>NC_047149.1:24189831-24526101 GCF_009829125.3 Periophthalmus magnuspinnatus
AAAATACGCAAACCTCGGCAACATACGTAACCTCGGCAACATAAAACGCGTATCCCTGGCAAAACAAAACACGCAACCACTGCAAAGCAAGTATCCGGACAAAACCCGTAACCCTGACAAAACACGTCACCCCGGCACGATGTGACACCCAATCATGTGCCGAGATTAAAACAGATAAAACTGGGATTAGCAGCAGTTTGGGCTTTTCATCAGCGACTCGCTCCGGGCTCTCGAGTAAAAATAACGCCACGGAGGAGCCCAATTATTTCCAGATAGACGACCAAAATCAACACAGGTACGGCAGGTTAAATGAGCCGGCGACGGAGAAACGGCAGCAGCGTAGACGGGAAATTTGATCGGAAAATATAAATTGATTCTAAAAGTAGCATCCGAACTTGAGAGTTGCCTGCTAAATATATTTTGGTCCACGTTTTGGTCCTAACGAGGGATGGAAACATAAACAGTCATGTCATTTATCGAGAAAATAAGGGTTAACGATACATTTTATATAAATTAACGTGTGAAAAAAGCCGTTTCTCCCTGATGGTTTCCTCTAAATCACTGTTTTCACTTATGTTTTCTCTTGTTTAAATACAGAAATTCTTCATTATATTATTAAAATTATAATATTCATATCCATAGCATGTTTAAACTTTGATAATTATCGTGATTTAATTGTTAATCGCAATTATCTTGGCCGTGATAATAGTAACATCACATTTCCATATACCCCAGGTCGAGTAATAAGATAGATATTTTTTAAAAGATACTGAGTACTCGGAAAAAAATACATAAATACGACAAATTTGAGGGTCAGCGATGGAGGAAATTTGATCGGAAAATACAAAATGATTCTAAAACTAGTATCAGAACTTGATATTTATTTGAAAAAGTATCGATACTTAAAAAAATACATAAATATGACAGACCTTTCAAAGCAAAACTAGTAAAGTACAGTAATGAAGTATAAATTTGAGGTATTTTACGTACATTTTACAGTAGATACTTTTTACTTTGACTCTATTGATTTGAATTTTTGAGCAGGACTGAAAAGTAAAAGTATTTTTCATTATAGTTTGAGATAAAAGGCTGAGGGTTTATTTTTAACACGTTCAGAATTCGTGCAAATATATAAAAGTATAAAAGTACTATTGGAACTTGAGACTTAATATATTTTTGTGTGTTTGGGTCATAAATAGGGACGGGGCCATAAACAATATCATAAAATCATAAAATATTATTAAAATACGACAAATTGGACAGACCTGGTGGAACAGAACAGAGTAAAAGTAGTAAAGTACTGCACCTAATCAAAGTGAAGATACCCAAAACATATACTTAAGTAGATTTTAAAGTATATTTGTTTTGAGCAGATTCATTAACACATGTATCCAGTTCACTTAACGCACATTTCACATTTTTATTTTTTTTATTTAAGCTCGAGAAGGAGAGAGAAGAAGAAAACGTGGATATTTTTTACTTTTACTTCACTATATTTGAGAGCAGTATCTGTACTTTCTACTCCACTACATTTTGAACAGGACTGAAAAGTAAATGTACTTTTTATTATTGCCTGAGGGTTTATTTTTACCATGTTCATAATTTGAAAAAACAAAAATATACAAATAAAAAAAAGATTAAAAAACCCGATCGATTCTGTTTCTGTTAAACAAAAATCAACTGAAATCTTTATCAAAACCACCACATTTGAAGCTTTAAAGACTCAAAACCTGCGTGAAATACTTCTAAGCATTTTTAAACAGATACTTTAATACTTTTACTTACATAGATTCTTTCATGTGATGCTTTTTTTCGCTCCAGTATTTGTACTTTTAGTTAACAAAACGTCGCCCTTTTCCCACCAAAAACGTCGCCCTTTTCCCACCAAAAACGTCGCCCTTTTCCCACCAAAAACGTCGCCCTTTTCCCACCAAAAACGTCGCCCTTTTCCCACCAAAAACGTCGCCCTTTTCCCACCAAAAACGTCGCCCTTTTCCCACCAAAAACGTCGCCCTTTTCCCACCAAAAACGTCGCCCTTTTCCCACCAAAAACGTCGCACTTTTCCCACCAAAAACGTCGCACTTTTCCCACCAAAAACGTCGCACTTTTCCCACCAAAAACGTCGCACTTTTCCCACCAAAAACGTCGCACTTTTCCCACCAAAACGTCGCACTTTTCCCACCAAAACGTCGCACTTTTCCCACCAAAAACGTCGCACTTTTCCCACCAAAAACGCCGTACTTTTCCTTAACAAAACGCCGCACTTTTCCCACCAAAACGCCGCACTTTTCCCACCAAAACGCCGCACTTTTCCCACCAAAACGCCGCACTTTTCCCACCAAAACGCCGCACTTTTCCCACCAAAACGCCGCACTTTTCCCACCAAAACGCCGCACTTTTCCCACCAAAAACATCGCACTTTTCCCACCAAAATGCCATACTTTTCCTTAACAAAATGTCATAATTTACCCACCAAAATGCCGTACTTTTCCTTAACAAAATGTCGTACTTTTCCCACCAAAACGTCGCACTTTTCCCACCAAAACGTCGCACTTTTCCCACCAAAAACGTCGCACTTTTCCCACCAAAAACGTCGCACCAAAAATACACTAAAACGATCTGTACCAAAACCACATCATGAAAACAAAATCAGGAGAAGGGAATCGTACTCACGCTCGGATACGACGACAGCACAGGAGGTTAAAGACGCACGATAAAACACAACAGAAGTGTAATCTGGATTAGGATTATTTAAAAAAAAAGTCATATCAACATCCAAACTGATCCTAAAACTAGTGTCGGGACTTGATACTCGATGAATAAATGCGTTTTGTTCATGGGCGGAAATCTCAGGGGGGACGGGGGGCCCTTTCTGACGAGTGTCCCCCTCTTTCTTGCATTAAAGCTTTATAAAAAACAGCGAATTATGGTAAAAACAAAGTATTTATATATCAGAATGTACACAGTATCCACACAGTTTATCATAATCACATAAAGGATGAAAGGAGAGTTTTTATTTTGCGTCGATTTATTGCCCCGCCCTCGACCAATTTGAGAGTTTTGTCCCCGGTTTTGTTCCACTTTTGGATCAAAACGACACTCATTTGACAAAGATACTGAGTACTTGACACACTATACTGCAAAAAAACACAGAAATACGACATAAATGTGTGTTTTAAATGGTCTGCGTCAAAGTTAATTCATAAATACTATTGTTATCGTTACAATTCTTATGTAAAAAGAGTGTGTTTTTATTATAATCGCGGTTGTGCAGAGTGAAATCAGTTTGGAGTGAAGCGTTCTCCTTATCCAATCTTGACAAACGTTAATCCAATTTATGAAAGGTTAAAGGTCAATGTTTGTCCTCTGTATTTGACCCACGCAACCCACATTTTATATACGGCTGATAACACTGCAAATGCAAATGATTTTATCCAGATTTTAACCATTTTTGCAGCTTTTCTTACTCAAAATATATTCATTCTAGTTACTTAAACGCTAAAACTAGTATCGGGACTTGATATTTGTTGAATAAATATGTTTTGTTCCACTTTCGGATCAAAACAACACTCGTTTGACAAAGATACTGTGCACACGATACTGAAAAAATACAGAAATACGACATAAATGTGCGTTTTAAATGGTCTGTGTCAAAGCCAATTCATAAATACGACTGTTGTCATTACAATTCTTATTAAAAGAGTGTGTTTTTATTATAAATTGTCTTATCAAATCTGAAATAATTCCACTATCCCAACAATATCCAGTTTATAAAAGGTTAAGATTAAAGTCTGACCTTTGCATTTGTCCCACGCAAACCCACATTTTACACATAAATAATAGTTTTTCATGAGCTGCGGGCAGATTATTTCATCCAGATTTGACCCATTTTTGCACTTTTCCTTATTCAAAATAGATTTATTCTAATTGCTTAAACGCTACGGCGAAGTGGGACCGTTAATTTGGTCCAAACTGACCCTAAAAATAATAAACACTGGAAAAAAACACATAAATACGACGTAAATGGATGTTTAAATGGTCCGTATCAAAGCTAATTAAAAATACTATTGTTATGATTATTCTTATTTAAAAAGAGTGTTTTTTTATTATAATTGTGGACATAGAGTGAAATCAGTTTGGAATAATGTCTGTCCTTTGCATTTAATCCACATTTTTACACATAAATAACAGTTTTTCCAGGCTGCAGGGAGATGATTTCATCCAGAATTGAACCATTTTTGCACCTTTCCTCACCCAAACACTTCACTTTTTTATCCTAATCGCTTAAATACTCTGACAAAACGGGACTGTTATGTCATCCTGAAACCATTAAACACTTAAAAAACCAGCACGTGCACAAATAAAAACCCAAATCCACGATGGCAGCGCATTTGCAAACGTTTATTTTTGTGCGTAATTTCACGTTAAAACAACAGTCCAGGTGCGCGCTCGCTCCATTATCCGCTCTATATGTTCGTAAACGCACATTATTATTGTGATAGTTGTGTTTCTGTGTGTGTCGGTGTGTGTCGGTGTGTGTCTAGCTGCAGGCACAACAGCCCCTGATATGATTTGGGTCGTTTCATTTCGCAGGCACCGTTACCACCACCACCACCACCACCACCACGTGCTTGGGGAAAGGGGAGGCTGCTGTTGGGTACGTCGCGCGCTCACCTCCAAGGACCAATTGATATTTTCACTTTCACACACACAAAAAACACTACAACTCGTGGTGGAGTTTCATTTTTGCCCCCCTGTCAGGACGTGGGGGGTGCGTGTACGTGTGTGTTTGGGTGGATTGTGTTGTGTCATTCATAATTAGACCAGGGTTTGGAGGTTTAAAGTACTACCTGACATTTTATCCGTGTGCGTAATGAGAGGAGCGTAATGTGTGTGTGTGTTTGTGGAGGGGGGGAGAGCGTGTTTCCTCCGCTTACCCCGTGCCCGTTTGTGCGCTTACCTCCTCGGTTTGCCTCTCGTGGCTGTCCCCACTCGGGTTTGCTGGCTGGTTGGTTCGTTTGCTCCCCCCTTTGGTTGGGCTTTGGGTTTGTCCTTGTTTCGCTCCGTCGCTGTTTCTTCTTCTGCTGCTGCTGCTTATGCGCGAATCCGTGGCTTTATCCCGCTTTCCCGTTGCATTTTACATCACACAGCGGCGAAGACAGCGCGCCCGGGCCGGATGGTGATGACAGCAGCTGTGGGTAAAGTGTAAACTCGTCCTTCCACGCTCTGGTCACGCGCACGTTCCCGGATAGTGGAGCCTTTTACGCACGGGGAGGCTCGTGTCTGTGTCTGTGCGCAGGCGGCTCTCAGATGCTGCTGCTGCTGCCTCTGCCTCGGACAGACTGGCACACCGTGTGGCCACTTTACTCCCGATGCTGCCGCTCCTCCCCTTTCAGTTTGTTTGCACTCGAGTAAGCCCTGCTGCGCCCTCTGCCGGCGACTGTCAGGAACTGCAGGGACAAGAGGCATGAGCAGCAAATTACACAGATGTACATTTACACACACATTTACACACACATTTACACACACATACATTTACACACACATATTTACACACACACACATGTACATTTACACACGCATATTTACACACACATATCTACATTTACACACACACATGTACACACACATACATTTACACACACATGTATATTTACACACACACATTTATTTATTTAAGGGGAAGGGAATTAGACTTGGCTGGAAATGGCATTGGATTATTTTTATTGTGTTTATTATTTTATTTAATGCAGGACAGTGACTATAAATATACAACAGTGACAAATGACAAGACTCAAGACTTTAACAAGGTTTATAGATATAACAGCAATTTACAAGTGTGTGTGTGTGTGTGTGTGTGTGTGTGTGTGTCTAAATGTGTGTGGGGGGGGTGTTTGTACTGAGTGTAGGTGGGGGTGTGTGTGAGTGTGTGTATATATAAGTGTATGTGTGTGAGAGTGTATTTGTGTGAGTGTACCGAGTGCATGTGTGTGTGTATATATATGAGTGTGTGTGAGTGTACTGAGTGTGTGTGTCTGTGTATGAGAGTGTGTGTGTATGAGTGTACTGAGTGTGTATATGTGAGTGTGTATATGTGGGGGGGGGGGTGTGAGTGTATGTGAGTGAGTGAGTGTATATGTGTTGCATGTGTGTGTGTGAGTGTCTGTGTGTATATGTGAGTGAGTGTGTCTGTGTGTATATGTGAGTGAGTATGTGTGTGTTGCGTGTGTGTGAGTGTATGTGTGTGTGTTGTATGTGTGTGTGTGTGAGTGTCTGTGTGTATATGTGAGTGTATGGGGGTGGGTGTGTGTGTGTGTGTGTATACGTGAGTGGGTGTATGTGTGTGTGTTGCATGTGTGTGTGTGTGTATATGTGTGTTGTATGTGTGTGTGTATAACTGAAAAAGGAAAATAAAGAATATAGATGGGAAGAAAAATAATTACATTTAAAAAATAAAAAGTAAATAAATAACAGCTATTTACAATTGTGTTTGTGTGTGTAATCTAAAAAAATATAAATAAAAATATAAAATTAATTTATACTAATACTAATAATAATAACAAAAACAATAATGAAATAAATAAAATGAATAGTGTTGTGATCAGTGGAGTCAGTTGTTCGGCTCGGTGGTTGTTGTTGTTGTTGTTGATTCTAAACAGTAAATTTTACTGAGTTTCAGATTATGTCATAGTAAATGCGGCTCTGTACAAGTCTGAAGTTTAACTGAGAATACACAAAACACACAACACACAAAACACACAAACACTGAATTCTACTGCAGTGTTTCTTATGGTTTGGTTTAAGAATAAACAGCAGGATAAATAATCACAGACAGGATCATTTTGGGAAACTCTGGCTCTTTGAGCTGATTCACCAAAAATGTGCCTGGTAACGTCACATCAAAATAATATCACACAATTAAAAGAAAAAAGCAGTGGTCCAGTAAATACTCAAGTACAGACAAAACTACAGCTCAAGTAAGAGTAACTTAAAGAGCAACTTGGGATGTTCCGTTTATTTATATTTGAAGTTAAAAGGAAGTTAATTTGAAGCACAACATTTAAAAAAATAATAAAATCTGTTGTTTTCAATTCAAAGGATAAACACAAAAAATTAATTAAATCATATTTGAAGAATCTGCAAGAAACTCAAACGTTCAGATCATTTTGTCGACGTAAAGCTTTTGTCACTTTAGACTCGCTCAAAAGTAAAAGTACGCTGCAAAGTACTCTGAAAAGTACTATTTATTTTAAAAGTTGCTGATGTAAATGTAACTCGGTCTGTCCCAATAAACACTACAGTGATTTATGGAAACTTTGACACATTTTGGACATTAATATTATTTTATTTGCAGTCGGGGGAGAACACAGGGTTGAATAAGTAACTTTAAGGTGTAAACTTCATTTTTTACAGTTTTTCTATTTGTTAGTTGCAGCTCTTTTTATGATTTTGTATATTTTTAAAAATGGGATTACCCCGATTTATTTTTATTGCATCAGTGCCATTAAATAGTTTCGATATTTATCATTTATCGCGATATTTCTCCAAAAATTGTTATTGTGTCAGGTCTAAAAGTAACAAGTACCACCACCTCAGTTATATTTGCATTTGCTGTTTGGATATTTCTGTTAAATCTGTTTTGTTTCTGAACGAGGAGGTGTTGGGTTTGACTTCCTAAACTGGGATTTTGCATGTTCTTCTTACGTCTGCACATGGAAAATTCCTCAAAAAAACATTGTATAAAACAGAAAACTACAACTCACATGAACAAAAGTTTAGAATATGGAGTTACAGATTCATGAAGCTTATTTAAACGGCTCAGGTTACATTATTTTTTGATGCTATAATGTTTCCTCGTGTTTTTTTGTTTCACTCACGTTTAACGCACAAATCCTGCATATTTAGGCTGAGTTCTTCTCTCAAACTGAAAAACACCCTGTTCCACCTCGTGATGTCATCGTGTGGTGATACAGGAAGTGCTCCGCTGTGTTTTTAAACTCCACACACCTTCACTTGTGTGTGACCAAAGAGAATAAACACACGACACATCCTGATTTTTGTGTCTAATGTGTTGAACGTTACAACTAAAATTAAACATCACTGTGGACATGTCACTGCAATGTGTGTGTGTTTGTGTGTGTGTGGGTGTGTCTATATGTGTGTGGGGGTGTGTGTGTGTATGTTTGTGTTTATATATGTGGTGTGAGTGTGTGTATGTTTGTGTTTATATATGTGGTGTGAGTGTGTGTGTATGTTTGTGTTTATATATGTGGTGTGTGTGTGTGTGTATGTTTGTGTTTATATATGTGGTGTGTGTGTGTGTATGTTTGTTTATATATGTGGTGTGTGTGTGTGTGTGTGTATGTTTGTTTATATATGTGGTGTGAGTGTGTGTATGTTTGTTTATATATGTGGTGTGTGTGTGTGTATGTTTGTTTATATATGTGGTGTGAGTGTGTGTGTGTTTGTTTATATATGTGGTGTGAGTGTGTGTGTGTTTGTTTATATATGTGGTGTGTGTGTGTGTGTTTGTTTATATATGTGGTGTGTGTGTGTGTATGTTTGTTTATATATGTGGTGTGTGTGTGTGTATGTTTGTTTATATATGTGGTGTGTGTGTGTGTATGTTTGTTTATATATGTGGTGTGTGTGTGTGTATGTTTGTTTATATATGTGGTGTGAGTGTGTGTATGTTTGTTTATATATGTGGTGTGTGTGTGTGTATGTTTGTTTATATATGTGGTGTGAGTGTGTGTATGTTTGTTTATATATGTGGTGTGTGTGTGTGTATGTTTGTTTATATATGTGGTGTGAGTGTGTGTGTGTTGTGTAAGTGAAAAGGAAGAGAATATAAATGGAAGAGAGAAAAAATAAATATTTAAAAATAAGTAAATAAATAACAGCTATTTACAATTGTGTGTGTGGTGTGTTGTATGTGAATATGTGTGTGTAGTGTGTGTGTATGTGTGGTGTCTGTATGTGAGGTGTGTGTTCGCGGGGCTGGATTAATAAACCCAAAGGACCGTGTGTGGCCCCGGGGCCTTAGTTTGCCCAGATGTTTGCACACTTTGCACGCTCTGAGAACGTTACAGGTTTATTTGCAGCGGAATAAGTTTGAAAACGAAATAATAAAGTCACTCAAAGTTAAGATTCAGTCCAAAACGCTTCAGTCCAAGATGTGAGACTCTGGTGTCGTCTTTTTAAAAACGTAAATGTCAACGTTTGTATTGTCACTGTCCTCGTCTGTTTAAAAAAAAAAATGGACCATGACATTGAATTTGGATGATTTCAGCCGCAATCTACTGAACTAAAGGCAAAAGGAGCTGTAAAAACTGTTGAAAACTACCACTTTATGACATCACAAGGTGGAACGGAGCATTTTGAGCTTTGGAGATGCGACTCAAACGTGTGAATGAAACAAAACACAACTCCAGGTCTGTTTTTAATGAGGAAACAGCATAAGAACACGACTTAAATCTCACAAAAAGGAGCTTTAAATAAACGTCTCACTGTTTAATTATTGTTGGTCCAAAAAGGGGCTGGAGTATCGTCCGTTCCACTTTAAACCCGTTCCTTAAATGCAGGTAATTACATTCAGTTTGCATCCGGGCTGTAAGTCAAATCCTGATTAGGTGAAGAGAATGTGAATGAGCCGCGGTCCAAACAGCGAAAGATCAATGCAGCTTTGAGACGTTTTAAACAGCAGAAAGCCCGAAATGAAAGTGGAATTACATAAAATTGCATTAATAGAGCATTTTGCGTAGCGGTACGGCGCTAACGACTCGAGGGGGAGACGAGGGGAGCGGGTGATGAGGTAATTGAACACGCTACAAACTTCAAAACAGATTTAAGCTGTTCGTCCGCGTTCGAGTTTCAAACGATCAAATGAGTTCAGTTTCAGCGAGAAGTTTGGGGGGAAAAGGATCAAGAAACGAGCGTTTAGCCACGATCATAGACTGTTTGTATAAATGGATGTAGCTAACCTGCTAGCCGTCGTGTAACTACTTCAGACTCGTCGTTTTGGTCTTAAATGTTCGTATTAACCCGCTCTACGTGATCCTGGGGTTTTTATTTTCGCCGTTTTGTCTGTAACGTAAAATACAAACATTAATAACAGACAAATCAGACGCCTTTTTTCCCCCAAAGTTGTTCCCGCTACCGTTAGCAACAGGTTTGATTGACAGCGTCGCTAAGCTTTCTCTCCCTGCGAAACCAGTGGTGCGAGTGAGAAGGGGCGTTACCTTCAATAAACTGGCTCCTGATTGGCTCTTTGGTTGCCATGACACTCGTGGTCAGACTTCCAGATATGAAACTCTGCTTCAAATTCGCTGCTATAACCACTAGCCTCGATTAGCTTCATTTGACTGAAGCGAAACGTTGTGGGTGACGTCACACTCACTCAGTTCACTTCTTTTTACAGTTTAGGTCAGGGGTCAGGTGACCTTTAACCCCAAAAAAGCCATTTGGACCTGGTTTCCACGAAAAAGAAAAGACTGGGAGCCGCACAGACTTTGACATCTAAAATGAAGACAACACTGTGGATATTGTTTTTTTTTTTTTCCATCTACACTTTGTATGAACAACTAACTAGTATTTGCAAAAATATCTGCATAGTTATTTATTTTACCTGTTTAATGGGACGTCTGCAGATCAGGACTGAGCCGTCGTCTGTGAGGCCTGAGCGCGGTTTATTTTTATACTGGTTTTCGTGAGTCTGACGGTTACTTTGAGCTATGAAAAAATAAATAAATAAAAAATTACTTTATTTTAATGTTTCAAGACCACAATAATCTTCCAATAAAAAAAATAAATAAAATTAAATACACTTCAATTAAATACTTATAATTCATTTGCCCAAGCCTCAGTTTAAGGATGAAAGAGCCGTATGTGGCTCCGGAGCCGCGTGTCGCCGTCCCCTGGTCTATGGTCGTGGTCTAAATGTTGGTGGTTCAATTCCCACCGAACTCAAATCTGCAGTTCATTTGTACAACTCAATATTTAATAATACTGCACATTTAGAGTACTTTTGTGTGGGTACTTCTGTTTTATGGTTTAAATATTATCGCTATCGCCTAAATTGACTTCAGCCAAATATCTAACACTTCTGCTACAAATGTAGCAGAAGTAGAAGAAGTAGTGGTAGAAGTAGTAGTAGTAGTAATAGTAGTAGAGGTAGTAGTAGAAGTAGAAGTAGTAATAGTAGAAGTAGTGGTAGACGTAGTAGTAGTAGTAGAAGTAGTAGTAGTGGTGGTAGTAGTACAAGTAGAAGTAGAGGTAGTAGAAGTAGTAATAGTAGTAGAGGTAGCAGTAGAAGTAGTAATAGTAGTAGTAGAAGTAGTGGTAGAAGTAGAAGTAGTAGTGGTAGTAGAAGTAGTAGAGGTAGTAGAAGTAGTAATAGTAGTAGTAATAATAGTAGTAGAGGTAGCAGTACAAGTAGTAGTAGAAGAAGTAGTAGTAGTAGAGATAGTAGCAGATGTAGTAGCAGTAGAAGAAGTAGTAATAGTAGTGATAGTAGAAGATGCTCAAATACAGTTTACAAAAATCACTCTCGTCTTAATTAAAGTACTTTTCCCAGTGACACACAATGGCCGTGTTTTACTTGTATTTCCTCGTCGTGACATGAGACGGGCGCAGTACTGATCACTCCAGTGTCTGTACCAGCAGGAAGTGGCATGAATTAAAAGTACTTTTCATTTTGAGGGTGTGAACGAAGCAGCGTCACAGTTTGAGAAATCATTAAACCGAAGTGACAAGACAAATAATGGAACGTCCTGGAGTTTATTTCACCGTCATGAAGTATTAACCAAACCATTTTAGAAAACATGTTTAACCGAGCAGTTTGGACGAGAAAAACACAAATACTATTATATTTTTAGTGGTTAGTAGTAGTGGAAAGTAGTAGTTGTAGTTTTTGTAACAGCAGGTCTGTCGATAGAAATTTTGGGGCCCCAGGGCAACATACCTCACATGGGCCCCTCTCTAATAGTACTGGTAGTAGTAGTAGTAGCAATAGTAGTAGTCGCTGCAGTTGTTGTGCTTGTTGTTGTGGTTATAGTAGCAGAAGTAGTAGTTTTTTGTAGTAAAAGTAGTAGGCCTGTTGACAGAAATTTGGGGGCCCCTCTTTAATATGAATAAATACGAAGAGGGTCTAAATCTGGGCCCCTAAGACCCTGGGACCTAGGACAATACACCCTGTTGACTTCTGTGTAGTAGTAGTAGCAGTAGTAGTATTAGCTCTCGTCGTAGTAGCAGTAGTAGTATTAGCCCTCGTCGTAGCAGCAGTAGTCGCAGCAGCAGCCCTCGTCGTTGTTGTTGTAGCAGTAGTAGTTTAGTTGTTTTTGTAACAGCAGGCCCGTCAACAGAAATTTTGGGGGCCTGGGGCAACAAGCCTCACATGGGCCCCTCTCTAAAAGTAGTAGAGGGGCCCATAGTAGTAGTAGTTGTAGCAGTAGTAGCTGTAGTTGTAATTGTTGTAGTAGTAGGCCTGTCGACAGAAATTTGGGGGCCCGGGACAGTGAGCCTCACATGGGCCCCTCTCTAATATAAATGAATAGGAAGAGGGTTCAAATCTAGGCCCCTAAAACCCTGGGGCCTGGGACAACACACCCTGTTGTTGCCCCCTGTTGACTTATTTGTGTAATAGTAGTATTTGTCGTCGTAGTAGTACAAGTGGTAGTTTTTGTAGGAGAAGTAGCAGGCCAGTCGACAGAAATTTTGGGGCCCGGGACAACAAGCCTCACATGGGCCCCTCTCTAAAAGTAAAAGTAGTAGGAGTAGTAGTTGTTGTAGTAGCAGAAGTAGTAGTTTCTGTAGTAAAAGTACTAGGCATGTCGACAGAAATTTGGGGGCCCCTCTTTAATATAAATGAATACGAAGAGGGTCTAAATGTCGGCCCCCAAGACCCTGGGGCCTGGGACAACACAGCCCAATGTTCCCCCCTCTTGCCTTCTCTGTGTAGTAGTAGTAGTAGTAGTAATAGTAGTAGTTGTGAAAGTGGTAGTAGTAGTAGTGATATTGGTAGTTGTTGTAGTAGTAGTAGTTTTTGTAGTAGATGTAGCAGGCCCGTTGACACAAATTTGGGGACCCGGCTCAACACGCCTCACATGGGCCCCTAATAGCAGTACTAGTACTAACAGTGGTAGTAGTAGTAGCTGTAGTAGTTGTGTTTTTTGTAGTATAAGTAGTAGGCCTGTCATCAGAAATTTGGGGGCCCCGGGGCAACAAGCCTCACATGGGCCCCTCTCTAATAATAATAGTAGTAGTAGCTGTAGTTGTTGTAATAGTATATTATATTTATTACACAGACGTAGCATTATGAGCGTTACCAAGAGAAGCTACACTCATTTAAACACGCAGGCCGTTTAAGTCCATTTTGCGTAAGTTATTTTCTAGTATTTTGTTCTATTTTGTTCTATTTAGCAGTAACAGCACTTTGGGGGTACGCGCTTACGATTCACACATTATTCATGAGTGTTGCTTACAGATGGTGGAGGTAAATTTCCATTTCTTAAAAGCACATTTGCACATAAATATTTATCAGTTTGTTTAAGGTGTTTTTTGAGACGTCACCTGCGCCGCTCCGGGCTCAACGGGAAAAAGAAAGATCCTCACATCCGAGCGCAGGCGGTAATCAGACTTCAGGTTTATAGATTTAATATGTTTTGAGTCAGATTTGAATATAGAACGTTGGAATATTATATGTAACGTTTGAGGGAAAGTTTATTTAGCATCAGTACAGGACCTGCAGACATGAAAACTCACTGTGGAAAGGTTGTCCAGTCACGTCTATGCCTCTTTTGTAGGGAGTATTATACCTACTGATGATATAGGCCGGATAACGAGGACTAAATAAGAGGCGTAGTGAAGTTTACTGCAGTACTTCTTATGTTCCCGTTACAAAACATTTATACACGGGCCGCAATTGTGCTGTTTGTTTTTCACACGGCTCATGGTGGAGAAAAGCTGCTCAGAGACGAACGTGGATCCAAACATCGACAGGACTTCGAATACGTATTTCTTCAGCTTTATGTCGGTGTCGGGGACGGAAAGTTTCGATAAATGCACGCTATTTTGGCGGGTACACCGGCTTCTAGGGGTGTGAATCTTATTTTGAGCGACAAAAAATGTAAATATAATTACGTCTTAATATTCCAAGATCACAATAATCTGCCAATTTCGAAGTACAATAAAAAAAAAAACTAACACAAATAAAATACACTTCAATTAAACATGTAGAGCCGCAGTATAAGGATAAAAAACGCTGCTCTTGGTTCTCCATTACAAACCAGCTCAAGACTAAATCGGGAACTTTTTTTTCAAAATCTTGTGCAGTTTTTTGTGTGTGGTTGGAAATATTTTCACATTAAAGTCATTATACACGTCCATAATTTGCGTATATACAATCACAGGAGTTACTGCTATTTAAGCCACATTTTCAGGTATCTGTACTTTACTTTTTACTTTTACTTCACTACGTTTGAGCGCAGTATCTGTACTTTCTACTCCACTACATTTTTGAACAGGACTCCAAAGTAAAAAGTACTTTTCATCTGATTTGAGGGGTTATTTTTACCATGTTTGAGGTAAAATCCCGACTAAACTTTGACTCGACTTTGAGCAAAACTAAAATAAAAACACAATTCGTAAGAAAAGGTAAGAACTTGTTTAGTTTTGTTACATTTCGAATCAATATAACTACATTTATACTTATATTTTTACTTAAGTACCATTTGAAATGTACTTTATGTGATACTTGAGTAACTTTTTGCCTCCGTATTTGCACTTAACAAAACTGAGTATTTCATCCCGACTAAACTTTTCGAGTTCGAGCTTCGACTTTGAGCAAAACTAAAATAAAAACACAATTCCTAAGAAAAGGTAAAAAATTGTGTAGTTTTGTTACATTTCAAATCAATATAACTACATTTATACTTATATTTTTACTTAAGTACAGAGCAAAACTAAGAGCAAAACTAAAATAAAAGATCTCGTCAAAATATTTCCAACCACACACAAAAAACTGCACATTAAAGTCATTACACACGTCCATATTGTAAGTATATACAATCACAGGAGTTATTGCTATTTAAGCCTCATTTTTAGGTATCTGTACTTTATTTTTTACTTTTACTTCACTACGTCTGAGCGCAGTATCTGTACTTTCTACTCCACTGCATTTTTGAGCAGGACTGCAAAGTAAAAAGTACTTTTCATCTGATTTGAGGGGTTATTTTTACCATGTTCGAGGTAAAATCGCGACTAAACTTTGACTCGACTTTGAGCAAAACTAAAATAAAAACACAAAATTCGTAAGAAAAGGTAAGAAATTGTTTAGTTTTGTTACATTTCGAATCAATATAACTACATTTATACTTATATTTTTACTTAAGTACCGTTTGAAATGTACTTTATGTGATACTTGAGTAACTTTTTGCCTCCGTATTTGCACTTTTCCTTAACGAAAGTGAGTATTTCATCCTGACTAAACTTTTCGAGTTCGAGCTTCGACTTTGAGCAAAACTAAAATAAAAACACAATTCGTAAGAAAAGGTAAGAAATTGTTTAGTTTTGTTACATTTTGAATCAATATAACTACATTTATACTTATATTTTTACTTAAGTACAGAGCAAAACTAAGAGCAAAACTAAAATAAAAGATCTCGTGAAAACATTTCCAACCACACACAAAAAAACTGCACATTAAAGTGATTATACACGTCCATATTGTGCGTATATACAATCACAGGAGTTATTGCTATTAAAAAATTGGAAAAAAAAAGTCTGTAACTCGACCTGGCGGCGCCCCCTGCCTCCAAATGCAAATGTACGACTCCACTGCAGAACACACCGCGCAATAACATCTCCATAGCTACAAGCAAAAGAAAGTTACACAGTGAGTCACGCTCCCGTCTCCACGCAGCGACTACAGGCTCAGAATGTTATGAGGCCTCCTAAAAGCACAGCCAGAGACGGATTTGAATTTCAAAATAAAAGCGCAGTTGTTATCCCGGTGCATTTGTGTAAGTTCTGTGTTTTTCAGGTCCACAGCCCGCAGTGACGCTCATTTACGTTTCTCTTTTTCACAACTCGTAGCAATTACCTGGAGTTATTCAGCCTCTCCTGCCCTTTACTGTACTTGGCGTGACCGATCCGCAGCCCGTAAACAACCGTAATTGGGCTCCGGGGACGTCGGGATAGAGCAACGAGGAATTAAACGTAATCTTCAACTTTTGGTTAAAGGTTCAATATTACACGAAATTGACTTACGTGAGATTTAAAGGCGTGTTGTGATGGCGTTACCGCGTCAAAAACAGACGTGGAGTCGTGTTTTGTTTCATTCACGTGTCCGAGAAACACTTTATTATTGGTCTGTTGACGTCTCTAAAACTGAAAATGCCCCGTTCCACCTTGTGATGTCATGAAGAGGCAGTAGTTTGCGTGTTAATACCCGACTTTTACTTGGAAAACCTGCTGATTTGAGAGAATGTTAACGCCTGTGTGAGAAAAGTGTATAAAGTGTGTGGTGAGGGGTTTTACAGACAAAAACATAGAGAATAATCGTAAAAAATAAAGCTGTTACTTCACGGATTTCGCTTTGTATTTTTAGAACGTAACCCCCGCGATAAACGAGGGCCCATTGTAATTAAAAATCCACTTATTGTTGACCCTTTTACCATCTGGGTTTTGCTACTTCCTTTCGCGTGTGGAGTTTAAAAACGCAGTAGAGCACTTCCTGTATTACCACTTGATGACATCACGAGGTGGAGCAGAATTTTTTTTCAGTTTTGAGAGAAGAAATCAGCTTAAATACGCAGAGTTTGTGCGTTAAACGTGCGAAAATGAAACAAAAACTCCAGGTACAGTCGCGGTTTGTGACGAGAAAAACAACATTAAAACAGATCAGAAAACAGCGTAATATGAGACGTTTAAAAATAAGCCAGAGTTTTAAAGCGAGAAATGCAGCGTCTGGAGTAAGAAACCTGAAACCATGTGATTTTTAGCCAAAGCTATTCTGCTCCGGCTCAATCGATCACGTTCTATCTATTATTTACATGCGCTAATATATCTGTCTGGAGCTCCCCGGACTCCGCTCGGTCGAGAACCAGACGCCTTTTTCCAGCGTTATGTCTGAAATAAACCCAATATATTGCTTCAGCTGTGTTTTGGCCTTCACTGTGTCAAAACTAATCAAACGTGGGCTGCCGGGTGGCTCAGTGGTAGAGCTGCGTCGCATATATACAGCGGGGTTGGGCTGCGTAGGATCGGATTTCTAGTTGACGTTTGCTGGTTTGAAATTGGTCGGTAGCGGATTATTTCAAGGTAAAAACATGGATACGGGGAACGCGTACGGAGTCTATACGCTGCGGGGATTGAACCGTGGAGCTTCTTGACGTGAGGCGAGTGCTATTCCCAGTAAATCCGAATAATATAAGGAATGAAATGTTGAGATTGCAGTCAAAAGTAGTGATGGAAGAAAACTGCTGCATTTAAGTGCTGTATTTAAGCCTCATTTTTAGGTATCTGTACTTTACTTTTTACTTTTACTTCACTACGTTTGAGCGCAGTATCTGTACTTTCTACTCCACTACAGTTTTGAGCAGGACTGCAAAGTAAAAAGTACTTTTCATCTGATTTGAGGGGTTATTTTTACCATGTTCGTGGAAACATCCTGACTAAAGTTTTCGAGTTTGAGCTTCGACTTTGAGCAAAAACTAAAATAAAAACACAAAATTCATAAGAAAAGGTAAGAAATTGTTTAGTTTTGTTACATTTCGAATCAATATAACTACATTTATACTTATATATTTACTTAAGTACCGTTTGAAATGTACTTTATGTGATACTTGAGTAACTTTTTGCCTCCGTATTTGCACTTTTACTTGACTAAACTGAGTATTTCATCCACTTCTGGTCATAACACAAACATAACTCAGTCACTTTCCTGCAGTTTAAGGAGCTCGGACTTCTGTAACTCCTGGTATACGCTCGTCTCCATGGAGATGTTATTGCTTTACCCATAATGTTCCGCACTATGGCACTGAACTTGTCTGATTGATTTATCTATTCAATTACAGGAGTGTTTATTGCTGAATGAGCTGTGAACGGGATTGCCTCTCCAGTGATCTGTCCTGTAACTTGGCCTGGCTGCATCACCGGCTCGTCTCTGTGGAGAGGTTTAATGCCCTACTGTAAAACATTTCAGACAATGTTATAACATCTCCATGGAGACGAGCAGGAGGCAGAATGCACCTTTAAAAAGCATTAATACATATTGTACAGTGGAGTCAACATTTTAATACCAGAGATGCCCCGAGCGTAAACGCCATTAAAGGAATAATAAGTGTTTTTCACAGGCAGGGGGCAGTATGTGATCTCCACAGACCTGACTCGTCCTGATTTCTTCCTGTGGGACGATCTTAAAGAAAAGGTGTTTGTGAATAAACCTCAGACGACTTAATAAACGACTTAAAACGTAATATCGAGGATCAAATAAGAGACATAAGCCCGAAAATGCTGAAAATGTGACGCAAAGTGTGTTGGATCGGACTGTTCAGGGTGAAAACGAAAATAGTGGACACAAAAATTAGATAATTTTTAGTTCCTGTAGTTTAAGTAGTGATAAGTTCAAGTGTAAGTGACAATTATAACTGTAAATATTGACAAAAAACTCAGAAGGTTCAGTTTTGGTGAGTAAAACTTAAGAAATATAGGAGCTATTGATGATTTAAAAGTGTCAGGGACTTTTGGGCTGCCCTGGATTATAACATCTCCATGGAGACGAGCAGGAGATGGGCAGAAAAGTTACTTAGTGCCCCTTTAAAAGCATTAATACATATCTGGGCTCGCCTCTCCACTGATCTGTCCTGTAACTCGGCCTGTCTGCACGACTTGTCTCTATGGAACCTGGAAGTTGGACGTTTTTATGGAACATTTCGACCAATAATTATAATATTTCTATGGAGACGAGCCGGTGATGGGCAGAAAAGTTACTTAGTACCTCTTTAAAAGAATTAGTACATATCTGGGCTCGCCTTTCCACTGATCTGTCCTGTAACCTGGCCTATCTGCATTACTTTTGTCTATGAAACGTGGAAGATGGAAATGGACGTTTTTATGGAACATTTCAACCAATAACTATAACATCTCCATGGAGACGAGCAGGAGATGGGCAGAAAAGTTACTTAGTGCCTCTTTAAAAGCATTAATACATATCTGGGCTCGCCTCTCCACTGATCTGTCCTGTAACTCGGCCCATCTGCATGAAGTCGTCAAACATTTCAGCCAGTATTACAACACCACCGTGGAGCCAGAGCAGGTGATGGGCAGAAAAGTTACTTAGTGCCTCTTTAAAAGCATCGATATCCGTTTCCAATGAATCACATCGTGCATTAACGGCCCGACAGCGGCAGCGCCTCGTCTCCCGTCTGAACCCGGACAAACGCAGAGCCCAGTCCAAACAGAGCGAGGATGTGTGAGGATGTGAGAGTCCCGGGACCAGGGGTGTGGACTGATGCTGTTAAGAGGAGCCGGAGCAGACACACAGTCTACAGCCTCGGCATAATCCATATCCGTCTGATGGACCGAGTCTGGGAACTACTCTGCGTTTGACGTGAACATTACAGCGCGGCGAGGGCACGACGACGCGCACGGGATTTGTACAAAGAGAAAGAGACGCCGTTGTGCGTTTATTTTATTAAAAAGTTGTACTCGAGTTACGTCAAAAGCCCCGTTTTACACCATTTTCTGATCTGTTCTAACGTTTCCTCGTCGCAAAAGAAATCTGGAGATGCGTACAAGCTGCAGATTCTGGCGGAGTTCTTCTCTCACGCAAAAAAAAAAAATGCTTTGTTCCACCTTGTGATGTCATCAAGTGGTAATGGAGAGGAGAGGAGCAGCTGAGGTGGACTCGGACGCCTCCCTGGAGAGGTGTTCCGGGCATTTCCCGTCAGAAGGAGGCCGTAGGGAAGACTTAGGACACGCTGGAGGGACTGTGTCTCGTGGCTGGACTGGGAACGACTTGGGGTCCCACCTGAGGAGCTGGAGGACGTGTCTGGGGTGAGGGAAGTCTGGGAGTCCCCGCTTAGACTGATGCCCCCGAGACTCAGCACCGGATAAACGGAAGAAAATGGATGAATGGATAGAGTGATTTGGATGATTTCAGCTCTGGAATGGCCAGTGTCTACTAAAAAAAGGGTAAAAGGAGCTGCTATGGGTCAAGGAAGTAGCAAAAATGAAAGTGGAAAATTGGTAAAATAAAGAATTTAATGAACAGGAATGTAAAGGATAAACGAAACAAAAGGAATCAAAAATATCCAAACAAACGATAACACGCGAGGTTTAAACAAAAGTAACAAAGGTCAAGTTCAACTAAGCAACAAATTTTGCAATAATAGTTTCAGTTCTGACTTTGACAAACACAAACTCAGAACTGTCTCAAAAACTGTCAAAAACGGTCACTTTCAGGTTAGTGATGTGGCAGATAAACACACAATTAGTCTCCTTAAATGGGGGGAGGCGGCTGCAGGTGAGCGTCGGGATTGGCCAGGTGGGAAAATGGTCGTCCGACCCACAACGAGAGCTCACACAGACGGGATTATATGAGGAAACAGGAGATTCAAACGCACGAACACAACAGGCAAATAACAGCAAATGAAAAGAACTCGGGGCCAAGGCTGTAACAAGGAACTGTTCAAAAATGGTATTAGATTTATAAAACATGCCTTTTCTTTACTGCATTGATTAAACTGCACGTCTTACACGGTTTTACTCCTCTATGTTTTATCATCACAAACAGATCTGGAGTTCAGAAAGTTCAAACCTTCGTAGGCGTCTTTGTCGGTGCAGAACGTTTCATCGACATTGTGGGTTTTGTCGGGGAGAAAACAAATTGCAAATAGAGAAGAGAATGGAGAAGGAAGGAAAGAAAGAAAGAAAAAAGAAAGAAGAGAATCGAGGGGAAGTAAGGAAGAAAGGAAGGAAAGGAAGAAGGAAAAAAGGAAAGAAAAAGAAAGAAGAGAATCGAGGGGAAGGAAAGAAGGAAAGAAAGAAACTAAAATAGGAAAGGAGGGAACTAGGAAGAAAAGAAAAAGAAACAGAAAAGCATGGGATGGAGGATGAAATCAGAAAGAAGAAAGAATAGGATAAAGAAGAAAGAAAGGAATAAATGAATGAATAAGTGAATAAAACCGGAATGGTAGGATGAAGGAAAGAATTCTAAAAAGAGATGTGGAAAGGAAAGAACAGAGAGAAAGGAAGGAAAAGAAAAAGAATGTTCTCACATTTCTCTCTCGTTTAAACTCTCTCAAAGTTCAAACCTTCGTAGGCGTCTTTGTCGGTGCAGAACGTTTCATCGACATTGTGGGTTTTGTCGGGGAGAAAACAAATCGCAAATGTACAGCACTTCAGAGTCACACTGAGATCCAACGTTTATGTAAATTAACGATGGTCCACAGTCCCTTAGCCAATCAGGACGCAGAACACAATGTACGCTCATTCGGAGGAAGGTGAATACTAAAATGACACCTCCACATTTGCCACAGTTCTTCTTTACTTGCTTGTAATCCAAATTCACATGCGAGACGAGGCCCTTCCCTCCTCCCCGGGTTTTGGGAATGCAGATGGAGGAGCAGGAGGCCGTCAGGTGGAGCGGCGTGCCCTGTGTTTACTCATTATGACATTTGTGCCTCTGCTCCGCTCTCTCCGTCAGAAAGTGTTTGTGTTGAGTCTTTGAGCTCGGCGTATGTTTCTACAGTCGTCCCGTGCTGCGACCCGGCTCCGCTTCACGGTCCCTGACTCCCAGACGGCGCCTACAGGTGGCAGCAGCGCGCCTCAGTGGGTGACTTTTGTGCCTGAATGTTTCCTCCGTGTGAATAATATTGCCCTTGTGACTTCTTACAGGGTCTGCTCCTCTCAATTAGCTTGACTGGGATGCTCCAAGAATGGCATTAAACGGATCAATCACTAGGACAAATTACTCTTTTTTTTTTTTTAAGAATCGTCCTTCTGAAAACTATGGAGTAGCGACCGTGCTCACAGTAAGAATGCATTTTTTTTCCCCAAGCGACACCGTGTCCATGTCCCAATTCGCTGACGTGCCCTTAAATGCGCAGTTCGAACGGTGCATTTAAGGGCTTACGTAATTTCTGCTGCGACAAATGCTGTTCCATTTCACGCCCCCGATGAACGCGGCCAAAAATGTGCCCTGCTTTTCCATGGAGATCGACCGTAGCCGAAGCGTGCATCCAAGAACACGTCACGCACTGCTATATCCCGTCATGTACCACGCCTACGCAAAAAAGACAAAAATGGAGTACGGTACGCAATATACGTTTAAATGTAAGTACTGGTTTCATGTCGCACCTACAACGGTGCGACATGAAACTGTACGGGGCGACTCAAACTTACTGAAGTCCTTTGGGTTTACAGTAATCAAACATTTAGCGGAATTATCCCTTACACTTGTATATTAGTGTAGCTATCGTAATGTTTAATATTCGTCCTAATTTAAGAATATTCTTTTGTCTTTAGGGAGCGACGAGCAGAGGGAATTTATCCGGCTGAGGGGGGAGAATGGGCTCTTATTCACCAGGGCCAAATTCTCCACAAGCGCACGGACTGAGGTTGAAGTACGCTCCGTGTCCCTTTGACACGAAAACTACACTACATGGAGTACTCTTCGTCGGGCGGGTACTTTGAACGGCACTTCGAAAGGTACATCAAAGGGTACATCGAAGGGTACTTCAAACAGCACTTTGAACTGTACATCGAAGGGTACTTCAAAAAGCACTTTGAACTGTACATCGAAGGGTACTTCAAAAAGCACTTTGAACGGTACTTCGGACGGTGGATTTGGCGAATTGGGACACGGCCTATGTCACTTTTCCAGTAGAAGGTCTCCGCTTGTTTCCATAGACTCTTCATTGCTTTGTGTGGGATGTTTGCATTGAAGTTATCCACCTCCATGAACACCGGGTTACAGGTCAGATCTATGGAGAGGCGATCCCGACAGTAAGAATGTTTTTTAGCAACAATTTTCCTCGCTCACAGTACTTTACATCAAGGAACCGCTAACCCATTCACACATCAATCGCCATTTTTATTTAATGCCATACAGCTGTTATATCTCCATGGAAACAAGCACACAGCAGAAACTCCACCAGAGAAGTTGCAGAATACTCCTTTAACAGATGAAAAGCACTCGTATAGTTCGTCTTCGTTTATGGTCAACTCCCCTTTGTGCCGCAGGAGGCTTTGTTCCAATTAACAAGTGTAATTATATCTGTATGTGCCACTGCTGCGCCAGAGTTTATGTGCGAGTCAAATCGTAGCACGAGGGGTTCAGGGAGCAAACTTTAATTATGGAACTGTCATGAAAGGAAAACGTGACTGCTTCACTGGGTCGGGAGAGGTGAAGTAAGGATGTAAAGAGTCAGGTGGTCTGCGAGGATGAGATAACGAAAACTTGGATTTGTGAAAAGGAGACACACAAATGAACAGTTTAAAAAGGCCCAGATTACACTTTTTTTTTTTTTTTAATCTATGTTCTAATGTTGTTACGCAGATAGACTAATAATAAAGGGTTGCGTCCAAAGCTCCGCCCCCACGTCTACCGTCTACATCGCCCACGCTCCCACACAATTCTGCGCAAATATACAAAAACATGATGCAAAACTGTGCACTACGACTTCACAAACCTGATGCGATGTGCAGAAGTTTCATTAGCGGGATGTATGCTGATTGTGTTGTGATGGTGCTCTGAAGGGGGAGTGACTTAGCGCAGAGAGCAAAGGAAAGGAGGGACTGAGAACGTCAAAAAACGAAACTGAAATATTTAAATATGTTTTTTGGGTGAATATGGCATTTACAAAATAATAAAAGGAAACATGGTGATCTAAATGTGTTATTTAAGTCAAATACCTCCTCTTTAATACCCAAAGTAGTAAAATACCCCCTCTTTAATGTCCTATAGAAGTAAAATACCTCCTCTTTAATACCCCATAGAAGTAAATACCCCCTCTTTAATACCCCATAGAAGTAAATACCCCCTCTTTAATACCCCATAGAAGGAAAACACCTCCTCTTTAATACCCCATAGAAGTAAAATACCTCCTCTTTAATACCCCATAAAAGTAAAATACCTCCTCTTTAATACCCCAAAGAACTAAAATACCTCCTTTTTAATACCCAAAGTAGTAAAATACCTCCTCTTTAATACCCCATAGAAGTAAAATACCTCCTCTTTAATACCCCATAGAAGTAAATACCTCCTCTTTAATACCCCATAGAAGGAAAATACCTCCTCTTTAATACCTTAAAGAACTAAAATACCTCCTTTTTAATACCACATAGAACTAAAATGCCTCCTCTAATACCCCATAGAAGTAAAATACCTTTTTAATACCCCATAGAAGGAAAATACTTCCTCTTTAATACCCCATAGAAGTAAAATACCTCCTCTTTAATACCCCATAGAAGTAAAATACCTCCTCTTTAACTTGGCCGCATCAACTCAGACCTTAGATTAGATTGAAACTGTGCAAATTTTAGAATAACTGGGATTCAAAACCTGATTATTTAAACAAAAAACATTACAAAACGATGTGATTAGTGACGTCACAGTGTCCTCAAACACGCGCAGATTCTTCTCACGTCTTCTCTGAACATTAACTACATTTACATACACTCGCCTCCAAACATCAGCAGCGACGTGTCCGCACCGGTCCTGACAAATGTCTATAATTACTGTCCACAGCGATACAGGGCTGTGCAGAATGGATCCAGCGCTCTGAGGAGACATGGATTTTCTATAATGACTCTGACACATCTCCAGTGTAATCATCACCTCAGCGCAATATGACAACCCCACCTGACACGGGCGCACTTAAAGAGACCGCTCTGTTTTTATGTTAAAATGCCGTTTCCTCATCAAAAACAGACCTACAAACTACCACTTCATGACATCACAAGGTGGAATAGAGCATTTTGAGCTTTGCAGATGTGACTCAAACATGTGTGAGTGAAACAAAACACAAGTCCAGGTCTGTTTTTAATGAGGAAACAGCGTTAAAATGTGACTTAAAGCTCACAAGAGTCAGTTTAACCACACGAGTCACACACTCTGAGGACTTCAGGGACCGGCCTCCTGCTGGAGCCCAGAGTCAGGACTAAACCAGGATTAAATTAAGACTAAACCAGAATTAAACCAGGATTAAACCAGGACTAAACCAGGATTAAATTAAGACTAAACCAGAATTAAACCAGGACTAAACCAGGACTAAACCAGGATTAAACCAGGACTAAATCAGGATTAAACCAGGACTAAACCAGGATTAAATTAGGACTAAACCAGGATTAAATTAGGACTAAACCAGGATTGAACCAGGATTAAATTAGGACTAAACCAGAATTACACCAGGACTAAACCAGGATTAAATTAAGACTAAACCAGGACAAAACCAGGATTAAATTAGGACTAAACCAGGACTAAAAATGGACTAAACCAGGACTAAACCAGGACTAAATTAAGACTAAACCAGGACTAAACCAGGACAAAACCAGGATTAAATTAGGACTAAACCAGGACTAAAAATGGACTAAACCAGGACTAAACCAGGACTAAATTAGGACTAAACCAGGACTAAACCAGGATTAAATTAAGACTAAACCAGGACTAAACCAGGATTAAATTAAGACTAAACCAGGACTAAACCAGGACAAAACCAGGATTAAATTAGGACTAAAAATGGACTAAACCAGGACTAAACCAGGACTAAATTAGGACTAAACCAGAATTAAACCAGGACTGAACCAGGAATAAATCAGGACTAAACCAGGATTAAATTAAGACTAAACCAGGACAAAACCAGGATTAAAAATGGACTAAACCAGGACTAAACCAGGATTAAATTAAGACTAAACCAGGACTAAACCAGGACAAAACCAGGATTAAATTAGGACTAAAAATGGACTAAACCAGGACTAAACCAGGACTAAATTAGGACTAAACCAGAATTAAACCAGGACTAAACCAGGACTAAACCAGGACTAAACCAGGACTAAACCAGGACTAAACCAGGACTAAACCAGGACTAAATTAAGACTAAACCAGGAGTAAAAATGGACTAAACCAGGAATAAATCAGGATTAAACCGGATCTAAACCAGGACCAAACCAGACCCAAACCAGGACTAAACGGGGACTAAAGTGGAACTAAAGCGGGACTAAAGCAGGGCTAAACCAGAACTAAACAAGAACCAAACTGGGACTAAATCAGGACCAAACTAGGACTAAACGGGGACTAAACACGGTCAATCAGTGTTTCAGTTTTGTGCAGCTAAAATCTTCTTCCTGAAGATGTGAGACAGGCCTCTACTTTGACAATGTTTAAGTCCAGGCTCCAAACACTTCTATTTATTTACAATTTTACTTATTTGATTTATTATAACAGTTTTATTTTTATTTATCTTGTTTATTCTGCACTTTTCTCCTTTAATGTTAATTTAATGATGATTATTTGTTATTATTTATGTCTTGATTAGTCGTATTGTAATTTTCATGTCTTTCATATCCTGTAAAACACTTTGTACGGCACAATTGGTACAAAGTAATTCAAATAAACTCGCCGTGTCTCGTCAACACTCCACAAACTAATCAACTTCTATTATTTTAAACTCACAAAATCCCACCCACTTGTTCCTTCAGTCAAACGCTCTACGACCCGCCGACTCCTCAGCTCCGTGAAACGTGTCTATTCTGAACTATTTAAACGCCATTAACGTGAGATCAATGTGCCAAGTCGCTCTGGATTGTCGCAATTACAAAACAATGGGAATGTTCTAACCGCAAAAAAAAAAAAAGGAGCTATTTTAAGTGCGGCAGTATCAGGGCGACAGCGGCGGCCCGGACCGTAATTACCTATTGACAGAAGAGGAGCCGAGCGAAGAGCATTTACGCCGTCACCACGCGCCTCTGATTACGATGTTTACTGTCCACATAATTGGGGCATCGTCTGATAAGAAACAAACACTTTAGCGTCAAATGGAAAGTATAAAAATATTAGCTAATAGGAGTTGTGTGGTTTTATTCTAACGAGGGAGAAGAAATTCGGAGGGCAGATTTCCTCTGTTTTGAAAGAGTTTGGAGAGCGAACACGGTCCCGAGGGACGCGCTAAGCTAAAGGTGTTGCTAACTGCTAATTAATACCTTTGCACAACACGGGGGCATTGACTCGAGTACAAAGGGCTGCACAGAGGGTCGTGTGTTTACGTGCGGAAAATGGAGGCTTCACCGCGTCTGCTGCTGTTTCAAATTAAAGGTGACGACTGGCGCCTATAGATAGAACCTGAACTACGACGACACATTTAAAGCAGAACTATTGTGCTTGTGTCTGCGATATCGTTATAATCTACGACACCGCTGTTGTGTTTTTAGTTGGTTGGTTGGGTATTGTTTATGGCAGGGGTGTCCAAACTACGGCCCCGGGGCTAAATGCGGCTCTCAGACCAGTGTTTATTGGTCCTCACGTCTCCTGCTGAACCGGCCCAGTTGATCATAAACCGTATTTTTAACAGCAAATTAAGAGAGAAAAATGAAATGAAATGAAAAACTGATTTTGTAGAATAGGTCTGATTACTACAAATACTACCACTGTTACTTCTTTGGCTACTGCTACTATTTCTTTTACTACGACTACACTACAGTGACTACTACCAGTACTCCTGTTATTATAATACCACTTCCATCTGTGACTGTACAACCTCTACTCCCACTAATACTTCTGCCCCGTCTAAAAATACATCTACTGACCCTGTGATTACTACTACTATAAATCCACTAGTACTGCTACTACAGTCACGCAGATTCATGATTACTACAAGTATTAAGGCTGCGGGACAAGAGCGGGACTAGAGCGGGACCAGACCAGGACCAAACTAGGACTAAAAGAGGACTGGAGCGGGACTGGAGCGGGACTGGAGCGGGACTAGACCAGGACTAGACCAGGACTAGACCAGGACTAGACCAGGACTAGACCAGGACCAGACCAGGACCAGACCAGGACCAGACCAGGACCAGACCAGGACTAAAAGAGAACAGGAGCGGGACTAGACCAGGACTAGACCGGGACTAGACCGGGACTAGACCGGGACTAGACCGGGACTAGACCGGGACTAGACCGGGACTGGACCGGGACTAGACCGGGACTGGAGCGGGACTAGACCAGGACTGGAGCGGGACTAGACCAGGACTGGAGCGGGACTAGACCAGGACTAGACCAGGACTAGACCAGGACTAGACCAGGACTAGACCAGGACTAGACCAGGACCAAACTAGGACTAAAAGAGGACTAAAAGAGGACTAGATCAGGACTGGAGCGGGACTAGAAAAGGACTAGACTGGGACTAAACTAGGACTAGACCAGGACTAGACCAGGACCAAACTAGGACTAAAAGAGGACTAGATCAGGACTAGAGCGGGACTAGATCAGGACTAAACACAAAGTAGACCAGGACAAGATCGGGACCAGACCAGGACCAAACCAGGTCTAAACCAAATCTTTTGACCAGGACTAAACCTCAAGACTATGATTCTGCCACCAATTTTAAATTCACTCTCAGCCAAAATGTTGAATAAACATTTTAAATATACAAGTGAAAATATAAAGTTACTTCTACTTATTAATATGTTTCTTTATTATTATTGTATTTATCATTATTATTATTATTCAACTATTTCAAAGAGAACTCAAAGACATAATTACGCGAGTTAAACACCTGAACGTGACTTTATTAATAGCGGATATTGGCAGCAGTACACAGCAGATGCCTCCATGTACTGTGTGTAATTATAAAAGTACTGGCACATACTCCTGTCCACTTGGATCTGAAGTCTCATTATTAAGACACATTTAGACCGGCACAATCTGTCCAGAGAAAACACAAGTATATACGGTATTTTAGGTACCTGAACTTTACTTAAGTACATTTTACAGTGGATACTTCTTTACTTTTACTTCAGTACATTTGAGAGCAGTATCTGTACTTTCTACTCCGCTACATTTCTGAACAGGACTGAAAAGTAAAAAGTACTTTTCATATGATTTGAGGGGTTATTTTTATGTTATGAGTTCAAGCAAAACAAAAATACATAAAATTCACGAGAAAAATTAAGAAATTGATTGAACTGTGACCAAAATAAACAAACCTGATGTGAAATACTTTTACTTTTTTCTCTTAAAGTACATTTTTAAACAGGTAGTTACATTCTTTTATTTCAGTGGATTTTTTCATGTGATACTTTTACTTGAGGAACATTTTACCCGTTTCTGTACTTTTACTTAAGTACCTCCTAAAATACCTCCTCTTTAAAACCCCACAGAAGTAAAATACCTCCTTTAATTCCCCACAGAAGTAAAATACCTCCTTTAATACCCCACAGAAGTAAATGCCTCCTCTTTAATACCCCATAGAAGTACCTCGTCTTTAATACCCCATAGAAGTAAAATACCTCGTCTTTAATACCCCACAGAAGTAAAATACCTCCTCTTTAATACCCAATAGAAGTAAAATACCTCCTTTAGTACCCCACAGAAGTAAAATACCTCCTCTTTAATACCCCACAGAAGTAAAATACCTCCTCTTTAATACCCCACAGAAGTAAAATACCTCCTTTAATACCCCACAGAAGTAAAATACCTCCTCTTTAATACCCCAAAGTAGTAAAATACCTCGTCTTTAATACCCCATAGAAGTAAATACCTCCTATTTAATACCTGATAGAAGTAAAATACCTCCTCTTTAATACCCCATAGAAGTAAAATACCTCCTCTTTAATACCCCATAGAAGTAAAATACCTCCTCTTTAATACCCCACAGAAGTAAAATACCTCCTCTTTAATACCCCACAGAAGCAAAATACCTCATAGAAGTAAAATATCCCCTAACAAAATGGAGTACTTCATCTGTCACTTGTATTCTATGAGGTTAACTAGCACTGAAAGTATTGCCCAGTTGAAATATTAAACGCCTAAATTAACACAAAATAACAAAATTCTGCAAACAGACTTCCAGTTCTTCGTACTTACTGCAGTAGATTAGTAATTTTTGTTTTACATTTCGATACTGCATTGGAATTGCGTGTTCATTTCATTTCAGTTCAGTACAGTTTAGACCGTTACTTAACACTAGGGGGAGGTGGGTTAAGTGTCTTGCCCAAGGACACAACAACATCAGCAAAGTGTGGGTCAAGGGATTCAAACCGGCAACCTTGAGGTCAGAGGACAAACTCTCCAAAAACGAAGCGACTGGAACTGGTCATATACAAGTTTTTTATATATATATATACTCTTTATTTTACTACATGTAACAACCGTTTACAAAAGTATTTTAAATCTATATCTAGTACTTTTGATATTTTCCTAAAAAAAAAAAAAAAAAAGCCTGAGAATTGGATGGTGAGCTCCCTCTAGTGTCAGACCAGGGACTAGCACGAATCCACAACTAAACTAAACCAAAATATAAAGAAAAAATAAACTAAACAAATAGAAACAGATTCAAAATGACAAAATTATGTACAAAACCTGCTCATCTCCAACTCTTTTTGAGATGGTATCACTTGGCCGAGTACGTTTCGCAGTAAAATTAACTTCTATCTCCATGGAAACAACCAGACGACACCACCAGGACAAGTTACAGGTCAGATCTAAGGAGAGGCGACCAGTATAATGAGAATCTAATGGTAAACGGTCATATTTTTATAGACAGGGGCGTCAGTCATTTTCACCGAGGGCCACATCAGCAAAATGGCCGCCATCAAGGGCCAGATGTGACTGTGCGGCAGAGTAAATGTCACTAAATGTAACTGAATGTCATGTAAAATAAATGTAATTACTTTCTAACTTGTTAAATAACGGTTTCTGTGATAAACTGACATTTTTAAAAGTGTGTTTCTGATCGGGACACAGCTGCTCACAGACCTTCAGTTCTGCTTCAAATACGGCCTTTTAATTATTGGACAGTTTGTTTTTCTTGAAGACTCACTTTTTCATGCTTAGCTCCGTGTTTGGTGTCAAAATGTCGACGTAGATTGTACCGACTCTGCCTCAAAACACAAAAAACATACAGGTTTTTCCTCATCAAACCACAAACTTGTATTCACCTTCACCTTTCTTCCTTCCACTCCAACAATTTTCCTCTTCGTGAACATTTTGTGATGATTATTTGCAAATATTTCTCAGTTCCACTTGTTGGGAAAATCTCATTCGTTTATTGTCAGTGCAAACATTAAAGCAGCAGAGACTTATTTTAAAATGACAGTCGTGCCTTTTAATTTAACTTCTCACGGGCCGCATAAAATGACGTGGCGGGCCGCGTTTGGCCCCCGGGCCTTGAGTTTGACACATGTGTTATAGACCATTTGTCTCTGAAAGTGCTTTAAATCAAAGAACCAAAGACTAAATATTTACTGAAAAATTTCAACAACATCTGCATGTTTTTCAGAAGGGCTGGATTAAATTTAAATGAGGCGACAGGTAGCAGATGCAAATGAGTGTCAACAGAAGCCAGCGACATCACATTTGCAAAGCATTCTGGGATTCGTAGTATTAGAGGTACATGCTCGTTTCTAGTGCGGCGGCCGGCGGACCAGCTCTAATACACATTCGGTATCTCGCGGGCCAAATATAATCACATCGAGGGCGAAATTTGGCCCGCGGGTCTGAGTTTGACATGTCTGGTTTAAGCTGAAACCGGAGACAAAAGCTGTTTACCGTTTCAGCGTGGTTAGCTCCTCCCTTCAGACAGATATAAAGCAGCCACAGACAATTTCTAGCACCAAAAAGGTTCCATAGAACAACTTTAAACACCTACCTTACACTTCATCAGCTCCAAATCCAACAGAAGTGACTTTACCTAACGTGTTCTTTCTGTGGCAAAGCACCCGAGGGCCCCAAACGCCGGCACAACAGCACCCGGGGGACCTCCTCGCCACATCACATGACTCTGCCAAAAACAAAACAGCGAGCCGTTAGATAAGAACCGCATTTGGGATGGGACTGTTACACAAGCTCGCCATTAGCCTTAATTGGAGCGGCTTGGGAGCGCAGAGGAAAACTTTCAGCCCATCCAGACGCGGCTATCGTCCCCTGGAGTTGCATAAAATCGAAACCGAGTTAATTGAATTGCAAAATACAGAGACTTGGAGAGTTACCGCGCAACAATGGGTGAGAAAAGTAGCCTCCTTCTGCTTGATGTGATGTAGAGCCCGTCTGAAAAGCAATATCCAAAACACCAAAGAATTAGCAGTGCTTAATTTTGCGCCCGGGCTGAGCTAACGGCGCCGAATAGGCCGATAAGGGAACGCAGGGGGGTCCTAAAACAGCGAGGGGAGATTCAAATTATTTATAAATGTTAGCAAGTTTAACCGAGGATTCTTCCAGCTCGGATCTAAAGCCCATTTACTCTGGACTTTTTGCGTAAAATATCTGTTTATGCGTTTCCTGTTCGTCGATGTTATGATATATTTTGGGTTAAATTGTTCATTGCTATGGTAACGATCGTCATTTCTTTTTTTTTTCCTTGTTTATTTGCACAACAATGTTCAACTCCATCTGACCTGCAAGATACACCCTCACGTCAGGGTTGTCCAAACTACGGCCCATGGGCCAAATGCGGCCCGCAGACCAATTTTTGTCGGCCCTCGTACCTCCTCCTAAACTGGCTCAATTGATCAGGAAGTTTGTTTTTTTTTTTTACTACAAATTGAAGAGATTCTACTTCTATAACCTGAATAACATCACTTTGCATCGTGACATAGACCAACGCTTCAAATACGCTTCAGTTTGCGGCCCGCGGTGAAAAAAGTCTGGGGTACATCATATATTCAATAAAACAATTTCCAGAAGTGAACAAAAGATTTACAATTGTATTATTATTGTATTATAGAAATAAAAACAAAAAACAAAACAAAGGAAACAAAGCGAGGACAAAATATACAGCACTGAAAATAAATGCATAAATAAATTAAATAATAATATCAATAATGGTACTAATACAAAATAAAAAATAAATAAATCAGTAAATAAAAAAATAAAAATGTACAGGTGAAATTAGTCAGTGTTCCCTTCATTAAGAGATGTTTTAGTCCCTCAAAATAATTCAAAAATGGAGTCCAGGTCTCCAAAAATTGCCGTCTGGAATCTAATTTTTTTGAATTTGAAAAAGTACGTAAAGTCTCTTATCCATCTAATGAAGCTAAGTGGGGATTTTTGTTTTTAATGAATTAAAATGACATTTCTTGCAATAAGTGAAAGACAAAACATCTCGTACTTCAAAAATATCAAACCAGAAACGATGGTCATTTGTTTTAATTGTTCTGAAAACTATGGATGTTCTGCTCGTTGTGACTGTGATGGGGATTAATAAAATAAATAAATACTCTATGGGTCAAAAGTTTGGATATATATATGGACAGTAAATATATCAAGTTGGAATTAAATGAAATAACTGTATATTTATATTTTGTTTTGTTTTTTACAGCTGTTTGTATATTTTTGTTTGTGCAAAGTATGAACATGTTAAAAAAATAAACAAAAAACACTTTTACTGTTCAGTCCTGTGCAAAAAAGTAGTGAAGTAAAAGTAAAAAGTACCCATTTAAGTGCAGTACTTCACTACTTGTACTCCGTTACGTTCCAGCACTGATACAGAAAGATGAAACCTGTGGCGTTTTCAGACTAATAACGTAAACTTCCATCTCTCCGTCCAAGTTTCAGTGTTTTAAAACAGAATTTAATCGCAAAAATAGTGAGAACTGAGACAGGAAAAAGAGGGTTTGAACAATTTGCCTTGAAAAAATGAAAAAAAACATTTCTAGGTGAAGCAAAACTGGATTCTCTGGTGCCACAAAAGTAATTTAATAATGTCATAATGCACTTTTATACACACCTGCACCTGTGTTTAATGTTTTATATGGACTTACGTACGTTGTTTTTTAGTTGTTTTGCATTTTAAACAGGGCACCCACGGAAAAAAAAACTCTGGAAAAGGCCGTTACATTTTCATAATTTGCGCAAAAACAAAAATATACAGATAAAAACAGCGAAAAAAACGACTGATTTAACCGTTTCTGTTGAGCAAAACTCAGTGCAAACTTATTAAAAGTCAAAATTATCAAACATCATCACTACACTTGAAGATTTATTCCATCAAAATCTACTTTTTTTTTACTCTTTAAGTACATTTTTAAACAGATACTTTAATACTTTTACTTAAGGAGATGCGTTTCAGGTGAAATGTGACTCCTTTAACACGCAGCTAAACACTAAACGTAAATATCTCGCGTTTGTTTTGTTTAATATTTCATTTATTCGACCTTTAAGTTAAACTCCACACTTACACCTGTCACTTTAAATCATTTATTTGGCTAAATGTATTCATTTTAGTTACAAACACATGCATCTTTTCTTACCTGAGTCTCCACATGGTCCAGACAAAGAGAGGGCGTGGCTTGTGTCGGCCATTTTGAAAGCACTGGGTGTGGCTGTGGGTCGGACCATGTGGAGGGGAGTTTTTTTCTTCGTTTTTTTGTTTTGTTTCAGTGTCTTTGCACATTTTCTTTCGATATTTAAGTGTTTATGGGTTATTTTTAAACACTTTTGAGTGAAAGCGACTTGAAAGTGCGCAGTTGTTGAGGAGATCTGTTTAAATTTACACTTTTAGCGCCCGTGAAGTAGATGGTACAGTCCTGAGGAGAGTATTTAAGAGGATCAGTGCAGCCGGGGTCATGTGGGTTTCTCCTCAGTTTGTTCATTTCTGTTCCTTTTACTTTAGTTGAACATCGTTAATTTTGTAAATATGTATTATTTTTCCACAGGGACCTGCAATAAATTTTGGTAACTGTGTATTTTTCTGAGTTTGCCTCCTGTTTTGATACTTTTACTCGAGTATTCTTCTGCTCTCATTGGATTCCTCTGGTTAAATAAAGAGTAAACGGCTGTTTCAGATGAAATCACCACATTCTACAGGACGATAATGTTTCACGTCAGTTAGTGTTAGCACAATTTTTATTTCAGTGAGTTGGTTTGTTAGCATTAGCGTCGTTTTAATTTCAGTTAGCATTATCTTAATTTTAAGTTCAGTTAACATGAGCTTCATTTGAATGTCAGTTAGCATTAGCTTCAAATAAATATGACATTCAAATGAAGCTAATGCTAACTGACATTCAAATGAAGCTAATGCTAACTGAAATTCAAATTAATCTAATGCTAACAAACTAACTAACTGAAATTAAAATTAAGATGATGCTAACTGACATTCAGATGAAGCTAATGTTAGCTGAAATTAAAATGAAGCTAATGCTAACTAAAAATTGAAATTAAGCTAATGTTAATTGAAATGGAAATGAAGCTAATGTTAACTGAAATTAAAATGAAGCTAATGCTAACTGACATTCAGATGAAGCTAATGTTAACTGAAATTAAAATGAAGCTAATGCTACCTAAAATTGAAATTAAGCTAATGTTAATTGAAATGGAAATGAAGCTAATGTTAACTGAAAATAAAATGAAGGTAATGCTAACTGAAATTAAAATGAAGCTAATGCTAACAAAAAATTGAAATTAAGCTAATGTTAATTGAAATGGAAATGAAGCTAATGTTAACTGAAATTAAAATGAAGCTAATGCTAACTGAAATTAAAATGAAGCTAATGCTAACTGACATTCAAATGAAGCTGATGTTAACCGAAATTAGAATGAAGCTAATGCTAACTAAAATTGAAATTAAGCTAATGCTAACTGACATTAAAATTAAGCTAATGCGAACGAGCTTTGGATAATGACTGAAAGGACAAGATCACGGATACGAGTGGCCGGAAAGAGTCGGCTGGACGCTCCCTTAGCGACAGGGGGAGGAGCTCGGTCACACGGGAGGAGCTCGGAGTAGAGTTGCTGCTCCTCCACGTCGACGGGGAGTCCGCTGAGGTGACTCGGGCATCTGTTCAGGATGCCTAGAGAACCTGAACGTCTCCCTGGGGAGGTGTTCCGGGCATGTCCCACCGAGAGGAGGCCCCGGGGACGACCCAGGACACGCTGAGGCAGAGGGCACGAGATTACTGCTCTTCACTGGGGGATGAAGTACTCAGTTTGTTAAGTAAAAGTACAGATACAGGAGCAAAAGAATATTCAAGTAAAAGTAAAAGTATCACATGAAAAAATCGATTTAAGGAGAGCTGGAGGTGTGTGTGAGGAGAGGGACGTCTGGGCCTCGACTGAAACTGGATGAAGATGAAGAAAATGGACGGATCAGGTTCAACATTTGTGAATTTCCCATCATCCCTCTGTCGAATCTGAGAAGCTCATCACATCAGTTCATTCGACAACTGTTAAATTCTACACTGAAACTTAAACACAGATGCAGTAGTTTGTGTATTTTCTCCATCTCCGTCTGAAACGGTCTCGTTGTTCCTTCAGTGTTTCACAGCTGAAGCTCCACAGACATATTTCTGTATCTTTCCATTTGGGGAGGGGCCGCTCTGTTAATCTGAGCTGCTAATATTAATCTGAGTACAGACTGGATTGCATCAGGAGATTAGCAGCACAGCAGGATTTTCAGAGCAGAGGGTCAGTCCACATGTCCCAGAGTACTGCTTTTATTTAATACAACCTCTGTATTCTACGTTTATGAGACGTCAAACACTGTGAGAAAACTGTAGGATAAAACAGGTCAGTTTGTGGAGTGTTTGTTCACTGATCCACAGGTTGGAGGTGCGAGTCCAGATCCCACAAATGAATGCTGTCGTTTTGTCCTTGGGCAAGACACTTAACCCACCTCGTTCCCAGGGTCGACCAGGGGTGGGCAAACTTTTTGACACACGGGTCACAATGGGTTCTAAAATTTTACAAATTGTTTTCCAAATCCATTCATTAAATTAATAATTAATGTATAAAATTTCACAGCAGAAAAACTTTGAACAAGGGTTACTCTTACCTATTTTAATATAATTTGGTCACGCTTGGCGGGCCGCATTAATAAACCCAAAGGGCAGTGTGTGGCCCCTGGGCCGTAGGTTGCCCATGTCTGACATAGACTGTTTATATAATTAGACATAGCTAATCTGCTCGCCACCGTGTACCAAACAGGAAGTGATCATGGAGGTGCTCCCAGCTCCATCGACGTCATTTTGGTCTTAAAATGTTCATATTAAATCACATGATCCTGGTATTTTTCTTTTGCTGTTGTGTTTAAGGCACGTTAAAATGTTTCCTCCTCAAAAACAGACCTGGAGTTGTGTTTTGTTTCATTTACACATGTTTGAGTCACACTTTATTATTAGTCTGTAACATCTCCAAAGCTCAAAACGCTCTGTTCCACCTTGTGATGTCATCAAGTGGTAGTTTTCAAACTTAACAGCTACAGTAGTTTTTGCCTTCAGTTCAGTAGAGACGGCCAATTCCAGGGTTAAAATGATCCAAATGATTCAAGTAAAGCTGTGTGGAGTTCAAAAACACAGTGGAGCACTTCCTGGATCACCACATGATGACATCACAAGGTGGAACAGAGTGTTTTCTCAGTCTAAATATGCAGGTTTGTGTGTTAAACATGTGCGAATGAAACAAAACACAACTCCAGGTCTGTTTGTGATGAGGAAACATTATAACATATATTAGTGTAATGTCTGAGGTCCAGGACATTTGTGCCGTGTTTTCCTGGACCTTAAACGGTTCGAGGCCTGACAGACTCTAGAAATGTCCCGCAGTGTAAACAGCAGATAAATCTCCTCTCAACAAACACGCTACAAGCAAAAGGATCAGTCTGCGCCCGAGTCTGCAGCTTTACTCTCAATCTCTACAGAAAATACTCCACACAGACAGCGGCGGCGCAGAACCAAGGACACGTCGTAAAGTACTGGACTGTACTGCGTTTGAGAGCAGTATCTGTACTTTCTGCTACACTACGTTTTCTGAACAGTAAGGTAAAAGTGTTTTTGATAATTGTCTGAGACCTGCTGAAAAGGATGAGGGTTTATTTTTAACATGTTCAGAATTTGAGCAAAACAAATAAAAACAGATAAAAAACAACAGATTTAATCGTTTCTGTTGAACAAATTTATTAAAAGTCAAAATGATCAAAATCACCACATTTGAAGATTTATTACATGAAAATCTACTTTTAGTTTTTACTCTTTAAGTGTATTTTTAAATAGGTGCTTTAATACTTTTTTTTCATGTGATACTTTTACTTGAAAAAAAATTAAATAAAAATAATAAACACAAAATTAAATAAATAAAATAAATAAATAAATAAAATACAAATAAATAAATAAATAAATGAACAAATAAAAAAATAAAAAAATAAATGAATGAATGAATGAATAAATACAAAAAAATGAATGAATGAAAAATAAATTAATGAAAAATAATTAAATAAATAAAAAATAAAAATAAATACATAAATAAATGAACAAATGGACGAATGAATGGATCAATTAAAAAAAATAAATGAATGAAAGAATAAATACAAAAAATGAATGAACAAACAAACAAATGGATAAATAAATAAATAGTTACCCCATTGCCAGAACCTGGACACACATTTGTACAAAAACACCACAGACACGGTCCATGGCGAGCGACTACAGTGGGAGCGTTCATGTCCCCGCTGAAGGTTTTACACGGGCTGTAAAGTAACTGTTAAAGTGCCAAAACACTGAGTACGAGAGGCGCTCAAATTAGTCTGAGGTGTAATTGTGCGAGAAATAGATTTAACAAGTTCAAACTGAACTAAAAATAGAAAACAGCAAACTACAAACTTCTGTAAGACTAAACAGCTCGTCTCAACTGCAGAGAATATTTAAAGTGGGATTAGAATTATGATGAGGTGCGGTTTGTGTTATAGTTTTGACACATTTTTAGACCTGGATGTGTGACTTTAATGCTGTTACCATGGAAACAAACCTCCTGGTCCAGCCTGATCTCGTCTGAGTTCAGAGGTTAAGTAAAGTCAGGCCTGGTCGGTGCTTGGACTTGAATGTTGTGTCCTTAAGCAAGACGTTTGATCTATGAGTCTATGGTGGCCAGTGCGCTCGTGTACGCTGTGGTCTGCTGGGGCGGCAGTCTGTGCGTGAGGGACAGGCTCAATAAGATCATCAGGAGGGCTGGCCATGTTGTGGGGGAGGAGCTGGACTCTCTGACTGTTGTGTCGGACAGGAGGATGTTGGCCAAAATCAGGACTATTCTGGACTATTCTCTCCCTTCCACCCCCTCCACAAGGTGCTGTCCAATCAGAAGAGCTCGTTCAGCCACAGACCGTTCCTGCCTCGCTGCTCCACTGAAACTGTAACTGATCACATACAAGTACTGCAATATCCCATTTACTGTCTGTACATTGATGCAAATATGTCGTTATGTAATTATTTATACTCTATTTTAATTATTTATTGACTCTATTTTATTGTATTGTTTTTAACACTGAATTATTATGACGCTACTTATTTTTAATTTTTCTATTTTGTGGTCGGTGGCATCTGTAACGAAGAGAATTTCCCCTCGGGGATCAATAAAAGTGATTTTGATGCTAACGCTAACGCTAACCACTTTTAACAGAAAAGAACAACGACTCACCAGCTCCACTGTGTGATCCGTCTGCAGCTGGAACCCAACTTCTACAGTGGGGAAAAAGGAAAAGTGCAGAGTTTTAAACAGATTAAACATTATAGAAGTGAGTTTAAATGTGTGGTTGTGAGTTTAAATGTCTAGTTGCAAGTTTAAGTAGTTTGTTGCGAGTTTAAATGATTGGTTGAGAGTTTAAACAGTCAGTTGCAAGTTTAAAATGTCGGTTGCGAGTTGAACTGTTTGTTTGCAAGTTTGAATAGTTTGTTTGCAAGTTTAAACAGTTGGTTGCGAGTTTAAACAGTTAGTTGCAAGTTTAAATAGTTTGTTTGCGAGTTTAAATGATTGGTTGAGAGTTTAAATGGTTAGTTGCATGTTTAACTGTTTGGTTGTGAGTTTAAACAGGTGGTTGCAAGTTTAAAATGTCGGTTGCGAGTTTAACAGTTTGGTTGCAAATTTAAACCATTTGTTTGCAAGTTTAAATGGTTGGTTTCAAGTTTAAACAGTTTGTTTGCGAGTTTAAACGGTTAGTTACAAGTTTAAATAGTTTGTTTGCGAGTTTAAATGATTGGTTGAGAGTTTAAACAGTTAGTTGCGTGTTTAACTGTTTGGTTGCAAGTTTAAACGATTGGGAGAGAGTTTAAACAGTCGGTTGCAAGTTTAAAATGTCAGTTGCAAGTTTAACTGTTTGGTTGCGAGTTTAAACAGTTGGTTGCGAGTTTAAATGGTTAGTTGCAAGTTTAAATTGTTTGTTTGCGAGTTTAAACAGGTGGTTGCAAGTTTAAAATGTCGGTTGCAAGTTTAAACGATTGGTTGCGAGTTTAAACAGTTAGTTGCAAGTTTAAATAGTTTGTTTGCGAGTTTAAATGATTGGTTGAGAGTTTAAACGGTTAGTTGCGTGTTTAACTGTTTGGTTGTGAGTTTAAAATGTCGGTTGCAAGTTTAACTGGTTGGTTGCAAATTTAAACTGTTTGTTTGCGAGTTTAAATGGTTGGTTTCAAGTTTAAACAGTTGGTTGCGAGTTTAAATGGTTAGTTGCATGTTTAAATTGTTTGCAAGTTTAAACAGTTTGGTTGCAAGTGTGAATAGTTTGTTTGCGAGTTTAAACCATTTGTTTGCGAGTTTAAACTGTTAGTTGCAAGTTTAAATAGTTTGTTTGCGAGTTTAAACGATTGGTTGAGAGTTTAAACGGTTAGTTGCAAGTTTAAAATGTCAGTTGCAAGTTTAACTGTTTGGTTGCAAATTTAAACTGTTTGTTTGCGAGTTTGAATAGTTTGTTTGCAAGTTTAAACAGTTGGTTGCGAGTTTAAACCGTTGTTTGCGTGACTAACCTGTACGGCGGTCCTTTAGCTGCCCTGGTTCACTTCCGGACGCCATGAGAGACGCACACGAGTCTTGAATCAGGCGCTGAGAAGAATCTTGATTGACAAAAGCGAAATAAAACCTGCGGACTGGACAAAACATTGTAGGAGTGAAGACGTTTTCGCTGCTCATCCAAGACGCCAGTTTACGTGAGGGTTGATGGTGACTGCAGAGGCTGATGGTGCAGATTGGCAGCAGTGTGTGTGTCAGTCTGCCCCAGGACGGCTGTGGCTGCAATAGTAGTTTACGGTCACTGAGTCTGGAGTGAGTGAATAATGCAAAAAAATGAGTCTCTTTACAAGTGTCTTTACATTTTTGTGCATTTTTTAAGACAAAAATAGTTGTTACACAGCACAAAATAAAAGATCGTGTGCTTAAAATTGAATAAATGCAATATCAGCCGCTTCAATTCCATTTTAAAGGACGAGCTGAGGGTTAATTAAATCTTTCTCTCTTCATCTGAGAGAAAAAGCTTGTTCTCTGTTCTTGCCACTAGAGGTCAGGCTTCATTAACTATAGAACATGAGCTCAAAGTGAACATCCAGACACATTTGACCTGCAGCTGCTTTTCCATCACAGCTTCATCTTTTTTTTTGCAACATTTATAAAAAATAATGAACTCTCTTTCTTTGATATTTGGGCTTTTTAAAATGAGAGTCTCACTGTGCAGCCTTTGACCCCAACACTTCACACTTTAGATCTGTTTTACGGCTGAAAAACGCACTATTTTGTTTCTTTCTGTCACATATTTAATAGATATAACACTGTGTTTTTTTTGTTTTTATTGTTTTTGACTGATTTCTTATGTAAAAATGGATATTACGTCCCAGAAATGTGAATAATAAGAACGTACATCTTTGTAATGACATTTGGAAGACTTAATGGATTGATACAGAAAAAAACAAAAAACCCAATAAACAAATAAAAATGTCTAGATGTTCTAAATCACGTGAGTCAAACTTAAGGCCCAGGGGCTAAATGTGGCCCTCTACATCATTTTATGTGGCCCTCGACAGGGTAAATTAAAAGGTATGATGGTCTTAAAATGTCGTTTTATCAGGAAATACACAGTTACACAGACATATTTTTTTATATATTTGCAAATGCACATGTAATATTTGTAACTTGAAGAAGTAATAAATACAGAAACAGTGAATTAACAATATTAAAAAGTAGTTACATTTATTTTACATCTGGCCCTTTGACGGCAGCCATTTTGCTGATGTGGCCCTCGGTGAAAATGTGTTTGACTCCCTTGTTCTAAATGATCCCCATGTGCTTTGGCTGGCTGGAATGTTCCACTGTATGGCATTAAACGCATCTCTTGTACCATTTTTACACCTTCATTTTCAGACAAAAACGCGTCTAAAATCTGAAAATTGACAATAAAATTACGTGTAGCGTCTCCCTGGGATTATTCACCAAAACTCAACACCAAAACATGTTGTAATCACACGGTCCTCGGAAAACATCACGTCTAAAATGACTTTCGAGGAGGGGTCAGCAGGGGTCAGCAGGGGTCAAAACGGCACAAAACGCTGTAGTTAGAGCCCAAAATTACCCAGAAGGAGGCTCTGTTCACAATAAAACGTGTGAATATTTGTGTTTGTTTCCTTTTTGCAACGTTCTCCCCATTAAAAATAATAGATTTAGTTTTACATTTTTGTCACTATGGCAACGGAACACTCCAAATTTGATCATTATTCCCATCAAACCCACGGATTGTAGGAACTGCCGGGTAGTAGACCTGTCACGGTAACACATTTTCAAGTAAATATAGACCATAAACGATGATATTTAAACTAATTTACGCCACGGACACAAAAAGCAGACACCAAGAGCAGATTTAAAGCACAAAAACTATTCAAAATCTGCAATAATGTTAAAAAAAATCAGGAGCTGCAATAAATAAACAGCAGAATGAAACACTTCAGCGCTAAGTTTGCATCTGTAATGAGTCATAGAAGTTATGAATTCAATGTTTTAAGGCTTAAATCTTATCGCACAGCTGAAAAAATAACCAAAAATCTCCCAGTTATCCAAAGAAAATGCGCACAAGATAAATATTGACCCTAAAAACTCTGTACATTTCCATGAGATGAACTATGACGCAACAATCCTGTGCATATTTACAGTTCATGTAGGTTAACAGGGCGACGGAGGTACTCGTCCAAGAATCCAAAGATCAGAGGATCGAGGAGTTCTGTCGTCGTGTCCTTAGGCAAGACATTTCACCCACGTCACCTGATATTAAAATAATGTGTGAGTTTTATGGAGTAAATGAAAGAAATCGTAAAACTAAGGTGATATTTGAGTCCAATCGTGAAGCAAAAAGAGCCACCAGTGTTTGTTTATCTTAAGAAACTTGTCCTTCCACATTGACAAAACCTTGTTAACCGTGTTTTATCGTTGTTTTATTGAGTCTGTTTTAATGTTTTTTTAATCTTTTGCTTTGTTTAATGGTTTGGAAACTTGTCTCTTAAAAACAGAAACGGTAAAATGCGCAGTCAATTTTATTTTTTTATTTTAATTAATACATTTATTTATTTATTCTTTCATTAATTTATCTATTATTTTTAATTACTTATTTATTTATCTATTATTGTAGAAAAGGCAAAACACAAACAAATCACTGTGCAAAATACAATATATGTGAGTGGTTCAATTTGCATTTGAAAAAAACCCCAAAAGAACTTAGTGGGGTATATGTTGCTACGTAAAATAAATTACAAAATAAAATAAAAAAAAAATAACACAAAAATAATACAAATAAAAAAAAATAAAAAAAAAAAATAATAAAATAAAATAATAATAATAATAATAAATAAAAACAAATGTACTATTATTAATTATTATTATTATTATTAGTAGTAGTAGTAGTAGTAGTATTTAATTTTTTTTTTTTATAAATCAAATTTTTTCCATAAATAAAATAAGTTTAAATGCACTTTTAGCCTTAACAAGGGTCAGAGATTTTTACAGAAAAGTCCAAGTTCATTCCTCCATTGAACAGATTTTTAAATATCTGCATTTATGTTTGTGACTTTTTGCTAAAGGATAAGTGCAAGTTGATCAGGGAGTCTCAGCTTTTATCCTTCCGTCTCTTTACTCTGGGCAGGTACAGAAACTGGCAGAGGACATTTAAAAACACGACTCCCATCCTCTTAATAACGAGTTCAAACTGCTCCCGTCATGATGAAGTTTAAAGAGCGTCTCTGTAAAACCAAACACTACTAAATCACCTTCGTTCCTGCAGCCAGAAGTCGTCCCCTGACCAAGTGATGTCATTATATTTACTTTATTTATGTGCCATGTTTGTGCTCTTGTTTTTAATGTATTGTTTGTATTCGTTTAGTTTTTTTTTCATCTGCACTACACGATCTTCTATTGTCGCTTTTCCAGATGCAGATGCGTAAACGTGAATGAATAAACGAGCAAAACGTACCCCGAGGTCCCAATAAAACAACCTTGAACCTCGATTATTATGAATATTATTAGTTCATTTGAATCTTGGCAACATCCAGACCCGGGTCTACGGCGGCGCAAAAGGGACAACGCTGCATTGTGACGCAGTTTATAAAGATTTACACCCTGATTTGAGGCGGGATAATTAATGAAACTGAACGGAACAGAATCGACTTTGACGAGTTCCAATCGGGTGCGGTCGGTTTGGTCTGGAACCGCCGCGAGCAACGTCTGTCAACAAGCTAATCAAGTCGCCACGTTATTAGCAGTCGTAAGCCGTTTATCAATTCGACGGCTGCATTTGAAGGACACTTACGTCACTTCCGACCCGCCCCGTTTTGAATGTTGCCGAGAAATGCGCCCTGCGTTTCCAGCTTTTTCACGCCGACTGTCCGTGAACGAAGCGTGCATCTGAGCAGACTTCGTGACTTCTTCTACGACAGAAACGAGGTATATTTTCTTAAAGTTATGCAACACTAGCTACAATTGGATGGAAAAAAAACAACAAATCACCTAGAAAGTTATATTTGTGTATTGATATTCAAAGGGAAAGATTCATTTACTTCATTCAATCTAGACAGAAATAAACGGCTGTGAACGACGACACTTTTGACTCTTCTTCTACGAAAAAATAAAGAATTAAAAACAAAACCGTCCATTTTAAACGTTCAGCTCATTAGTCGGCGGCCGTCACAGTTGCTTCTTGACGTAAGCGAGGTAAGGTAGGCGCACGGACGGCGGTTGACGTAAGCTCCTTGGCGTTGACCCGTCCCATTTCGACGGAGGAGTACCCTTCATCGGCCGAGTCCTTTGAACTGTACTTCGAAGTGCGCAACCGTCGAGTCGTCAGGTGACCTCTTTGAGAAAATAAATAAAGTAAAGAAACACGTACAGGCCGAGTGAAAGTAGCAGTTCACAATTTATTTACTGAATAAATTTGGACAAAACACAAGAATCTGTTACAATACAATCAGAACATGTGAGGCAGATATTCCACCATGCACCTCCTCCTCCTCCATGAAACTAAAGGACTAAACATAGCACCAAATCAGCACCAACTGAAAGAACAGAGCTCAGTCTACAAAACCAGAAAAGCAATAGTTTGGGATTATTGAAAAAGCAACTGAGAAAGTAGCAAATTTGAACATGTTTACGTTGAAATTTTTGTAAGAAAAAACAAGCACCCCCCTCCCTCCCTTCCTTCCCTCCCTGCGAGGCGGGCTATAGAATCCATGGGACACATGCCATGACTAGGTAAAAAAACACAACTGAAGAACATTGACATACGACGAAACGGGTCCACTGTACTGTGTTTTCTCGGGCGCTCGCAGGACCTACGCAGGCATCGGGGAAAAAAAACGAAAGGTCCTAAACTAGAGCCAGAACTGAACATCTGAGCCAGGTTTTTTTTTAAAGAAATGATTGCAAGAAAACTGGCACAGAAACGTCTGGTACAAAAAAAACTTCAGACAGACCACGCCTGTCCTGTGTCGAGATATTGCCTACGTTATACATGAAAAGGAATCTCCGAAGAAAGAAAACCCTGCAATGTACTTAGATTTAAATATATATATATATTTATTTTATATATTTATATATCACTGTTACAATTTAAATAAATGTTTTGCTCTTTTGTTTCTACAACTGAAGAATTCATTTAAATAAGAGGAAGCTAATTTCATCGAGGTTGAACTGTCCATTCACTAACACGATAAGTGCATGACGTTTTTTTTTTTTTTCTCGTTTTTTTTTTTGGGTTAAACCAGGAAACCGTTGAGTGAGAGGCTTTGGGAGTGACGAAGGCAGCTTTCATGACTGGATAGTGCTGAAAACAACTTAAAAAACAGACAGATGTGAAGTACAAACGAGTTAAAAATGCTTATGTTAATGATTTTTTTAAAAAGAACAAAACGTTAAAATATAAACTTCGATGAAATGAGTTTAGCCACGTTGATGAAGACACTGGTCTGCGGACACGGAAAGAAAACATCGTGAGAAAGGTGCGGTGCTGCAGTTGGTCAGCTGTATTACTTCTCCTTTCGTTTCCCGTCTTTTTGTCCCTTCATGCTTTCCATACATAGTGTCAGAAATGGCCAATGGATCTACCTTTAAGAGCACCACATAAACCAAAACAACAATTGCTACATTTGCGACTTGCATGGTCGGTCGGTCGGTCGGTCGGTCGGTCGCACCCTTCCCCCGTTCGGGCCGGGTGCTGTACCAGGTGACGATCGGATGACATTTGTCTAATCAGGCTTGAGGTTTTCCCAATTTTAAAAAAGATGGAGAGGAAAACAAGATGGAAAAACCTTTATAAGAGTGACAAATGCCCATCGATTTCTATTTCACTACTAGATTTTGGCCCGGCCGCGCGCTAGCTTGGCGGGGCCGACCTTGGCGATGTCCGATTGTGCTTGGGTTGGATGTTTCAAACTCAACTGAAAAACTGCTCCAATTCTTCCTCCATGTTGACATCAGGCACCGTTTGCTCTTGGTCCCTCTCCGCTTTGCCGTGACCCGCGGCGCCCCCTATCCCCCCGGAGGAGATAAACCAAGGGTGTGCAAGAATCTCCCGCGAAGTTAGCCGCTCGTTGGGCTCGCGGCGTAGAATGGAGCGGATCAAGCATTTCGCCTTAGGGGTTAGAGTCTCTGGGATGTTGAAGTGGCCCCGGCGGATTTTGGTGAACAGCGATCCGGGTTCGACGTCATGGAATGGGTAGCGCCCCACGAGGATGGTGTAGAGCATTATGCCCAGGCTCCACACGTCCGCGGCCTTCCCGGAGTAGCTGCCGTTGGCGTTGAGGATCTCGGGGCTGACGTAGGCAGGGCATCCGTGTTTGTCGGACAGAGAGTCGTCGAGCCCGTCCAGGATGTACGTGTCCTCCAGGCTCTCCAGCTTCACCAGGTTTCTGCGGAACACAAAAAAGAAGAGCCGCTATTAGCAACAGCGACACTTTATACCGTACATAAATGTCTTTTTTACTGATTTACAAATTGTTTTTTTTTATTGTTGGAAGCGTATGTTCGGTTAAATGGTTTATGCAAGACGCAAAGAAGAAAAAAAAACAACATAATTTGACCTTAAAGCGACTGTCTAATCAGATTCGCCGACCTGCTCCTGTTGTATTCTCACACATCACCACTAGGGGCTTTCTACATAACTGCGGTCTTGATACTGTGTGATTTGTGGAACATGTGCACAGGTTAAAAATCAGTTGTTCAGTCAGGAAAGTGAAGCAGGACGGACCGTCAGGGCTACAAATGGACGCAGACATCGTTTTGTATAAGATTTGAACTTGTCACATTAAGACTAATTCTCGATTAACGTCACTATTCGCTTCAAGTTTATTTATATCGCACATTTAAAAACAACTTCATCTGTTTCACATAAGTCAACAGAAAACAAATGTACAGATCAAACATACAAAGGAAAAGATCAGGGAAAAATATGCAGTCCAGCGAGGATTAAATGCCAGGGAGAGATGTCAAAATCACATCCATTCACACAGAACGACTTTGGAAAATTAAATGTTCTCCTTTTATTATTTTAAATCTATGCACAAATGGATGTGCGTTAGTTCTAGATGCATCCGCAGCCTGCACGTCCTGCTTTAGCCCCGCCTCGCTTTAGCCCCGCCTCGCTTTAGCCCCGCCTCGCTTTAGGCCTCCCCTCGCTTTAGCCCCGCCTCGCTTTAGCCCCGCCTCGCTTTAGGCCTCCCCTCGCTTTAGCCTCCCCTCGCTTTAGCCTCCCCTCGCTTTAGCCTCACCTCGCTTTAGCCCCGCCTCGCTTTAGCCCCGCCTCGCTTTAGGCCTCCCCTCGCTTTAGCCTCCCCTCGCTTTAGCCTCCCCTCGCTTTAGCCTCCCCTCGCTTTAGCCTCACCTCGCTTTAGCCTCACCTCGCTTTAGCCTCACCTCGCTTTAGCCTCCCTCGCTTTAGCGTCCCGGCTCCGTCCCGGCTCAGTCCCGGCGTGTGCATCTCTTTCAGTTTCGTTTTGTTTTTCCTAGTTTGTCCTTGCCTTGAAGGTTCTAAAGACAGGGGGCGCTCTGGAACAGTTCTCCATTTGTTTTCTATGAACGTTGGTTAATCTTCCTGTTACTGACCCACGTCTGTTTCACCGTTTGATTTTCTAACTTCCTGTTGGTTAAATCAATCTTTTTAAAGCCCCAAGAGTCGACTGTCCTTTTGGTCTTCACAAAAACAAATTAATTCATTTCCAAAGCATTTTTTTTTTACATCACGAAACCAGTGAAAATTTATAACGGCACATATTTAAATCAGTTTCAATTACAATCACCATAAGTCGTCTTTAGCACCAGTCTCAAAAACCCATCTCATCGTGTTTGGAAAAAGAAATGGTCCACTAAAAGTCTCTCAAATCCTTATAATGTGGCTAATGGTTTTGGATCCTTCCCCTTCGGATATCGGAGTAAGTAGAGCACATAACGCTGAGGGCTTAACTTTGACATTTCCTTTCACTGAGATAAAAGCCCCACCGCGGAACATCGACGTCGTACAAATAGACATTCCAGAAGACCTCAGCGGAAGAAGAAGACGAGGAGGAGGATGAGGAGGAACACAATTACAGCTCACTGACCTTAAAGTTCCACAAACCACAAGCCCTGGGACCCGACAACGCACATCTGCCTTTACAATAAACGTCTCATCTTTCAGTCAAAGCTTTGTCCTTTCAAAATAGAGACGTAAAAAAGGATTTAACGGTGTCCGAATCTCACGGTACGATATTCTGGGAAAGCGCAATAAACAATAATATCGTTTATCGTGATAAAAAGGGTCGACGTGGGACATTTTATAAATCGGCAACAAAGATAATCAACGTTAAATTGTGAGAATGTGCAAAAAAAAGGACGGAAACATAGGGGCGTTGACAGGGGGGACAAACGGGTCTGTTGTCCCGGGGTTTAGGGGGCCCAGAATTGGACTCTCTTCCTATTAATTTGTATTAGAGGGGGCCCCATGTCAGACGTCTTGCCCCGGGCCCCCAAATTTCCGTTTACGGCCCTGCTCGTCCAAAATATTCTCCGCTAGATCGTAGTTTTTTTCATTGATAAAGTACAGTACTACAAACTTATTCATAACGTTAAAATGATAATTATTCATATCCATAACATTTTAAACTTTAATAATTATCGTGATACAATCGTTAATCGCAATTATTATTATTAATTTCAATATCATCCCAAGTCTAGTGCAAACCCGGCATATTTAGACAGACTTCTCTCAAACCTCAAAACACTCTGTTCCACCTTGTGATGTCATCGTGTGGTGATACAGGAAGTGCTCCGCTGTGTTTTTAAACTCCACACAGCTTCATTAGAATCATTTGGTTCATTTCAGCCACTGGAATTAGCCCAATCTTTACTGAACTAAAAGAAAAAAATGGAGCTGTTAAGTTTGAACTTCATGACATCACAAGGTGGAACGGAGCGTTTTGAGGTTTGGGGATGTGACTCAAACATGTGTGAATGAAACAAAAACACAACTCCAGGTCTGTTTTTGAAGACGTAACAACTTTATAACACGACTTAAACCTCACAAGAGTCAATTTTGTGTAATATATGACGTTTAAAGCAGCTCGAAATCAATGCTAACATGCTAATTCAAAGTAAAGCTAACGTTTCTCTTATTGAAATGTAATGAGCTAATGGCTAATTAAAAATACCAGACCTTTGTCAACAACTCTGCTCATTTAAACTCGTCGTAATAAACTTCGACTTGAAAACTTGACACGTTAAAAATTCACTGGCCGTCCAACGATAAAATGCTAATTAACGTTCTCGCGAGTGTTTGTCTTATTGGCGCATGATTATTAAGCTAATGGCTAATTAAAAATGACAGATAGACTGGAGCAAATTTGCAATTACAGATAGCGGGGGAAGTCCTGGCGCTGCATTCTTAAAAAGGGCAAGAATTATACTTTTCTTTTTCAGGATAACAACAAAATAAGACGGATTGTTGCTACGGTAACGAGCAGAGCGGGACAATACGGCGAAATAATTGAAATGATCACAAAGCTAAGTCGTTATAAGCAAACGCAATAGAATAAAACTCAACCAACTGTACTAACTTATTCATTTGCAGCTTAAAAAATGAAAATATGGAGCCTTAACCTGCATCAAATCAAGGAAATATTGATTTAAAATATGAAAATGTTGAGATATTTGGACTTTTTTGCGTAAAGGCTCGGTTTGGGCTCACGAATTTCTGCGTAAAGCTTTATTTTAACACTTTCGCGCGATGATGGCGTTCAAAAATAAAGATTACACAGCTGCATTATGGGTTAGCAGCACAAACAGACTGGGTTACTGAGAAAATTTTCCCTTATTATAGTTAAAGTAAAAGCAGTAAAAAAATATAGACAATATTCATTTCAAATCTTATATTTATGGGGAAATTTACCAAAATCTGACACACATATCGGTCCAAAAATATCAGAGTTTCGGTATCGGCATTAACCATGAAAAAAACATATCGGTCGATCTTTAGCACAGACTTTGCACTGTTTACATTGTGTCAGTCATATTTTTACAGATTTACGCTTAAAATGATTGAAAAAGCTACAGTTTATGAATGAATCCCGTCTGGAGAAGCTGAATGAGATCAAGATTCAGTCGTTTCTAATTGTCAGTGATCAGTTTGGGTCTGTTTTTTTATAGAAGTTCTACCTCTGTCTGTAAAAACGTGGTTTGGAGGTCAGACTTTGACCAAAGAAATGGGATTGTTTTTGTGTTAAATGGCATTGATTGTCGTTATATTCTCAGATATGAATAAGAATAAGAATAAAACGGAAAGTCAAGTTTGATATTGGACATTTTGATGGATCAGATAACGGTCCAACGATTTCACATTTTGGTCTATGAACTGGTGCAACGGCAAAACAGCGCCCTCTACCGCACTGTTAGCGTCACTACTTCCTGTCCAGTTTTATCTCTGAGGTTTTTGCAGAGTTACGATAAAATTAATAAATATTTAAAGGCTATTTAGGCTGTGGACAGAGAGCTGCAGGTGGGCTAGGGGTCAGAGGTCAGAGGTCAGACAGTGGACAGGTGGACAGGGAGCTGCAGGTGGACGTCACTGACAATAAGTTAAAATCTGCACAAATAAAATGAACACTTCACCTAGAAAGAGACATGTTTGTGTCTCAATGCTAACGCTAATGGTAATTTTGAAGCATAATAAACCGTAAAACACCACAAACTGAAGTAATGTACATATAAAAACAATCGTGTCATCTTTTTAAAAACGTATTCCCGGAATAAGCGTAAAAAAATGGATGGATGTTTGTGTCTCAATGCTAACGCTAATGCTAACTTTGAGGTACAACAACCCTTAAAACAACTCCACAAAATGAAGTAATCTACATTTGAAAACAATTGTATAGTCTTTATTTTAATTAATTGGAATTTTAATACATTGTTTATTTTATGTTTTCTGATTTTAATAAACGTGACAGTTAGCTTTGAGACACGGTGAGCTAGCTAGCATGCAACTGTGCACAACTGTGTCATTTTTCAGAGCTTTTTGGTAACTTATCCAAATGTGTTCTGTAATTACTTTAGATTTAATAACGGTTTCCCCAAAACTGTGTGTGTTTTAAGGAAATAAACGCATATTATTTCAGTTTTTGCCCTGGTATTGGTCGAAATTGTGAATCGACAGAGACTTAGAGCCAAAGTATCGACATCAGTATCAGGATATTCACCTTATTCAGGAAGCAAATGAGTTCTACAGGGACTAAAGAGCCGTTTTACCGTTTTAAAGCCTTTAGAGAATCGTTGCAGTGTTGATTTGTTGGTCCCATAAACATTTTTACACAAATCAACACTACTTTATGTCATAGTTTTGAGGCGAAACTTCCCAAATTCGTCATTGAAAAGCCTGGAATTCCCCCTTAAACCTGGACGTGTGATACAAATACAGCGCAGTTTGGAGCGTTTAGAGGCAAAAACGGTCAATAAAATGATAAAAACGATGAAAACGATGGATTTTGGCACGTCCCTGATCAATACAAAGAAGTGACGTTTCTTTTATCGCCTCGGAAACAACTTGAGGGTCGAGACATTAAATAAAAAAATCCCGAATACACTGGAACGCATTTATCAAACACAATAAGGCGCAGTGGGGCTATAGTAATGACCCAGAGTCGCTGCCAGCTTCGTTATCTACTCTATACCTCACTGTCCCGGGGCTGGACCTCTGCCAGGACCTCGCTCCGGCGCAACCTCATCTCCTCGTCTTCTCCGGGCACCGACGCAAGAGACTGAACAAATGAAAGCCGATTCCTGACTGAGTTCTATCGTAAAGGTGACCCAGTACGCTCCAGCCCCATCGCTCTAACGTTTACCCACGATCAATTATTTAAGTTGAAGGATGGAGGAGGGGGGGGGTCCCGTAAACGAGCGAGTGCCAGCGCGATACGTCGGCCAAGGTCACCGGAGCCAAAGTGAACGGACGCGTCGGATCAACTTCTGTTTCCACTCCGCAGGGCCAAAGCGTGACATCATCCCCCCCCCCCCCCCGAGGAAGAGTTTACCCGAGCGCGATGAGGCTCGGGGACGACGGGCGTTTGACTTTAGACGGACAGACTTTAAAACGTGAACTTTGAGAAAATGAATACAAGAGGCTGATACGTTTGGTGACGCGTTAGTGGAGGGTTTAACTCAGCGGTGGAAGGTAATGAAGTACAAGGAGGAAAGTGCAGTACTGAAGGAGATTTGAAGGTATTTGTACATGTAGGTAACCGGGACTAAACGGGGGCTAAACTGGGACTGAACAGGACTAAAGCAGGACTAAAGCAAAACCAAGACTAAAGCAGGACTAAAGCAAAACCAAGACTAAAGCAGGACTAAACCGGGACTAAAGCAGGACTAAAGCAAAACCAAGCCTAAACCAGGACTAAAGCAAGACTAAACCAGGACTAAACCAGGACTAAAGCAAAACCAAGACTAAAGCAGGACTAAAGCAGGACTAAACCAAGACTAAACCAGGACTAAAGCAAGACTAAAGCAGGACTAAAGCAAGACTAAAGCAAGACTAAAGCAAGACTAAAGCAGGACTAAAGCAGGACTAAAGCAGGACTAAAGCAGGACTAAAGCAGGACTAAAGCAAAAACAAGACTAAACCAGGACTAAACCAGGACTAAAGCAGGACTAAAGCGAGACTAAAGCGAGACTAAAAGCAGGACTAAAGCAGGACTAAAGCAGGACTAAACATGTTGAATCAGTGTTTCAGTTTTGTTCAGTTAAAACCTGGAACATTCTTCCTGAAGATGTGACTCAGGCCTCGACTTTGACGATGTTTCAATCCAGACTCAAACTGTTCTGTTTATCTGTGACTGAAAGGGGTTTATTCTGCACTTTTGTCCTTTAATATTCATTTTTTTGTGATTATGTTTCCATTTGTTATATTGTGATTTGAATCTTTCTTATTCTGTAAAACACTTTGAACTACCTCATGTTCGAATTGTGCTGTACAAATAAAACTTGCTTTGCATCACACAAAATTCATAAGAAAAATGAACAAATCGTTTCATATTTTTACTGTGACCAAAATGTGTCTCATTTTGAATCAATATCACTACATTTACAGTGAACAAAACTTGTGTGAAATACTTACTTTTTACTCTAACTTAAGCAAAAGTATTTAAGTACCTGTTTATAAATGTACTTAAAGTATCACATGAAAAAAATCTATTATTTTTACTTAACGAAACCACTGTAAACTGGATGGTTAACAAATGAAATAACTGCAAACATTGTCATTTTGTCATCTTAAACTGCATTTGTTGGATTTGTTCTGAGTAACTGTGCAAACATAGTTAATATAAACCAATATTTACTCAAACATACATGATTTTAACACTTTTTTTTAATTATAATGTCTATAATACTTGACTTAAAACCTTCCAAGTCAATTTAAAGTCATAAAAATCTCCCACGAGAACAGAAATATAAACTGAATGTTGATTAAAATGCAATTAATTCCACATCTCTACATAAATACACTGAGCACAAACAGAGTCATGCCTGTGCACTACCACCAGAGGGCAGTGTGCGTGTACATTTAGCACCACAGCTCACACTCAACACCGTTCTGCAATGGAAAATCCCTGTATAAATGTTTGACTATCAGAATCGGACTTGCATTTAAATGGTAACCGCTTCCGATCCCGCGGGCAAGAGCCGAACACGTTTATAAAACCCTGACCTTACAGATAATAATCAATTTGTCACGTAAAATGGAATATATCGACAGGTTTGCGTGAAAAAAGGCTGGAGGGAAACGCGGAGCTTGTGTTTTTAGTGTCGTCTAAAGAACAGGGAGGATCACATATGTGGATTGTGTGATGGAGAACGGACAGAGCGAGGACGAAGGTCTGTCACGAGAACGCATTTTGAAGTTCGATATATGCACCGCGGAAGAAATTATAGACGATAAACGAGAAAATTGACGCAAATTTATGCCACTGACACAATAAAACATGAGCAGATTTAAACTAGAGATCGGCCGATATGAGTTTTTCAAATCACCAATGCCAAAATTGATTGTTTAGATGCCTCAGAAAAAGATGCTACCGATATTTTGGACAGATTTCGATTCGTTTTCCCAGATTATGCCATTAAATTTACTACAAAACCCTTTTTTTTTAAACCAGAAACCTACACAAGAGCTGTGTTTTCATGTTTTGTGCAGTTATTTCTTAGCACTAAAGTGTTCAAATAAAGCTTTTTCTGTATTTTTCAGACAACAGGTCCGCCAAAGCAAAATATCGAACTTGAAGACCGATATTTGCTAAAAAGCCCAAATATCGGTCAGATATCTCGGCATTTCTGGCTGGTCCATTGCTATTTTAAAAACACCAAAAAATGTTCTAAATGTGCGATATTGTTAAAAAAAAACTTACAAAAACAGCAGAATAAAACGTTTAAGTCGCTAGTTTGCGTCTGTAAAGAGCCATAGAACAGATTTAATCAAACTTCTGCAGGTCAAAGCCAAAAATTAATACGACCGAACAACAAATCGACGTAGTTATTCTCACGAGTACAGTGTAAGGAGACATGCCTCGGGTAATATAGGGCAGAGTTTCATGTAAACAACACGCTGAAGCTTTCAAAAAGGACACAGACAGGATGTGCTGTTAATGCGAAGTGGTGAAGAGACCGAGAGGGACGCAGTTTTTTGAGCAACACAGCAAAGATGTTCTAACCACATGAAGCTAAAGTCGAACCACAACGTCCACTGCACAAAAAGCTTGCACCTTACCCCACTGCCTGTACATTTAACAGTATAAACAACGCCACAACGCTCGCAATTTGGATTAAAATGCAGTTTATTTCAACACTTAACCAAAGCTACACGTGCAGGTCTGTCACACGAACGCATTTTGGAGCTAATTTCAGCCACACAAAAGCAGCTTTAAACCACAAAAATGATCCTAAATGAACGATATTGTTAAAAAATCTGCTTAAATCTTATCGTATAGCTAAAAAAAAAGCCCCATAAATCAAAATCTGCAGGGTAAATAACGACTCCAAAAAGATACAGTTGTAGTTTTAACATCCGATCTTACTCCGGTCGATAAAGCGAGACGTGAGCGAGGTCAGTGCTCCACAGATATGACCGGTTGCATCACGTGGTTGTCATAGCGATAGATCATTTAAACGCAATAGAGTGGAGCGTGTAAGGTAAAGCAGTAACATCCCAGAACTTCCTGTGTCACTGTGTTCTCTTCCCATTAACAGAGGAGAGTTTGGTGGCGCCTCGTCGTCTAATAAGAGCCTGGACTATACACTGGCATCACAAAATCACACTTTGTTGCCCATTTTCTTATTATATACACTTACACAGTAACTAAACTGGGCTAACATGGCTGCTTTAAGGTTAAATATAGGCAGTGACAGACGGCTCAGGCTCTTGAAGTCAAATTTCCATTGGTTTTTCCCATAGACTTTTCGAAAAATTTAAATATTAAGAGTTTAAAGGCATCGCGGAGGCTAACCAGCTACATGCTAACCAGCTACGTGCTAACTTATGTCCAAAACTCGGTTGTTTTAAATCCAAAAAGGCCATTTAAAATACAGATTTAGATTCGTTTCTCCAAATTATGTTTTTTAAATTTACTACAAACTTTTTAAAATGAGAAATCTATATAAGAGCTGCGTTTTCACATTTTGTGCAGCTGTTTCTTTGCACTTAATAAAGCTTTTTGTGTATTATTTTGACAGCAGATCAACAAAAACATAATATCGGCCAGTGCTGGAACTTGAAGACCGATACCCCATACGCTAAAAAGTCCAATTATCGGCCAGATATCTCGACATATCTGGCTGGTCACATTTTTGCGTAGCACTTTTCCACCTTTAAGTCACTCAAAACGCTTTACATCAAGGAACCACTCACCCATTCACACACATTCACACAGACACTGGGGGCGAGGTGGGTTAAATGTCTTGCCCAAGGACACAACAACAGCGTTCATCTCATGTCATCTCTTCTCTACCAATGATGTTTACGTCGAGAGCGGGATTCGAACTGTCAACCTTCAGGTCAGACGACAGAAACAGATTTTAAATAAAAGAATGGGTCCTGTCCTCGTTAGTAGCTGATTACCGAGTCCGAGCGAGCGTTCAAACTTTTCATATACATCTTTTTTTCAGAACGTCTGTGAGAAAAATGAATGAGAAAATTTGTTCCGGTGGTGTAGGCGGTCACTGTGGAGCTCCATGAACCTCATTTATACGCAAATAAATCTCAGCAGAATCTATTGGAAGCACTGTCCTTTCTTTCTTTGTCAGGGGCCATGTATAAACTCATTAATCTTACAAAAGAAAACATGATTTGTACCAGATTTAGCTCCTGTTTCTTTCCCTCTGCAGACTCTGTGCAGGTGAACACACATTTCATTACAGTTACATTATAAAACTAGACCGATGTCGACACGTTTGATTATCTAAAATGTACTTTTTCAAATTCCTTTCGGACTCTTTCGGACTCTTTCGGACTCTTTCGGACTCTTTCGGACTCTTTCGGACTCTTTCGGACTCTTTCGGACTCTTTCGGACTCTTTCGGACTCTTTCGGACTCTTTCGGACTCTTTCGGACTCTTTCGGACTCTTTCGGACTCTTTCGGACTCTTTCGGACTCTTTCGGACTCTTTCGGACTCTTTCGGACTCTCTCGGACTCTCTCGGACTCTCTCGGACTCTCTCGGACTCTCTCGGACTCTCTCGGACTCTCTCAGACTCTCTCGGACTCTCTCGGACTCTCTCGGACTCTCTCGGACTCTCTCGACCTGATTCTCGGTCTGATGGTTTGAAAAGAAAAGGTCGACTAAGCAAAAGTCGAGGATCTTTTAAGCAATTTCGATTTACAGAGGAACGAGTGGATTGGGGAGTGTGTTCGGAACAAAGTTTAATATTTTTTTCAAAGTAGGTGGAGCTGCATTATTAAAAACTTTGGATACGTTTCTTAGATTTGAATCCAAAATGAAATTGTCGAAATCATCGTCACTGAGCTCCATGAACATCATTTATACTCGTCAAACTGAGTCAAATCTCTCCGGAATCTATGGAAATCCCTGATCCGCACAAGAGTACTCACCTCTCCTCGTTCTTGAAGACGAACTTTCTGAGTTTTAGGTCTCGTAGGACCAGTCCATTGTCGTGGCAGTGTGCTACAGCGGACACTATCTGACGGAACAGTCGCGCAGCCTCCTCTTCTGGCAGCTTCTTGCAAGTGCGGACAAAAGAATGCATGTCCCCGTGGCTCCTTTCGAAGAACACATAGGCTCTGGTCTCGCCCAAAAGGATCTCCAGGATTTGGTTTATGTGTTGGTGCTGTCCCAGAGCGAAGTAGGCCGCCAGAGACTCCTGGTATCGGCCAATCTCGAAGACCTGGAGGTGGGACAAAGGAGTTTACGTTAGTGGAGGTGAAACGAAGATAGATTTTTGAGTCAGGAATTATAGTAAAAGCCACAAAGTTGAAGAAATTAAGATGTTTAGCTGTTCGTCCAAGTGGCTTCTTCAGTTTTGGTCAGATTTCCGGTGGACACTGCCTTATTTCTGTCTGAAAGGAGGAGCCAACGACACTGAAACTGAAACTAGCGCTTGTTTACGTAGCAGTTTTAAGTTTCAGTGTGGTTAGCTCCTTACTTCAGACCGATACAAGGCAGCGTCCACCAGAAATCTGACCAGAACATGGACGAACAGCGAAACATCTTCACTCCTACAACTTTTTGTCCAGTTGACAGATTTAACTTTTGGCTTTTTTGATGAGACCTGGACGACTGGGGGATTTCACAAGAATTACGATTTTTTACGATTAACTACGAGAACTCAAGACGATGGAACCACAAGCGATCCATAATAGGTTTATTTAAGACAATTTATGGAGTGAAACATCAAGGTTTGTCTCTCATGATCAATTAATTTCCAACAGTCACGCATGTTTTTCACCTTTAAGTCACTCAAAGCACTTCATAAACACATTCATACGCCAGTTTACGCAGACACTGGGGGTGACGTGGTTATTCTAGGACGCATTTTGAGTTGTCCAGACCACAATACAAGTTTTTTTTACTCTACAAGGTCCTGGTGTCCACATATGAGGTCAATAAACTGTCACTTAAAGCCGACGGAAGAGTTTAACACATTATAGTTTAGGTTAAATGCTCCTTCAAGACAATTACTGTTTCTCATTTTGTTTTTACACTCAGGACAAATGTTGTTGTGCTCAGGCATTTAATAAATAGTTTTTGCAAATCATTATTCAGATGTGATTTTATTTTGTTTGATCAAAATCATTAAAAAGTAGAACGAATCTCCTCATATATGGACATCATTTTCATCAATCTTTTTTTTTTTTTTTTACACTTGTCAGGTCCAATCAGCCCAAATAACAGAGAAATTAATAAAGTCATGCAAGAATTCAGGTCTCAGGAGGTTAAATATTTGTATTAATACCAATTTTTCCAGCTTGTTTTCGACTCTGAGGGGCACCATAGTCTGCTATATTAATCAGAAACACTGCATTTCTCTTATTTATTGACTAATACTGATCAAATTACTGTTTTTACCCACTACAGGAACAAAATCGAGTTTGTTTCATTGCTTTAAAATCAAACTTTGAATGAACTTAACGAGATAAAACAGCCAGATAAAGAAAGTCCTCTCTTATGTGATCTTTCAGTGTATAAAACCTGTTTTTCGCCCTCTAAAAACATGTTCTGAAATGCATTTGATTCTTAATTTCTTTCAACTTGACGGTCCTGGGTCGTGCTGCACAATATGAACGGCAAAAGCAGGAATTATGGGTAAAATAATCCAATAAAGTCCCATGCAAACAACCAAACATCTCCAAAACACCTCCAAACATCTCCAAACCACCACCAAACACCTCTAAAACATCTCTTAAACACCTCTAAAACACCTCTTAAACATCTCCAAACATCTCCAAACATCTCCAAACATCTCCAAACATCTCCAAACATCTCCAAACATCTCCAAACATCTCCATTTCCAGCAGATTTATGAACAGAAAAAGTCAGTATATACATGTATCCAGGACACTTAACGCATTTTGCCTATTTTTTTCTTATTTAAGCTCAAAAAGAAAGAATTCGGAAGAAGAAAACACATTAAATCCCACCCGTCTTGCATTAGAACATGTACTAAACGGCGAAGTTCTGAAACGCTCGTGCACACTGTATATAATCACAAATGGAACAATTGCCCAAATATATGCAACGCGATATCCTTCCCAAATTGTCCAGACCCTAAATCGGAGGTTGAACCAAGATGGATGGAGGTAATCATCTTATTAAGTGGTTGTCTTGAGGTCACAGTTAAGGGGGGAACTGGAACTTGTGGCAGGGAGCAAATATTTTCCATTTGGTTTGTGGAGAAAATCCAGCGTTAGCATATTTTGTGTTTTGTCTACTACACGCCTTTGTGAAACGGACTCGCGGGTTTCACACACACACTGTTGGGGGATTCGTGTGGTTGCGCTGAAGCCCGGGTTGGCACTACCTTTGTTTCCATAGTAACCCCCCATTGACTTTCCGCACACTCAGTACAGGTGAGGCACTTTACAGTCAATACAAAGACTCCATCTGCCTCAGTCTTACACTTCCAGCTCGTGCAAGTCTGCAAACTGGATTCTCTTAAATTTCACCTTTTTAATGACGTTTTTGCTGTAAATAGTCCAAGAATTAACCTACAAAGCACATTATAGACTCTAGAAACGGCTATTTTAGTGTTTCATTGTACTATTTATACACGAAAAGCCAAAATCTGTGTAATATGATTCACTAATAAAGAGTTTACGGTGATTATTCTGTTTCAAGGTTATTGTGAAACTGGAATGAATCATTTCAATATTATCGTTTATGGTGATATGATCAGAATCAATATTTCGCACTTCAAAATGTGTTAGCGTGTCAAGTCTGTCGTTTAAAATATGAATGAAACTGGTGAATGCAAAACTAAGCATCTGCTCTACACAGAGTCGAGGCTGTGGGCCTGAGAAGAGAGAGCCGGGTCGTTTTGTGAGTCGTCAATGACATCGTGGAGGTCACAGGATTTAGTGGAGCGCTTTGTCAACCTCATCACATTTAAAAATATATTATTACAATTAAAACTGTTTTTATTTATTTATTTTTTATTTAATTTTAATGTTAATTTTTTTTTAAATGTTTTTATTTAATTTTTTTAGAATAAGTATAGATATCTTTTTTTTTTACTTTATTTAATTCGATTTTATTTTTATTATTTTATTTTTTATTATTTATGTATTTATTTTTTAAGCATCTATTTTGGTATCTTTTTTAATTTTTTCTTATTTATTTTTAGGATGAGTATTGATATCATTTTTATTTATTTTTTATTTAATAATTAATTGTATTTTACTTGCATTATTATTATTTATTTTATTTTTATTTTTTAGGAAGTATTAGTATCATTTTTATTTTTATTTATTAAATTTTTTATTTCATCTAAATTTGTTTGTATTATTATTATTATTATTATTTTATTTTTTTCACAGGGCAAGTCATTTTAACACAAACCATGTGACCCCAGCGCCCTAACGATCGATCAATATTAAAGTCAATAGTAAAACTAATTAGATAAATTGATTATCTGTCATTTTGAGCAAGAATTCTGAATTATCCTGAAAAATACAACAACATCAGCCGAAAATCTACAGAATAAAACAGAAAATCTACATGAAATGACACAGTTTCCTCAAAAAAAAAAAGACCTAATTTAAAAGAAAGATAAAAAAGTTCTACACGTCCTAAACTTAAACTTCATCTTGGCGTCGCAAAGTGGATTTTATTTCCTACATAAAGATTAAAATGTCAAACCAGTGTCAGGAAAACACACGGAAAACACATCACAGCCTCCACCAGAAGAAATGTGTCCACCAGAAACGAGGGAGGAGGAGGAGGAGGAGGAGAGAGGAAGAGAGAGGAGAGGTAATGTGTCCACCAGAAACGAGGGAGGAGGAGAAGGAGGAGAGAGGAGGAGAAGTAATGTGTCCACTAGAAACGAGGGAGGAGGAGGAGAAGGAGGAGAGAGGAGAGGAGGAGAGAGGAAGAGAGAGGAGAGAAGTAATGTGTCCACCAGAAACGAGGGAGGAGGAGGAGGAGGAGGAGGAGAGGAGGAGGAGGAGAGAGGGAGAGAAGTAATGTGTCCACCAGAAATGAGGGAGAGGAGGAGAAGGAGGAGAGAGGAGAGGAGGAGAGAAGTAATGTGTCCACCAGAAACGAGGGAGGAGGAGGAGAAGGAGGAGGAGAGAAGTAATGTCTCCACCAGAAACGAGGGAGGAGGAGGAGAGAGGAGGAGAGAGGGAGAGAAGTAATGTGTCCACCAGAAACGAGGGAGGAGGAGGAGAAGGAGGAGAGGAGAAGAGAGAGGAGAGAAGTAATGTGTCCACCAGAAACAAGGGAGGAGGAGGAGAGAGGAGGAGAGGTAATGTGTCCACCAGAAATGAGGGAGGAGGAGGAGGAGAGAAGTAATGTGTCCACCAGAAACGAGGGAGGAGGAGGAGAGAGGAGGAGAGAGAGGGAGAGAAGTAATGTGTCCACCAGAAACGAGGGAGGAGGAGGAGGAGGAGGAGGAGAAGGAGGAGAGAGGGAGAGAGAGGAGAGAAGTAATGTGTCCACCAGAAACGAGGGAGGAGGAGAAAGGAGGAGAGAGGAGAGAGAGGAGGAGAGAGGAAGAGAGAGGAGGAGAGAAGTAATGTCTACACCAGAATAGAAACGAGGGAGGAGGAGAGGAGGAGGAGAGAGGAGGAGGACAGGAGGAGGAGAAAGGGAGAGAAGTAATGTCACCAGTACACCAGTAGAAACGGGAGAGAGGAGAGGAGGAGAGGAGACAGGGAGGAGAAGGAGCGAGAGGGTAGAGGGGAAGGAGAGAGGGAGAGGAGGAGGAGAAAGGAGAGGAGGAGAAGAGGGGAGGAGGAGAGAGGGGAGAGAGGTGAGAGAGGAGAAGGCAGCAAGTGTGAGGAAGGAGAGGGATAAGGTCAGAAGGGAGAAGAGGAGAAGGAACACCAGGAGAGGAGAGAGAGGAGAGCAAGAGAGGAGAGAGGAACGCAAAGAGATGGAGGAGAGCGAGAGAGAGAAGAGAGGAACGCAAAGAGAGGGAGGAGAGCGAGAGAGAGGAACGCAAAGAGAGGGAGGAGAGCGAGAGAGAGGAGAGGGAGCGTGAGAAGAGCAAGTGCAAGGAAGCAGAGGGAGGACGCGTGCGGGGACAGGGAGAAGAGGAGAAGGAGAGAGAGAGAGGAGAGGGAACGAGGAGCGAGAGAAGAGAGGTAGAGAGAGAGAGAGTGAGAGAGAGAGGAGTGAGCGCGCGGCTGGGTTACTCACTCCTTTGTCAACGTTACATCATGCGACTCAAACCACGCAGCTTCTCCTCGCTCCATTCACTTTTTCCACTGGGCTCCTGTGCCAGCTCTCTATTTACAATCTGAGTAATTATTAAAAAGCACGAGGCAGGAGCTTATGAAATCCAAACCACGTAGACCCGGTTTAGAGGAGGATCTGACCTGGTTTTAGACCTGGTTTAGACCTGGTTTAGACCTGGTTTTAGGGACATTTGACATCTGCTTTAGCCCTGACTCACTACTTCCATTTTAAAACTATAATCTCTTTCGATATTGTTGCTTTATGGATGAAACATTACCTCCGCGTTTCGACCTTAAACGGTTAACCCTCACGTATAGTTGAAAGTATTTAACGCGTTTTGTTTGGCGTAACGTCCACACTCACTAGAAATCACACGCAGCACATCCATCATCATCATCATCATCATCATCAATTTTTTGGGCATTTTTCTGCGCATTTACGTGGGCAATTTGCACATTTTCACGTCAAATATCAACACACTGATACAAACGCGTAAAAACCGGTGCATTCGTGGTGTTTTTGTTTAGTTTCACGCGCTGACGTTTTGCAGGAACTTGTCAAAAAAACGCCACGTAAGAGTCAAAAAAAAAAAAAAAAAGAAAGAAGCACTGAAGGTTGCATAAGGTAGACCGACCGGCGGCTTTCTCATGCTGCCTACTCACTTTACATATGAGCTCTTCCCCGCTGTGCAGGTGGGCGGCTCTGAAAACGTGGTCTCCCTCCAATGGCTCCAACAAAAGGTAGTCCCCGATCCGGGAAATACAGTGGGAAGAGTCGGGGGTCTCGGGCGGGCTTGGAGATCCGAGGTTGGGGCTGAAGCTCTCTGTAGTCCTTAGACAAGACAATTCTTCAAAATCGTGCGTTTTGTGTCTCGATCTCCCATAACGTGAAATGTTGATAGGATTTGACCTTTGTATGTTCATGAGGAATGGTGAAATAGCTCCAACAAAACTGCCTCGGCTTCCTTTGCTTGTCCTGGTGCAAAAAAACCACGACAAAACCCGAGGAAAACTTTAAATAACCGGGTCAAACTTAGGCTTTCCCCTCAATGGAAATTACGCACGGGAATATCTGCGCATTGGCAACCCGGGAGTCATTCACAAATAAAGTAATTTCATGTGCAATTCCAGACACTAACTTGATTCCTTTGTGGAAGGGGAAGGAAAGGGGGGAAGGAAACAGGATTAAACTCGTCCCTGACCGTGTCCACTACGCTTCACAGACCTGCTGCGGATTCATCAAACCAACAAAAAAACACGGAAAATGTTCAACAAAAGGGCTACAAAAAAGTCAGTCGCACAATGAATGAGATGAGGAGCAGGGGGATCTCGTCTCGGTAGCTTATTCTGCAGGATTTTGTATGGCACGTTTCAAAAAATCGAAACAATTTCACGTATGCAGCTTGCAAAAGGACGAGCATTACGCGCAAGCAAAACAGGGAACAGGCTTTTTTTTTTCTGGAGATATCGTTGCGTAAATCGACAGACAAATAATGCCAGCAGGTGCAGAGCTAACCACTTAGCCACTAGGTCAGTGCACGGCCTTGTTCCAGCAGATCGTGTTATCCCATGCGCGAGAATTGTCATCTACCACAGTGGCAAAAAAAGAAAAAAGGCGCATCGGAAAACGCAGTAGTTCTTTGTGCGCGCGGAGTCTCTTTTTTTGGCTGGTTTCTTGTTCAAAATGGAAGAAAAAATCTCGTGCGTAAAGGTGGTTCTGGTGGTGCGCGGTTACCAAAGGATATAAAGGGGATAGCGGCCAACTTTCCCAGGCCTATCCCGTTGGTTTAGCAGGACATCCTCTCGCTGTGCTGCTTCTTCTTCTTCTTACGTGGCTGAGGGGGGAAACTAGTCCATTCAGAGGCTGCACGCACACACTGCGCCTGTTCCGACTGGAGAGAAAGCCCAGTGCCTCGCGGACGCACGGAGGAGGGGGGGGTGTTCTACCGAATGGAAACGCGCGACTCTAGACGGGTTTATATAGAGACAGGGCCCGTGGAGGAAGTGTGCGCCATGTTGGGGCTGTAGGGTGAGCTGGGGTTCAACGTGGAGACGCGTTTGTGCAGGAATTAGAGCTTCAGACTTGTGTTAACTGAGCCACAGAAGTGTTTAGACATGATTCCTGCAGTAAATAAATACATAAGAATAAAAGTTAAGTTACTGTCATTCCAAAAAACAGTGTAAAAGTGTCTAATATAGATAAACATATGTATTTTTGTTTTAATGTATGGGTTTAATAGGAGTTTAATTTCACATTTACAGAAAATAAGTCCCATTTGTGGTCTGTTATAACGTGAACATCCTGCAAATAATAATAAAAAAATATATATAAAAATAAATACTAAAAAATAATAAAAAATAACATAAAAATAGAAATATTACATGAATAAATAAATAAATACATAAATAATAAAAAGTAATAAATAATAACAATAATAATACTTGCATTAATTTCTATTGTTATTTCAAAAATCTATTCCCCATTTTAAATTGTCTGTTTAATCAGTTTGTAGACTTTTATTACCAAAATTTACAAAAAAATACAACAAAAATCTACAAACAAAGCGAATAAAAGCGTTTCCTCCCTGTGTGTTTGAGTCTGTGTCCACAGTCCCAACATGGCGGCTGAGTTCGTTCCTTCCTTCTCTCTGCTCTGGTGAGGCGCCTCTAGAGTCTCTCTTCACCTACTCCAGTTTCCAGTGAGACACCGCCCCGCCCCCTGACGTCATTCTCACATAGAGGAAGCCCATTGGCTGCTGTACGTGAGAATATATACAGGACAGCACAGCCAGACCACGCCCCCCGGAGTCTAAAAGGAGCGCGTGCCCCGGTAATTTACACACGAGGAGGGAGGGGGGAGAGGAGGAGGGAGAGAAGGAAGGAGGGAGAGAGGAAGTGTGGAGGGAGGAGAAAGGAGGAAGGGTGGAGGAAGGGAGGAAAGAGGGAGGGAGGGGGGAGAGGAGGAGGGAGGGAGGAGGAAGAGAAGGAGAGAGGGAGTGTGGAGGGAGGAGAAAGGAGGAAGGGGGGAGGAAGGGAGGAAAGAGGAGGGGGGGAGGAAGGAGGGAGGGGAGAGGAAGGGAGGAAGGAACGGAGAAAGGGAGGGAGGGAGGAAAGGGAGGGAGGGAGGAAGAGGGTGAGTGAGGAATAGAGAGAGAGGGGGAGGAAGAGAGAGAGGAAGGGAGGAAAGGAGGGAGGGAGGAAGTGAGTGAGTTATGGAGGGAGGAGAGAAGGAGGGAGGAGGTAAGGAGGAAGGGAGGAAAGAAGTGAGTGAGTCGGGGAGGGGGAAGGAAGGGAGGGAGAGAGGGAGGGGGGAGGAAAGGTTGTGAGTGAGGGAGGGAGGAGGAAGGAAAGGAGAGAGGAGGGAGAAGAAAGGGAGGTAGGTAAGGAGTGAGTGAGGAGGGAGAGGTGTATCCACTGTACACTCTGTGCTACAAATGCGTTTCATCTGAAAGTGTCACTCAAAGCATCAAAGGGGATTCCGTGAACACGACGTCTGGAGCAGATGTACGAGGTTCATTTACATATCGTCTGTTTTAAACTGTCAGCGCTGGAAGAAAAACACAAATACTGCAGAATAAAGCCATAGTGCGGGGTGTTTTTTTCATAATTTCAAACACGGCCATGGTTCATTTCGGTGGTTTTCAGACGTGAGATGTTTGAATGTGACGTTATTCTCCCAGATAAAGCTCCAGAGTCAGATTTATCCGTGAAATATCCAAAACTTCAAAGCACAAATGAACTGAACCTGATCGTTTATATTATTACTGGACCAAAAAACTCAAAACTGCGCGTGTTTTTATGGAGAAAACCTGCAAAACGAGAAGGAAATATTTACTCCAAACCCATTCACAGTGTTGGGAAGTAACAAAATTAGGTCCCTATTGACCCGGGACAGTCCCAGTTTTGAGTCCCGAGTCCCCTGTCCCAGCAGATTTATCCAAAACCAGTGATTTGTCCCAGTTTTATATAAGAAACGTCCTTGGTGTCTCTATTTTTGAACTGTTTGATGCACCGTTCGAACAGAAAAAAAGGGTAATATATTGTCAAATGTTTTTATTCAAATACAGAAAATTGTACGTCAAAATCGGGACAAGGTCAAAACGAGAGTCTGATGTTTTAAATTGATTGACAGGTGAGTTTCGTTCGGGCCGAGAGCTGAATAATCGTCTTAATTACGAGCTCTTTTCACAAGTTTCTTTATGTTTATTTATACAGAGGAACCCAATGAGACGCCCAGTTTAAAATAGAATATAATCAGAAAAACAAACCCATGAAACAAGAAAACAAGTCCAAATAAAACGTGACAAACAGGAGCAGGTGTGACAGTAAAAGTGTGTGACCAGATTAATAAACTGGGATTGTGTCAAAGTCAGGACTAAACCAGGACTAAACCAGGACTAAACCAGGACTAAACCAGGACTAAACCAGGACTAAACCAGGACTAAACCAGGACTAAACCAGGACTAAACCAGGGCTAAACCAGGACTAAACCAGGACTAAACCAGGACTAAACCAGGACGAAACCAGGACTAAACCAGGACTAAACCAGGACTAAACCAGGACTAAACCAGGACTAAACCAGGACTAAACCAGGACTAAACAGGACTAAACCAGGACTAAACCAGGATTAACCAGGACTAAACCAGGACTAAACCAAGTCTAAACCAGGTCTAAACCAGGACTAAACCAGGTCTAAACCAAGTCTAAACCAGGACTAAACCAGGACTAAACCAAGTCTAAACCAGGACTAAACCAGGACTAAACCAGGACTAAAGCAGGACTAAACCAGGACTAAACCAAGTCTAAACCAGGACTAAACCAGGACTAAACCTCTCTTTTAATTTTATGATGATTATTTATGATTATTTATGTTTTAATTGGTTTGTGAGGTGACTTTAACTTTCTTTTTCTGTAAAACACTGTGAATGTGAGATACAAATAAACTTTCCTTCCTCTGCCGTCTCTACTTTTTTATCACCAACCCCCAAACCCGGTGTGTCCCAGTTATTTAAATTTGAAAACCAGGTCACCCTAAACTAAATACAAGTACAGAAAATACAAATTCTTTCATCTGGTGTTATTCAGAACAGTTACTTTTCTACATTTAAAGTAATACAGGGCAGTACTTCATTATATCTGTGTAATCCCAGGTCTGATCCATCGTAAAAAAAAATATCAAATGGACAAAAAGTCGTAAGAGTGAAGACGTTTGGCTTTTACGATGGTACTTCATGATGTAATTTTGACTTTTTGTGTAGTTATTAGTGAGATAAGAGAAAACTCCTTCTCAAATTGGACAAATTTTAACACGTAATGAGCAAAAATGTGATATTTTCTCACTAAAATGTCACGTAAAAGTATTCAGAGTACTCAAAATACAGTATTCTGCTTGGCTCATTCACAAAATCCACTTTACTCGAGGTATTGTGTTGTGTAACTAAATACATTTCCAAAGTATTCTTCCCGTCGCTGCTCACGGCTTACGGCTAAAATTAAAAATCTCTTTATTCGTGTTTCAAAGTTTCCGTCCTCTGCGGCCAAAATTGCATAATAGTAAAGCCATGTCGTCTATTTACTGTGTATGAGCGTCCCCATTGTGCATTTGACCCATCCCTCACCGCCACCGGGTCGACCTGTCAGGAACATTTGGCAACAGCAACACAATGAACCTAGCAACTCGTCTCCAGGAGCTTAAAAAAGAACAAAACTGGAGACGTGAGCGATGTTTTTGACAGATAGGAGCGTTTGTTTACCTGCTCATGAGCCCGGGACCTCGCCTGACCGACAAAAAACAATCGCTAATTTGCTAAGTTGTTGTTTTTTTGTTCCAGTTTTCATTATATTTTTCACATTACCAGACAAACAGAGTGTATTATATGAGATAACACAATGATAACACTCCCACACAACCGTAGACTGTTTATATAAATGGATACACACAGGAAGTGAGCATGTGCGCGCTTCCTGCTTCATCAACTCTGGCTTCAGTTCACTTTCTATTGAAAAACCATCTCGCCGTAACTGCTGCTGTCAGACTCGTCATTTTGGTCTTAAATGTTCGTATTAACCCTCTACATGATCCTGGGGTTTTTATTTCACTATTGTGTCTGTAAATCAAAATATGAACATTAATAACAGACAAATCGGGCGTCTTCTTTCCCCGAGGTCACTCCCGCTAGCGTTAGCAACAGGTTTGATTGACAGCGTTGCTAAGCGCCTGCTCCCTGCTAAATAAATGAATAAATGAACAAACAAATTATGACTGAATAAAAGAAGAATTGTCATGATGCACGCGTTTTCTGCCTCCTGTGTTGTTTCCTGTGTGCTTTTCCCTTCCCTCACCTGCCTGAACCTGGAGCTGGGCGGAGTTCCTGGCTCCTCCCGCGCGCACCTGCGTCCCATCAGCGCAAACGCCACCTGCCGTGGATAAGAGGAGCCAGGACCAGACACTCGGTGCCAGATCGTCCGCGTGTCTAACATGATTATTCCTGCTCATCTTTTTGATGCTGACTGGATTTTTGCTGCGCTCAGATTCCTGCTCCCTGGACCGTCCCAGCTCCTCTGTCTCTGTCTCTGCTCCCGACCCCGTGTTCCTGCTTTGTCTCGTCCTGCACCCCGGCTTGTATCCCGTCTCCTGCTCTGGCTCCCGCTCTGGCTCCCACTCTGGCTCCCGCTCTGGCTCCTGCTCCTTGCCTCCGTTGCCCCTGGCTCTGCCCCTGTTCCTGTCTCCCGCTCCGGTACTGGTTACTCCCTGTTCCTGTCCCTGCTCTCACATTCCCGGACTCTGGCTCGCCCCCGGCCCCTCGCCCCTCGCCGGTCTGACCTGTACTTGTCTGACGTTTCACAAACTGTAAATAAACACTGTAAACTTGCCCCGAGTTCTGCACTTTTTGGTCCCACCTGCACCAGCGTTACGACAAGAATAGAAAGAAAAAGGGGAAATAAGATACATTACTAACAATAACAAAGGGGGGAAAAAAAGAAATGCTAACACTAAAGTTTAAACTTGGAGACAGAATGACCCTTTATCAAAAAAAAAAACAAAAACAAAAAACAAAACTAGAAATGTTTCCATTTGAGTACTGATTATTTTGCTTGAGAATTAATACTTTTTAATGAAATAATGTTGTGCTAATGCTAATGCTAACACTAAACTTTGTACATGGAGACAGAATGAACCTTTTACCCCCCCCCCCCCCCAAAAAAAAAAAAACAAAACAACAAAACAAAACAAACAAAAAAAACAACACCTAGAGATGTTTCCACTCGAGTATTCATTATTTTGCTTGGGAATCAATACTTTAAAATAAAAAAAATAATGCTGTGCTAATGCTAATCCTAATGCTAATGCTCATACTAATGCTAATGCTAACGCTAAACTTTAAACCTGGAGACAGAATGAACCTTTACCCTAAACCCCCCCCCCAAAAAACCTAGAGATATTTTGATTCGAGTATTCATCATTTTACGTGAGAATCAATACTTTTTAATGAAATAAAGTCGTATCGATGAGCTCATTTTAGACACACAGAGAACACGCAAACTCCACACAAAAAACGCCACATTATCCAGAGATCTGAACTAGTCACCTCACAGCTACGAGGCAAGACCGCTCACCGCCTCACCGCCGTTTTATCGCCATGGTTATTGTTAAAATAAACTCCCAAAAGAATCATATTTATAAACCAACGCACAGCACCAGATGAAGTGATCCCAGTATTGCATTTGGCATCTGTGTCCAAACCCATTTCCAAGTGTCGGAATGTGACAGGAGGTGATAGACGCGATAATCCCGAGGCCTTATTCCTCCGTTTTAATAAAAGCTCGCGTTTTGCTGTGGTCCTCAAGAGATAGAACTGGAACAAACGTCTTGTGTGTGGTTGTTTTCTATGTGATATGTTACAAAGCGGAGGATGGAGGGAGCTCATTATTCATTATTTTTACCGGATTACGGCCGTGTGACAGCTGTATTGTGCAACGCGGAGATGAGGGCGGATGCAGGAATGCAGCTGGACACGAGACACTGACTGAAGAGTTTAATTTAAACTCAAACGCTGCAAAAAAAAATAAAAAATAACAGAACATGTGCGTGAGGGTAAATCATTTCCATTCAAATCGATGTATTTTTCACAATGGTTACGTAAGACCACATACACACACATACACACATACACACACCCCCACACACATACATACACATACATACACACATATATACACACCCCTACACACCCCTACACACACATACACACCCCTACACACCCCCACACATACACACACACACACATCTACACACACACACACACACCCCCTACACACCCCTACACACACATACACAGACATACACAGACACACACATACACACACATACACACACACCCCCACACATACACAGACATACACACACACACACACCCCTTCACAGACACACACACCCCTACACACATATATACACACATACACATACATACACACCCCTACACACCCCCACATACACACACACACACACACATATACACACATACACGCACATACACACACATATACACACATACACGCACATACACACAGAGATACACACAGACACACACCCCCACACACCCCCCACACCCCCTCACACATACACACCCCCATACACACACATACACACCCCTACACACATACGCACACACGTAACATCTATATTAGTGTTTTCAGAAACTAGACTGTGATGATTTGACTTTCAAGAGACAGTTTTTCCTACTGATTACATTCTACTTTGCCATGAAATATCCAAAAGTGGATCATTTCCGTTAAAGATTAAACCCAATAAACGTTGGATCTCAGTGTGACTCTGAAGTGCTGTACGTTTGCAATTTGTTTTCTCCCCGACAAAACCCACAATGTCGATGAAACGTTCTGCACCGACAAAGACGCCTACGAAGGTTTGAACTTTGAGAGAGTTTAAACGAGAGAGAAATGTGAGGAACTTCTTTCTTTCTTTTCCTTCCTTTCTCTCTGTTCATTTCTTTCCACATCTCTCTTTTCATAATTCTTTCCTTCATCCTAACATTTCGGTTTTATTCATTCCTTTCTTTCTTCTTTATCTACTATTCTTTCTTTTCTTCTTTCTGTCTTTCATCCTCCATCCCAGGCTTTTCTCTTTGTTTCTTTTTCTTCTTTTCTTCCTAGTTCCCTTTCGTTTCGTTTTTTCTTTCCTTCCTTCTCCTCGATTCTCTTCTTTCTTTCTTTCCTTCCTTCCTTCTCCTCAATTCTCTTCTTCCTTCTTTCCTTCCTTCCTTCTCCTCAATTCTCTTCTTCCTTCTTTCCTTCCTTCTCCTCCATTCTCTTCGTCCTTCTTTCCTTCCTTCCTTCTCCTCAATTCTCTTCTTCCTTCTTTCCTTCCTTCCTTCCTTCTCCTACATTCTCTTCTTCCTTCTTTCCTTCCTTCCTTCCTTCTCCTACATTCTCTTCTTCCTTCTTTCCTTCCTTCCTTCTCCTCAATTCTCTTCTTCCTTCTTTCCTTCCTTCCTTCTCCTCAATTCTCTTCTTCCTTCTTTCCTTCCTTCCTTCTCCTCAATTCTCTTCTTCCTTCTTTCCTTCCTTCTCCATTCTCTTTCTCATGTGAGGAAATGTTAACGCCTGTGTGAGAAAAGTGTATAAAGTGTGTGGTGAGGGGTTTTACAGACAAAAACATTGAGAATAATCGTACAAAATAGGCAGATTTCGTTTACCGTGGGTTATTTTTAAAACATAACCCCCGCGATAAACGATGGACCAGTGTGTTACGACAAACTGTCCACATCTGTGTTAAATATTATTGGCCTGTAGAATGTTGTGATGTCATCTGAAACCCCGCGACACACACACGCTTCACACAAACCACACACACGAGCGTATACTGTACACACACGTTTTCCATTTACATATTTCTGCCAACGTATACAACACTGTGAAAAACACGAGCACCCGAGGACGCTACGTAAACTAGAAGACAAAACTAGAAGTCAAATGACGCTAATCGAGGCTAGCAGTTATAGCGACGAATCTGGAGACGGGTTTAATATTTGGAATTCTGACCACGAGTATCATAGCAACCAAAGAGCCAATCCGGAGCGAGGCTGTTGAAAGTAACACCCCTTCCCGCCTGAACTGCTGGTGTCTAGTAGCGCTGTCAATCAAACATGTTGCTAACGCTAGAGGGAGCGACTTTGGGGAAAGAAGGCGTCCGATTTGTCTGTTATTAATGTTTATATCTTGATTTTTACAAATACAAAAGTGAAATAAAAACCCCAGGATCATGTCGAGAGGGTTAATACGAACATTTAAGAGCAAAATGACGAGTCTGACAGCAGCAGGTACAGAGAGAGGAGTGACAGTTTTTCAATAGAAACTGAATTGGAGCCAGATCACTTCCTGTTTGGAACACGGCAGCTAGCAGGTTAGCTATGTCCATCTTAATATACATCTTGATTTTTTTTTTTTAGGGAGTTTTTTTCTGGCTTGGTTCAATAAGTTGGTCTGACATCAGTACTGCAACATAACGAAGTACAACTAGTAAAGTACTGCACTTACGTAAACACTTTAGGCATCTGTACTCTACTCTCTACTCGCTCTAAGTACATTTTACAGTGGATACTTTTTACTTTTACTTCACTATATGTACGAGCAGTATCTGTACTTTCTACTCCGCTACATGTTTGAACAGGACTGAAAAGTAAAAAGTACTTTACCGTTGAAAAGGCTGAGGGTTTAATTAATTTGAGCAAACAAAAATAAATAAATAAAAACAGCTAAATAATGATTAATTCAGTTGCTTCTTATTTCTGTTTCTTTATCAAAATCACAACATCTCAAACACTTTTAAGCCAGTACTTAAATACTTTTACTTAAGTCGATTTTCTCACTTGATACTTTTACTTTTACTTGAGTATTTTTTGCTCCAGAGTCTGTACTTTTACTTAAATAACAGAACTGAGCACTTCTTCCTTTTTGTCCCGCACTATGGCATTAGATTTATCAGGCGCCATGGAGATGAGCAGGTGACATCATGCATAAGGACACGTTACAGGTCTGATCTACGGAGAGGCGCTCACAGGTGCTTGTTTGGTTAGTTGTGTTTTGGCAATAAGTGCAGCTATAATTAACTAAATGTAAGATATTAATGCATCACTGTGGACATTTAAGGCATTCAGCATCTCCATGGAGACAAGCAGGTGACATATTACATCTTTAAAGGTCCTATATTTACACCAAAGTGACTCTTGTAGCTTTAAGTCGTGTTATAATGTCATTTTCTCCTCAAAAACAGACCTGGAGTTGTGTTTTGTTTCATTTATTATCAGTCTGTCTACGTCTCCAAAGCTCAAAACTGCTCTGTTCCACTTTGTGATGTCATGAAGTGGCGGTTTTCAAGTTAACTGCTGCGTTTAACCTTTTGTTCAGTAGAATCGTCAATCCCAGGGCCTGAAATTGTCTAAATGATCCTAGCGAAGGTGTGTGGAGTTTAAAAACACAGCGGGGGCACTTCCTGTATCACCACACGATGACATCACAAGGTGGAACAGAGCGTTTTCGGTTTGAGTTTGTGCGTTTAACACGTGCGAATGAAACAAAACACGACTCCAGGTCTTATAACAGCTAATACGGGCCCTTTAAATGAACATTTCTTCCTCCTCTGGCAGTTTTTGATTTTCTTAACATTAAAAAAAAACATTGAAACTCCAGCCAAAAATACCAAAGCCATGAATCAGAATCAGATCAAACTGAATTCAAGCTATTTTAAACCCTGCAGCTACACTTTTTTTTCTACAAAACACATGCTAGCAAACACACTCTTGGAAGTCTGCAGGGTTTCGCTCACTGCTCCACTGTCACGACAAGGAAATAAATACATTACAGTGGAACAGTGTGACTACGCCCACAGAGCTTCATCTATAGGCTCTGTGAAACACCCACCGCTAGAACAATGGCTTTATGTTCACACAATAGCAGCCAGATCAGAGGAGGAACTGTTCTGGCTCGACGCGCGACAGGAAAAGAAGAAATACTGAACGTTTGATATCATTAAGGATCACTCGAGTGTTTATTTTTGCACTGTTTTGACTGAATTTGACGCGTAAAGTTCCATAGCTGTGGCCTGAGTGGATTAAACGTTTTAAACAGGACGCAGGAGGCAAACGGGTTATGACAAGTTAAATAGTTTACTTTAAGTTCATTTTAATTGATTTTAAAATGGCCCAAAACCCTGTCCCGTGCGCAAAGCCGGTGCCGACGTCGTTAACATAAAACTGAAAATGTCCCCGAGCAAAAGGTGAAAACAGGAAAACAGGCCGCTCCCACCAGGACAAACACAAAAAAGCTAACTGCAATTAATTAATTTATTTATTCTTTTTTTTTTTTTTTGTATACTCTGTGTGGTTTGTGTTTTGTTTTCTGGTCAACTTCTGTGCCCATATTATTGCTTTCCATTAGTATCATCACTTATTATGCTTACCATACTTAGATATTATTATTATTATTGTTATTGTTATTGTTGTTATTGTTGTTGTTGTTGTTGTATTTTTTAATTTCATTTTTTTTCCATTATTATTATATTATTATTATTGTATTTTTTAATTTCATTTTTTTTCATTATTATTATATTATTATTATTGTATTTTTTAATTTCATTTTTTTCATTATTATTATTGTATTTTTTATTTCATATTTTTTATTTATTTTTATAGTTTTCATTATTATTATTATTGTATTTTTTAATTTCATATTTTTATTTATTTTTATTTTTTTCATTATTATTAATAGGTTTTTTTTGTATTTATATATGTGTGCATGTATATATGTATATACGTCTGTCTGAAGAGAGAAAACAACATTATAACGAAATAAATCAGAAAACAGCGTGACACGAGCTCTTTAAAGCGACGGCGCATTTCCGTCTTCTCAGGGCCGAGCTGCGTCAGCCGTGAGACCTTAACGTTATTGCAAAGTATTGAGTTTCTCGCGGCCGTTCCAATAACAATAAATGCGCATTGTGTAATTTCGCACGTATATTAAAACATGATAAGATTCGCTTTGGGGCAGATGCAGTTAAACGTCTCCGGTAACAGCTCGGCGCTTCTGTATATCGCAATGAGCATTAAGGTTTATACACAGCCATTCCCCGAGCGTTGGATAGGTTTTCGCTGAACTTTACCCTCCAGTACTACAGCAATGCACACGATAGGCTAATCCCCCATAGCTAGCTCCCCAGAGTGGTTGCTAAGCACAGCACAGGTGACAGATGGCCCCAGCGGCACAGGATGGATGGGTCAAGTACGCTGAACAAATTTCCCTGTGGGGACAATAAAGTCGGTCTAACCTCCACCGCATACAGTATATCCATTAGAACTGACTGCGACGCCTTGCAGTAAAGGGGCAGTACCTGAGGTTTTATTAAAGTAGAGTTTGTCCAGTACAAATATAGAGTAAAAGCAGCTGTTACGGTCACTTTATAATAGCATAAAGTCATGTTCTGATGTTGTTGTAGCTAGCATATCTTTTTAAATTTATATATTATTATTATTATTATTATTATTATTCAGTGTTTTATGTTGTACTTTATCACCGAAGAAAGTTCCTAGTTTGTGCGCTGTGTTCACTGACAATGACAGTAAAAGTCTGGTGATTCTGATTATTCTGAAAAAAGAGAAGGCTGCGCGTTGTCTGTAGAAGCGCGCTAGCTAGCTGACCTCGTCTCAAAGCTAACAGTCACTTTTATTAAAATTGGAAAACGTGAAATACACAACAAATCTATTCAAATTCTGATTAAAATAGACAACCTGATTATTTTTATATTAGAGTTCTTCAGTTTGTGGTGTTGTTTTAATATTTATGCTGTAAAGTTAGCATTAGCGTTAGCATTGAGGCACAAACATGTCTCTTTCTAAACACAGAAGTGAAGTATTTATTTGTTTATTTATTTGTGTAGTTTTAACATGTTGTCAGCTTCCTGTCCACTACCTCATCTTTAAATATTTATTATTTTTAGCGTGACTCGACAAAAACCTGATAGAAGTAATAAAAAAATATATATTTGTATCGCACTTTACATTTCAGACAAATCTCAGAGTGCTAAGTACAACTGGACAGGAGGTATCGATGCTAACAGTGAGGTTGCTAGGCGCTATGCATATCTTTTTTAACTTATATATTATTATCATTATTCAGTGTTTTATGTTGTACTTTATCACCGAAGAAAGTTATTAGTTTGTGCGCTGTGTTCACTGACAATGGCAGTAAAAGTCTGGTGATTGTGATGATTCTGAAAAATGAGACGGCTGCGTGCTGTCTGTAGAAACGTGCTAGCTGGCTAACCTTGTCTCAAAGCTAACAGTCACTTGGAAAACATGAAGTAAACAACTAATCTAATCAAATTCTACTTAAAATAAAGACTACCCAAATCTTTTTATGTGTAGAATACTTCAGTTTGTGATGTTGTTTTGATATTTAGGCATCAAAATTAGCATTAGCGTTAGCACTGAGACACAAACATGTCTCTTTCTAAACGCAGAAGTGTCTCTGGTGAAGTATTAATTTTATTTTTGTAGTTTTTAACATGTTGTCAGTGACATCCACTCGCAGCTTCCTGTCCACTGTCTGACCCTAACCCTCTAACCTTTGACCCCTGATTCCTAACCCACCTGCAGCTTCCTGTCCGCTGTCTGACCCTAACCCCCTAACCTCTGACCCTTAACCCACCTGCAGCTTCCTGTTCACTGCCTCATCTTTAAACATTTATAAATTTTAGCATGACCCGGCAAAAACCTCATAGCAAAACAGGAAGTAGCGACGCTAACAGTGCGGTTGCTAGGCGCTACGGTGCACAGAGGCTAATACAAAGCATTCTTATTGCGCGCAAACTTGTGATTAAAGCTGGCGAACTGTTAGCATGCTAGCTACGGTTAGCATTAGCATGATGTCAAACTCCACTCAAATGCTCAAATTGTGAAACCTGCTAAAAAAAACTCATTACGGTGAATAATCATGTTAGCTGCCTGCTTGTCTCCATGGAGATATTACTGTTTTGCCTGCATATTCCACAGTACGGCATTTAACATACCTATTACATGTGTTATAAGTGCTAAAAAATACACTTGGCCCTGTGGTGTCACCAGAAAAGTTCCACAGTGCGTCTTTTAAGAGTTGATCAGTTCAGCTTGAGCGTTTGTGCGTTTTTATTCGGGATGTTTTACCAAATCCTTCCATGTACCGTCACTTTGACCTCAAACTCGGATTTCGTCTGTCAAGCCTGAACCACAGCTATGCGAGAATCCGAATTATAATCCCCAAAGAATATTTTTCCTCTCCGCCGTTCTCTGACACGCTCGTTTTGAAGAGTAAAGCAGCACTTGTGTAAATCCGAGTTATTTTAGGGCTGAAGCATGTGCCACATTCTGACCTGGATACAGCGCCTGGTTTAAAGCACATCGACGGGTTTCACGATGAGGAACCGAAGAGGGCGTCGCCGTGGCAATTAGCAATTCAAGAGTAAGTATTGTATCTTTTCAATTGTCAAAAGTCCTCAAAATGGCACCCATAAGCAGGAAATCCATGAGCGGTCAGTGGTCCAATGTTTCCAGCACGATCTGTAAGCACATGAACTACTAGAACTACAAGTCTAAAGCAGGATTAAATCAGAAAAAAAAGACAACACAGTAGACAAACAATAAAATAACATGAAAAATAAATAAAACAAAACAAAACCAAAATAAAATAAAATAAAAAACAAAAAAACTAAACTAAATTAAAATTAATACATTAAAATCAATAAAAATAAATAAATAAAACAAAACTAAAATAAAATAACATGAAATAAAATAAAAAAACTAAACTAAAATTAAATTAAATTAAATTAAAATTTAAAAAATAAAAAGAAATGAAATAAAAATAAAATATAAAAAATAAAATAAAAATCACATTACAGTTAAATTAAGATTAAATTAAATACAATTTTTAAAAAATACAATAAAATATAAAAATAAATACAAATTAAATAAAATATAAAAAATAAAATTAAATTAAAAATAAATAAATAAAACAAAACTAAAGTAAACTAAAATAACATGAAATAAAATAAAAAACTAAACTAAACTAAACTAAAATTAAATTAAATTAAAATAAAAAAATAAAATGAACTGAAATAAAAATAAAATATAAAAAATAAAATAAAAATCACATTACAATTAAATTAAGATTAAATTAAATAAAAATAGTAAAAAAATATATAAAAAATAAATACAAATTAAATAAAATATAAAAAATAAAATAAAATAAATAAATAAGCAGGTCTAAACCAACAGGGATAAAAAGAGATAGAAAAAAGGGATAAAAACATACAGTGCTCCATTAACCATTAAGTAAGACAAAACCAGGAAGTTCATCGGATCTACGAGGACCGACCCCACATTGGCTCAGAGTAAAGCAGCACTTGTGTAAATCCAGTGTACTCTGCTCACGACTGTGTACTACTGAAGCGTGAAGTATCCAGAGGTATCAGAGGTCACAGAGGACGAGCAGCTCCCACAGCTCTGACTCACCAACTTCTTAATGGCTCAGTCGCCCTTTGGAAAATGATCCTTTACCCGCCGGAGCTGGAGCTACTCCGACTCCAGGCTGTGGGGAATACTACTATAACTACAGCTACTACTACTACTACTACCACTGCACTATGTTTTATACTGCCACTGCTGCTGCTGCTGCTACTACTACTTCTGCTACTACTAATGTTACTACAGCTACTCTTAAACGTACAAACTTTTCTTTATTTTTACCACTTTCTACATTTCATATACAAACAGAAGACATCAAATATATGAAGTAAGATACATGAAACAAACATGAAAAAAACGAAAAAAAAAGTAAAATAAGCAAAGCGTGTATACTTTCAGCATTGAAATATAAAGGTTTTTTTTCTGTATTACATAATCTCATTACTGCAATAGTAGCTACAGTACTAGTTAGCAGTAATATAAGAGTGGGTGTAGTAGTAGTAGTAGCACCTACAGTAGTAATAGTAGCTGTAGTAGTAGTCATAGTAGTAGTAGTAGCTGTAATTAGTTAGTTAGTTAGTTAGTTAGTTTATTCAGACACACACAGAAAATAAATAAAACATTGTCACAGTCACATACACATATATAGAATTTGTTCATTGTGTCTGAAAGGCATAGGCTGAAGCAAAGCTTATTTATGCCTGCCTGTTTCCACATCTAAAGAAAAACATACAGTATACAACAAAAGAAATACATTTGTTTTTATATTCTTACAGTTACCTCTGGATTTATATTTGTATATATAATAATCATTAGTAGTCCTTTTTTATCCTGATCATAGATGTTATTTTTAATCATCAAAATATTATTATTATTACTATTTAGTTTTCCTATTACATAATTCATATTATGTAGTAGACAAAGTTTATACTATGTTCTTTAATGTTCAGTTCAGTTGTCATAGTAACAGTTATACTATTGCTCTATATTTTTCTAGAATTTTTAATTTATACATTTTCTTAAATACTTTGATTGATGTGCAGCTTTTTAATTCATTGTCCAAATGATTCCATAAGTTAACCCCTGTAACTGAGATGCACATAGATTTTTTTGTAGTTCTCGCCATAGTTGTTTGGAAGATGCCAGTTCCCCTCAGGTTATAGCGACTCTCTCTAGGTCTAAACAGCTCCTGAATACAGTGTGGGAGCATGTGGTTATGGGCCTTATACATAACAACTGCTGTATTAAATTCAACCAGATCGTTTAGTTTTAATGTTTTTAGTTTAATAAAGAGTGGGTTGGTGGATGCATAATATTCTGCCTGATTGACAGTCCTAATCACTTTCTTTTGAAGTAAAAATAGAGGATTCATGTTGGATTTATAATTGTTCCCCCATATTTCCACACAATAATTAAGGTATGGAAGGAAAAGAGAACAATATAATATAAACAGTGATTTTTGATTTAAAATAGTTTTCATTTTATACATTACAGCAATAGTTTTTGATAATAGTAGCTGTAGTAGCAGCAGCAGTAGTAGCAGTAGCAGCAGAAGCCATATACTGTAAAACATAGTGTAGTAGCAGCAGCAGTACTAAGGGTAGTGGTGATGGTAGTAGTAGCAGTAGCAGACATATAAAGCATAGTGCAGTAGTAGTACTAGCTGTAGTAGTAGTAGTAGTAGTAGTAGTAGTAGTAGTAGTAGCAGTAGCAGACATATAAAGCATAGTGCAGTAGTAGTACTAGCTGTAGTAGTAGTAGTAGTAGTAGTAGTAGTAGTAGTAGTAGTAGTAGTAGTAGTAGTAGTAGTAGTAGTAGTAGTAGTAGTAGTAGTATCTTTAGCCCGTTCAGTTTAAATATAAATAAATCTGCTGTGTAGAGCTTAGTGTTAGAGGCAGATACAGAGACACAGAGACACAGAGACACAGGTGGAGACTGAGACACAGAGACACAGGTGGAGATGTAGAGACACAAGTGGAGACAGAGACACAGGTGGAGACTGAGACACAGGTGGAGACAGAGACACAGAGACACAGGTGGAGATGTAGAGACACAGGTGGAGACAGAGACGGAGTGGGACATTTGAATAAAACAGTGTAAAACCTGGTGGAGGTTGTGTGGAGGAGGCACGACCTCATGAGTTCAAAACCACAAATCTGCGTCGTACGTCTCAGAGTCGTCGTCTTTTAACAGAACAAATACTTTTTCCAGACACAGAGACGCCAGACGGAGCAGTTTCAGTTCTTCAAAAATACAGAAATGTACAGAAATATGTGGGAGGAAATCAGAATCAGAATCCGAATAAGAATCAAAATCAGAATAAGAATAAGAATCAGAATCAGAATCAGAATCATCAGAATCAGAATCAGAATCAGAATCAGAATCGGAATCGGAATCGGAATCGGAATCGGAATCGGAATCATCAGAATCAGAATCAGAATCAGAATCAGAATCAGAATCGGAATCGGAATCGGAATAAGAATCAGAATCAGAATCAGAATCAGAATCAGAAGAATCAGAATCAGAATCAGAATCGGAATAAGAATCAGAATCAGAATAATAAGAAGAAGAAGAACCACCACCACCACGGAGATGTTGGAGATTAGCTTGTTTTGAATGTTCCACAGTATAGCATTAACTGTAACTATCTCCATGTACACTAAGAACAAGCGCCGGGTCAGATCTGTGGAGAGATGAGCCTCGTTGCAGTACAAACGCACCTGTTTCAAGGTATTTTTGAGCAATAAAAAACTTGTGCAAGAGCTGAAACGCCATATTGTGCAACATTCCAGGCAAGGTAATAACATCTCCATGGAGACGCGCACCAGAAAAGTTACACAATGCACATTTAAGAGCAATATCCACTTTATTACTCCATGTTTTTTCCGTTGTTTTTGGTGTTTGGCTTGTTTTTTTTCGTGTTGTTTCAGTCCTTGGGCGCAAATCGCTTCAGATATTCTCAGTTGACTTGATGTTTATTTAGACACTTGTGAATTACATCCTTGCATTCCGGGGCTCCTGGGCGCAGCGTCGCCCACAGGAGGCCAGCGCTGGTAATGGTCCACAGCTGCGATGCCCCTTCATTTAAACAAGTGAAAGTTATTTTAGGGCCCGAGCATGTGCCACATTCTGACCTCGATCCTGCGCTGGGATACAAACCTGTTTTTAACTAACGCACACACGCACACACACACACACACACACACACACACACACACACGCACAACGATGAAAAACGAGGGCTGTTACCGTGGCGATCGACAAATCAAAACTAAGACAGAACATTGCAGCTTTTGAATGGATAAAAGTCCTCAAAATGGCGGCGCTAAACAGGAAACTCATAGTCGTTCAGTGTTTCCTACGTGATCCGTAAAGACTCGGACTAAAAACGGATGTGGACCGACACAAGTCTAAATAAGCAGCAGAAACCGAGTCTTAGGCCATTGCTTTCCCTGGAATGTTCCACCGTACGGCTTTAAATGTTTGTATATATCATGCGTTTATCCAATTTCCTTGAATAAACTGAATCATTATTGGCAAAAAAAAAATGGTTTGGTGGAGTTGTCTGCTTGTCTCCATGGAAACTGCTGTTATAAGAAACATTAGTTTGCTTCATCCGTCCTCTCGTTTCTCGTTTTTGTGTCCGTGTTATGTTGTTATGTGAATTTTATGGGCAGGTTTGAAGTAAATGTTCAAAATATTGCACAAAAAAACAACATAGCATTTATATAAAAAATCATATAGTGATCTTTTAAGCTTTAAGTAAGGAAAAATGTGCAGGTTTTGAGCAATTACTTCTGATCTACTGGGATCTAGACATGGGACGATATTGAAATGTTGCCGATTTGACGATTATCATGGCCACGATAATTACGATTAACGATTATATCACAATAATGAAAGTTAAAGCTGTTATAGATGTGAATAATTATGATTTTAACAGAGAATATTCTGGATGAGCAGGGCCGTCGACTGAAATTTAGGGGCCCGGGGTAATAAGCTTCACATGGCCCCCCCTGTAATACAAATTAATAGGAAGAGGGTCCAATCTGGGCCCCCTAAAACCCTGGGGACCCACACAACAGCCCCCTTTGTCCTCCCTGTTGACCCCCCTGTGGATAAGTCATTTTTTTCCTGCACATTCTGGTGATAAAATGGTGATTATCTTTGTTGGCGATTATCACGATTATATAAAATGTCACACGAATTAATATTGTCGACACTTTTTATCACGATAAACAATATTTTTGTTTATTGTCCCATCCCTACGAGAATCAAACCTGTATTAGCTAAAGCAGGACTCAAGCCACATGAACTAAACTAAGACTGGACCAGGTTTAATCCAGGACTAATCTAATAAATTGGAAATACGACTGTGAGTATCATAGCAACCAAAGAGCCAATCCAGAGCGAGGCTGTTGAAGGTAACGCCCCTTCCTGCCCGCACCACTGGTTTAGCAGGGAGTGGGTGGTTAGCAACGCTGTCAATCAAACCTGTTACTAACGGTAGCGGGAGTAAAGTACACCAGATCTAAACCGGGATTAAACCAGGACTAAACCAGGTCTAAACTAGGTCTAAACCAGGACTAAACCAGGACTAAATCAGGACTAAACCAGGTCTAAACCAGGACTAAACCAGGTCTAAACCAGGACTAAACCAGATCTAAACCAGGACTAAACCAGGTCTAAACCAGGACTAAATCAGGACTAAACCAGGTCTAAACCAGGACTAAACCAGGACTGAACCAGGACTAAACCAGGACTAAACTAGGACAAAACCAGGACAAAATCAGGGCTAAACCAGGACTAAACCAGGACTAAACTAGGACTGAGACAGGAGTAAACCAGGTCTAAACCAGGACTAAACCAGGACTGAACCAGGACTAAACCAGGACTAAACCAGGACAAAATCAGGGCTAAACCAGGACTAAACATGGACTAAACCAGGACTAAACATGGACTAAACATGGACTAAACCAGGACTAAACATGGACTAAACATGGACTAAACCAGGACTAAACCAGGTCTAAACATGGACTAAACATGGACTAAACCATGATGAACTTTAGTATATACAAACATATTTAAAGAAAACCAAATTATTTCCTCTGCCAATATTTTTAATCCTTATAAATCTGGTTTTGTCCACCGCGCCTCGTCACGTAGACTTCATTTACAATCACAAAATATAACATAATTATAACCCAGCGTCAGTCTGCAATCATCATTATAATTAGCCACGATGCAAAGAAGCAGCTCGTGTGTGGAGTTTAAGTTTATTCTCAAAATCACATTCCACACAGACACTGAACTGAACTGTTGTTTCATTCATGTGCAAATAACTAACCCCAAAAATCTACATTCAAAATGAACAAGATTTCACAGCACAGCAGGAAATGTGATTCACTTATCCTGGATTAGTCTTGGTTTAGTCCTGGATTAGTCCTGGATTAGTCCTGGTTTAGTCCTTCTCTAGTCCTGGTTTAGTCCTGGTTCAGTCCTGGTTTAGTCCTGGTTCAGTCCTGGTTCAGTCCTTGTTTAGTCCTGGTTCAGTCCTTGTTTAGTCCTGGTTTAGTCCTGGTTTAGTCCTGGTCTAGTCCTGGTTCAGTCCTTGTTTAGTCCTGGTTTAGTCCTGGTTCAGTCCTGGTTCAGTCCTGCTTTAGTCCTGGTCTAGTCCTGGTTCAGTCCTGGTCTAGTCCTGGTCTAGTCCTGGTCTAGTCCTGGTCTAGTCCTGGTTCAGTCCTGGTCTAGTCCTGGTCTAGTCCTGGTCTAGTCCTGGTTTAGTCCTGGTTTAGTCCTGGTCTAGTCCTGGTTTAGTCCTGGTTCAGTCCTGGTTCAGTCCGGTTCAGTCCTGGTCTAGTCCTGGTCTAGTCCTGGTTTAGTCCTGGTTTAGACCTGGTCTAGTCCTGGTTTAGTCCTGGTCTAGTCCTGGTTCAGTCCTGGTCTAGTCCTGGTTCAGTCCTGGTTCAGTCCTGGTTTAGTCCTGGTTCAGTCCTGGTTTAGTCCTGGTTTAGTCCTGGTCTAGTCCTGGTTTAGTCCTGGTCTAGTCCTGGTCTAGTCCTGGTTCAGTCCTGGTTTAGTCCTGTTTTAGTCCTTGTTTAGTCCTGGTTTAGTCCTGGTTTAGTCCTGGTCTAGTCCTGGTCTAGTCCTGGTCTAGTCCTGGTTTAGTCCTGGTCTAGTCCTGGTCTAGTCCTGGTTCAGTCCTGGTTTAGTCCTGTTTTAGTCCTTGTTTAGTCCTGGTTTAGTCCTGGTCTAGTCCTGGTCTAGTCCTGGTTCAGTCCTGGTTCAGTCCTGGTCTAGTCCTGGTCTTCTCTCTTACATTAGTCTTTCTGACTTTCATATTGTTTCTCCGTGGCTGCTTCTCTGTGGGACGTGTTGCTAAGAGATCGTGTCTTTTGGAGGATGCAAAGTGTCTGAAGTGGGTCATGTAGACACACAAAGGAACAACATGTACTGGGTCACATTTAGGACGCTGGGGTTTACACACTTCAGATTAGGTACAAGTATCAGCGAGTACTTTTTACTTTTACTTCACTACATTTGAGAGCAGTATCTGTACTTTCTACTACACAGAATTTTGAAAGTATTTCCTTTATCGTTTGGGGCCTGCTGAAGGGTTTATTTTAACACATCCATAATTTGAGCGAGCTAAAATATACAAGTAAAAACAGATAGAAAATTAAACCCGCAAGCGGCATCGAATACCCCACTATGGTATCTTGCACGTATTCAACTGCAGCTGTTTGTCTCACTCAAAAAATACTTTAAAAACACGTGTTATACCGTAAACGGGGTCACCTCTCTCCGCAGATGTGACCTGTAACTTGGGCTTGAACTTTTCTACCAAAGCAATAACATCTCCATGGAAACAAGGAGCTGGCAGACCCTGTACTAAAGTTAAATAGTGAAGCTTTAAATCATCATCAGGGCATTTTTTTCTTTAAAACCCAATCGCGAAAGGAAATTAAAATCTGTCAAATCTGGACAAATCGTTGTAGCCGCTTCTTCGGTTGTGGTCAGATTTCTCCTGGACACCGCCGTTAATTTGTCTGAAAGGAGGAGCTAACGACACTGAAGCTAACACACCTATTGTTTACAGTTTCTGTTTGTAAGCTAGGTCTATTTTGCTAACCTAAGTGTGCAGTTTTTGTTAGGAAAAACAATCCTTCTTTGAACATCCATCTATCTATAACTGCATCGTCCGACCCAAAGCGAACAAAGGACACAAAGAGAACAATAAGGCTAGCCGGGATGCTAATAGGTGTGAAATCGCTCATTAGGGGCTTGAATGACTATGCTAATGTTTGATCCAGGCACAGCGCACACTTAAAGTAGCACAATAAACCAGTGTCCAGCAGTAATCTGAAGACGAGCAGCCAAAATGTCTTCACTCCTGTAACGATTTTGTTTTTCTTTCACGATGGATCAGACCGGGACGACTGGGGGATTACACAGACATTACGTCCCGCTGGTTTTCTGCAGTGGACAGTTGGACAAGTCATCAAAACCACACGGGACCTCACTGACCCTGACTCAAACCTGCTGCCCCCTGGAGTCCGCAGTGCGTTTCTGCTCCAGCGAACAAGTCAAAACTGAGAGAATAAAAGCGATGAAGCCGGGATAGTGACGATATCTGCTTTTTATCAGGTTGAGTCTGGGCGGCCAGGACCACACACTTTTAACGTACTTCCCTTGAGGCGTGTGGGTCTGGGACTGAATCAACGGAGTCTCCCCCCGATTTTTAACGAGCGTGACTGACAAACCCATTAACCAATCAGAGAAACGCATGGCCCATTTGTGCTAAAAACAAACAAACAAATGCCGGTTTATGAGTTAAAAAAGGAAAAAATTGAAACGGAGGGCTGAAAAAAAAGATTATCGATTGTTTTCTGAGGAGTTGTCTCACGCGTTTGGGGAAACATATGCAACAAATTAGCGTCCATGAATGGAACTTCTCAGAATGTGACTGTTTTTGTCTCTCGTTGCTGCTCCGTGGTCCAGACCCTCCTGTTTTGGCTCGTCAGGCAAGAAAAAGAAACATCTATACTGCAAAAATCAACCGTATAGTGTTACATACATAGAGATATACACTGAAATGAGTAGTTTCGATGGAAGTTTTTCGTGCATTTAAGCTACTTCTTCAGTTTTAGGTCTGACTCAAGCGTAATCTGTGCCTGAGTCTTATTTTGCATAACCATTCAGGCCCTTAATGGCTGCTCTCACACCTGTTAGCATACCATTGTTTTCTTTGTTTTGATGTAGGTCTGAGGATGGAGTTTTAGATGTACAGTTGTTGTCGTAATTCTGGGTAACTGGGACCAAAAAGTGCAGTACTCGGGGAAGTTTTACAGTGTTTATTTACAATATGTGAAATGTCATTCAAAAGTGGGGGGAGATCTGGCGGGGAGCAGGAAGCTGGGTACGGGCGGTGCGATGAGCCGGGGTCCGGGAACGGGGAGTGCTGAGACAGAGACAGGGCGCGGAGCGGGGTCCAGAGACGTGAGATGCCGGGAACAAGACGAGACAAGACAATACCAGGACAGGAACGAAGCCGGGAGCGCAGGAGCCGGGAGGAACCAGGGAACGGGATGTTGACACGCGGACGATCCGGCGATGAGCGGTAGGCGAGGTGCAGGGCAGGGTCCAGGGACATGGAGTGCAGAGACAAGACAAGACAAAACAGGACAGTACCACCCGGACGATCTGGCACCGAGCAGGATGAAGACAGGTAGACGATCTGGCCCCGAGTGTCTGGTCCTGGCTCCTCTTATCCACAGGCAGGTGGCATTGATTGCGCTGATGGGCTGCAGGTGCGCGCGGGAGGAGCCAGGAACGCCACCCAGCTCCGGCAGGTGGGGGAGGGAAGGAACAGGGCAGGAGACAAGACATGGAGCAGGAAAAGGGCAGGAGACAAGACATGGAGCAGGAACAGTGCAGATCGTGACAGTTGTCCCTCGCTATATCACGTTTCTCGCTACACAATTTCACATGCTTTTTACAGCAGGGGTCTCAAACTCAAATTATTTGGGGGCCGCAGGAGGCAGAGTCTGGGTGAACCTGGGCCGCATCAGGTATTCCACAAAAAAAAAAAAAGCTTTGTTAAAATCTTCTCAAACGTCATCGCTGTTTTCAAAATACATGAGGAAATATGCCAATTCTTGTGGATTTTATGGATATACATTGTTATTTGTTAAGTCTTTCATGACGTTTATTGATTTGGTGGAACCTTCTACACGCAAACCTTCATATCGTCCTGTTTGCCATAAAATATCGTGTTGCGGGCCGCAATTTGCCCCCGGACCGCAAGTTTGAGACTCCTGTTTTACGGCGTATGAACGTGCATTGTGTTCTGCGTCCTGATTGGCTAAGGGACTGTGGACCATTGTTCATCATTGCCCATGGTTCAGCTAAATTTAGTCTTTTAATGGGTTTATAAGACACGATTAACAAAATACGACAGGCCAGACGTGTGTTACAAAAAACAATCGCCTTAAATAAACTTATTCGCTGCTTCTTCTTCTTCTTCCAGGTTTAACAAAGAAACGATGGCAACTTATAAACATTAGAAATAAACGATAATTTCATCTTGTCGTCGTCGTTACACCAGAACATGTCAGGGCAAACATTGGGTGAACATTTCATCAAATAAAGGATTTCTAAATTCATCATAAAATGGACAATACAACAAAAAATGAGCTTCACTTTCCACTTTTCCCAACTCACGTAGACTATAAACGCTCGACCGACACGACAGCGAAGGGGCGCCAAGACGAAGAGGCACAATCAGAGGAACTGTGAAACACACGAGAGTCACTGTTAATTAATTAAACGAGAGAGAAATGTGAGAAAATGTTAACGCCTGTGTGAGAAAAGTGTATAAAGTGTGTGGTGAGGGGTTTTACAGACAAAAACACAGAGAATAATTGTAAAAAATAAAGCCGATACTTCACGGATTTCGCCTTTTGTGGGTTATTTTTTTAACGTAAACCCGCGATATCATCAAAAACATAAGAACAGCTCGTCTCTCCACAGATCTGCCATAATCTGGGACATTTTTGGCAAAGCAAAGATCAAACCTTCCACCAGAAAAGTTACATAGTTCACCTTTTAATTTACTAGCTGATCATTTCTTGAATAGTGAACAGACATTGAAACAAAAAAACTCAAATAAACACGTCGTCTTGTCAAAATTAACCACGTATTTTAAACCTAAGACGACCTATATTTCTCGCACGTTTCTTTCTATTTTTGCAGTGTGCGGCGTTGACTGACAGGTTGAAGAGTGGATACTTCCTGGTCGCTGAGGGGGAGGGCGGGGCTTAGCCTGAGGGCGAAGCGGCTCCGGCGTCGCTGGTTTTCGGAGCGTCTGGTCTAAAGGAGAGCGACAGCTGAGTGACGGCTCCGGACAGATCTGTCACTGCACAGTCTGACTCACGAGAGCAGAAGTAATAATAGGAACACAGGCGCACAGAAGGGAAATGATGCTACGCTATCGAAAAAGTCTGGTTTTTATGATTAATATTGTGATTTGGAAATGTATTTTGAGGTCTGGTTTGTAGTAGTGCGGTCACGAGACTAAGATTTTGGAATAGTAAAAGGAAAATTCAAATCAACTGGACAAAAAGTTGTACGAGTGAAGACGTTTCGCTGCTCGTTCAAGATGTTTTTTCTTCAGTTTTTTGAGTTTTACTATGAATCATACCTGGACTGCACAGACGTAGTAAGGAACAGACTCCATACTCTTTCTTTCTTCTTTATTTGTCAGGGACCATGCGTAAATTAGTTAATCTTACAAAATAAAAGGTGATTTGTACCAGATTTATCTCCTGCTGTTTTCCCTGTGCAGGTGAACACACATTAAAACACACATTTCATTACGATTACATTATAAAACTATTAACTTTAGCGTGAAAATACAATAATAAAATGTCTCCATGTCCAGTTCATGACATTTCCTTCAGTCCAAACTCATTTAAAAATCATTATGTGGAGGTTTTTACACTGAAACTGAACAGAACGAATGAACTACAGTGATGTTGACACTTTTGGTTGACTAAAATGTGCTTTTTCAAATTTCTAGTGAAGTTATTCAGATCTACAGACTGTTTCAGACTGTTTCAGACTGTCTCGAGCTGATTCTCTGTCTGGTGGTTTGAAAACAAAAGGTCGACTGAGCAAAGGCTGAGGATCTTTTTGAACCTAAGCAACTTTTTTGGATTTACAAAGGAACGAGTGGATCGGTGAGTGTGTTAATACTCAAAACCGATCACATTTGTCCCTCGCTGTATCGCGGTTCACCTTTCCCGGATTTATTTTAGTGCAGATTTACATAAACGTTGGATCTCAGTGTGACTCTGAAGTGCTGTACGTTTTGCAATTTGTTTTCTCCCCGACAAAACCCACAATGTCGATGAAACGTTCTTCTTTCTTTTTTCTTTCTTTCCTTCTTTCTTTCCTTCCTTCTTTCCTTCCCTTCCTTCCTTCTTTCCTTTCCTTCCTTCCTTCCCCTCAATTTTCTTTTTTCTTTCTTTCCTTCCTTCCCCTCGATTCTCTTCTTTCTTTTTTCCTTCTTTCTTTCCTTCCTTCCTTGCTTCCTTCTTTCCTTCCCCTCGATTCTCTTCTTTCTTCTTTCCTTCCTTCTTTCCTTTCCTTCCTTCCTTCTTTCCTTCCCCTCGATTCTCTTCTTTCTTTCCTTCCTTCTTTCCTTCCTTACTTCCTTCTGTCCTTCCCCTTGATTCTCGTCTTCTTTCTTTCTTTCTTTCTTTCCTTCCTTCCTTCTCCTCCATTCTCTTCTCTATTTGCAATTTGTTTTCTCCCCGACAAAACCCACAATGTCGATGAAACGTTCTGCACCGACAAAGACGCCTACGAAGGTTTGAACTTTGAGAGAGTTTAAACGAGAAAAAGTGTATAAAGTGTGTGGTGAGGGGTTTTACAGCAAAAAACATAGAGAATAATTGTAAAAAATAAAGCTGGCGACTTTGCGGGTTATTTTTAGAACGTAACCCCCGTGATAAACGAGGGACAACTGTATATAAAACACTCTTTCTTCAAACAATAGAACATCATTTTCGACATTAAATAGCAGTACTTTCGTTTATATTCCCATGTTCCACATTACACTACATTATATTACACATTACACTCTTAACTTATAAATATTTATCTTACTGTATATTTGTATATTGTTCCTGAGTGTGTATTGATTATATTGTTTACATTTTATATTGTATTGTATTTCTCACCTGCTCAGGGACGACAGATGGAAACGAACTTCAGCTACAATCTGTGTTAAAGCATCTTTAATGTTTTTGCACATTGCCCCTTTCAAATAAACTAATAAATAAAATAAAATAAACTAATAAAATAAAATAAAATAAAATAAAATAAAATAAAATAAAATAAAATAAAATAAAATAAAATAAAATAAAATAAAATAAAATAAAATAAAATAATAAAATAAATTAATAAATAAAATGAAATAAAATAAACTAATAAATAAAATAAAATAAACTAATAAATAAAATAAAATAAACTAATAAATAAAATAAAATAATAACTAAACTAAACTAAACTAAACTAAACTAAACTAAACTAAACTAAACTAAACTAAAATAAACTAAAATAAAATAAAATAAAATAAAATAAAATAAAATAAAATAAAATAAAATAAAATAAAATAAAATAAAATAAAATAAAATAAAATAAAATAAATAAATAAATAAATAAATAAATAAATAAATAAATAAATAAATAAATAAATAAATAAATGTGTAATGTATATCTGTGTGTACGAGTCTTTGTGTCTTATATTTGTTCTGATGCAGCTCAAGATCATTTTAAAGCTGTTCAGGAAAGTTTCAGTTCTGTCTTGTGAACGTGACATTTTTTGAAGTGATACCTGCTCAGTTTCGATACTACAACCCGAGCTTCTGACACGTATTGTCATTAGATCCGCAAACGTATTTTTAGATCTCGTTTGGAGCATTTCAAACACATCCAAAATCATTAACATTTGAGAGAACACTGGAATAAACTGCCAAAAAACTGTAAAAATCCCGGCAGCTTTTCGACATAATACGACTCCACGGAGACGGCGTATTTGGTCTCCGCGCATAAACTGCCAATCTAATTAGTATTTTATTACAATCAAACTACGGAGAAAACAACAAAACAGACAATTAGACATGAAGAGTTTCTTGTTTGAATAAAATATCACTGTTTTGAAATTAGTTTAATACAAAAAAATAACAGTGGAGTGGATTTGATCAAAGATGAAATGATTATTGCATCGCACTTAAGTAGATTTAGCTTTTGGAAACACTTTTTTTCCCCAAATGGCGTTAATCTGTTTTAGCAAATTAACCTTTTTTTATTTAAACTTTAATTAGTCCTATTAACTATACGATGCTACAAAAGCGAGTTATAGAAAACAGACGATTTAGCCAAGATTAAATAGCACTCAGACTCTCCTTTTCATCGTTGTCCTGTTCAAAATACAAAAAAACACAAGCAAAAGACAAAATACTGTATTTTCTGGACTATAAGTCGCACCAGCCAAAAAATACATAATAATGAAAAAAAAACATATACAAGTCGCACTGGACTATAAGTCGCATTTTTTTGGAGAAACTTATTTTACAAAATCCGAGACCAAGAACAGACATTTTATCTTTAACACTTGTGTGTTTCTCCCAGTTTAGTTACGTTGAAGTTCCTCTGGGCTCAATTTGACCCCAATTTGTTTTTTCTTATAACTCAGCCATAAAATAACATACTTTTTTATTTCTGCGTGGGAATAAATACTTTTTAATGAAATAACGTCGTATCGATGAGCTCATTTTAGACACACAGAGAACACACAAACAAAACAACCCACATTATCCAGAGATCTGAACTAGTCACCTCACAGCTACGAGGCAAGACCGCTCACCGCCTCACCGCCGTTTTATCGCCATGGTTATTGTTAAAATAAACTCCCAAAAGAATCATATTTATAAACCAACGCACAGCACCAGATGAAGTGATCCCAGTATTGCATTTGGCATCTGTGTCCAAATGTTACCTTCAACAACCTTGCTCCTGATTGGCTCTTTGGTTGCTATGATACTGGTGGTCGGAATTCCAAATATGGAACTCTGGTCCAAATTCGCCGCTATAACTGCTAGCATCGATTAGCTTCATTTGACTCACTTAGTCCACTTCTTTATACAGTCTTTCATTTCTAAATATGAAAACAAACTAGATCTAGAACAAACTCTTCTTCTTCGATGATTGACAGGTGGATTAACCAATCAGGAACATCCATGGTCAGTTCGTCTCAAAACAAATACAGCTGCTTACGAGGAGAAAAGAAAGGAAAACATGAAACTGAAGAGTCAAAAACGAGCAAGCAAAACATTAAACTCTGCGAATCTGAAGTAAAATAGGTTATTCGATCATTTTCTGAATGACACAATGATATTCAAGAGGAGTTGTCTCGTGCATTTGAGAAACATATGCAACAAATTGCATGAATGGAACATCTCAAAATGTGACTGTTTTCGTCTCTTGTTGCTGCTCCGTGGTCCAGACCCTCCTGTTTTGGCTCGTCAGGCAAGAAAAAAATCATCTACACTGCAAAAATCAACAGTATACTGTGCATTCAATGGAGGTGTTGTGTCTGGAGTTTTTCGTGCATTTATTAAACTGATACGCAAATGTTTTTATCGCTTCCATCAAAAACGTGCAGATCTTCCATAACGTGAAAACTTCCTGGCAAAACTATATCTTTTCTTGAAAACAGAACATTGAACATATTGAAACCAGACACGCACATGATAAAATAAAAAAAACAAAAAACATTTCTGCACTTTATTCTAAATCTAAGTGTGTTGAGTTGATTTGCAGGTTGCACAGTGGATACTTCCTGGTTGCTGAAGGGGAGGGCGGGGCTTAGCCATGGTTTGTCTGTGTCAAAACAAACATGGCCGCTTAAGAGGAAAAAAAGAAAGGAAAAAAATATCACATGGGACTGAAAAACGTCACGGATTTCTGCAGAATCAATGAGCAAAGCGCTAAAGTCAACTTGATTTTGTTCAAAATGATGGGTGACCAATGAGCTCCTTCGTCACCGAAAAAACAAATCTGATTGGACGACCGCGGTTGAGCTTGGCTGGAAACCCAAGGGAGGGAACGGTGACCAGACTGAAACCCTTTTATATCAGGGGTCAACAACCTTTTTTGCACCACGGACCGGAATAATGTAGGTTTTATTTTCACGGACCAGCAGAAAAATATGGCAAAAATAAGTTAAGTGCATAAAAATACAACTCACTATACCGCTAAATCTTCTTTCTTTCTTGTTCATGTTTGTTTCTTTCAAAAAACTCTAAAGTCTCTGTAAAGACTCCTTGTGCTAAAGCAGTTCTGAAGGTTTCATTTCCTCGTTCGTTTTTTTACGCAGAGCAGAGAGTCACCTTACCTGTGAGAGTCACCTGCAGCGACAAACCCATATTTTACGTAGGACTCCTGGTATTGTCTCTTAAATTGATCTTTCTTTTTCTTGGAGGTCGTAGGCTCCTCTTCTGGCTCCTTAGTCGTCCTTTTCCTCTTTGCAAAAACGCTCTCCAAAGACTTTTGTTTTGTCTCATTTTCTCTCGCTTGTGGCTTTACTTTTGTGCGTCGTGTCTGATGTGTTTTACGTGATACGTCACCACGGACGACAAGAGCAGATCCAGCACAGATAGAATAAACTCGCCGTTATATCAAATGGATTTCTGTGGCGATTTCCTGTCAGGATTTTCATTATATATCTACGGACGAGCTCATTAGCGCGTCATGAGGGACGGGCGAAAGTTACGTCGGAAAAAGATGCAGCCGCTGTATTTATTATTATTTACAGCGTTTGTGCGGCCCGGTAGCAAATGCGTAACGGGCCGGTACTGGTCCACGGGCCGGTAGTTGGGGACACTGCTCTATAAAAGAAACACAAGGAAATACAAGTGTGTGAATGCTAGCTGGATGCTAACGGTTTGTGAGCGCTAAGTATGTACGTCCTCACCAATAAAAACACAATTGAATAAAGAAAAGATATACATTTAACCTCATGTGCGTTCTAAGCAAAGCAACATCATTCCCTCTACTAGAAAAGTTACATAGTGCCGCTTTAAAGCCAGTTATACAAGCAAGAGTTAGCAACATGTGAGTTATCTGGACATCTGGAAAAATTATAAACATTCTTTATTCTTCAAAGAAAAACGAAGAGTCAAACAAGAACACGAACGTTACTCTTTACACAAATCACGCGGAGAATCTATCTTTATATCTATCCATCTCTGATTACATGAACGTGTTTTACGGCGGCTGCGGCTGACAGAGTTTCGGGACATTGAGAGAACTGCTCACACTTTTACTTAGTTTTAAATGCATCTCTTGTTTTATGACTCAGAGCTGCGTGATCCGCTCCAAAATGATGAGCTGTCCTCGTCTGGCCTCTGCACGAGAATCCAAAGCAAAGAAAACATGCGATGTACCAACTCGACAAACTCCTGAACGAAAACACATCGCTCGAACTCCAGCAACATTTGAGCCGCTGCCATGGCAACCGTCTCCATCCCCCCGGGAGCGTAGTACACGGCCACAAAACATAAACAAAATCACACAAAGTACAAAATATTCACGCAAGATTTAGTATAACAAAGACGTTTTGAGTGGTGTGTTGTTTCATTCGTGTATGTTTGAGCAGTTGGACTCCTTCTTGAAAGAGTTAAATACGCTAAAACACGAAACAATTTGGGTGTTCTGTGGGGTTTTCTATGTCTATGGCGGAATGTTCAGCAGTTACCATGGCGACACAATACACACACATTAGCAAACACGGCTAAATAAGTCGGGAAGTAAATAAGACTCAAGAAAAAATACAAAATGGGTTTAAACGACACATTTTCAAGAGCCTGAGGTCAATATGTTTATGGTCCCATTTAATATCGACAAAAACGTGAGGATGACGAACGGAAAAAAAACTGTTGGCTAACAAGAGCTAGCTCGTGACTGTGATTTCATGCGTGAGAGACTTGTTTAACAGCACAAATCAGCTCTTTATGGTCCGACTGTGTTAAAACAAAGCTCAGATTAAAGTCTACAATGAGTAACAGACAGAGCAGTGCCTACAGTTAGCAACAAAACCCCCTGGGAATGTTGATGATATCAGCTGCAAAGTATCAAAAGCTGCAAAGTGTCAAAAAGATCAAGATGTTTTAGCTGCCATCAGGAAGTCATTTTCAATATGAAGGCGTAAGGAAGTAGAATTTATACTTTATGCTAATGTTTTATGGGTCTCTCAGTAAAATAGAACAACAAAAATGAGCAAGTCGGTCTACACAAGTTTAGGGCAAGTTTCAGAGTCTAATCTAACCTAGCTCTTGTCCCTTGTCTAGTATAAATTCTAGCTCCTCAGACCAGTACCGTCAGATTGAAAATGACTTCTGGATGGCACCTCCCAAACGCGTTTCACTTTCACCAACGTGTTTCACTCTCAGCTCAGATCAGAAACCTCGGACTCATCTTGGACCTCACCCTCTGCTTCAGACCACGCCTCTGTCACACTTTCTTCCACCTCTGTAAAAATGGCCGCCTCCGCCCGTCCATCTCCCCCTCCGCTGGTCAAACTCTTATTCCTGCCTCCTCTACGAGCTTCCCTCCACTGGCCTTCAAAAACTTCAATATGTTTAGAACTCTGCCGCCCGTTAACGAGATCATCAACCCCCGTTCTGTACCAACAACACTGGCTCCTCATCCAACAGCATCAATTTCAAGATCCTCCTGATGCCTACAAAGCCCTCCATCAGCAGCCCTCTTAATACCTCTTTGAGCCGCATCGCCGATCAGCTGACTCCACCCTCCTCACTCCTAGAGTCAAAGGGCCGAGCCTTCAGGAACTCTGTAACTCTCTCCCCCTCCACAAACTTAGACTCACTAAACACCTTCAAAAAAGGCTCTGAACTCACCTTTTCCTCATAGCCTGTTTAAATGTCCGCGCTCTATGGATCCCGTCTGCGCTATATGAGTCCTGTCTGCGCTCTCTGGGTCCTGTCTGCGCTCTGTGGGTCCTGCCTGCGCTCTATGGGTCCTGTCTGCGCTCTATGGGTCCTGCCTGCGCTCTATGGGTCCTATCTGCGCTCTCTGGGTCCTGCCTGCGCTCTCTGGGCCCTGTCTGCGCTCTCTGGGTCCCGTCTGCGCTCTATGGGTCCTGTCTGCGCTCTCTGGGTCCTGTCTGCGCTCTCTGGGTCCTGTCTGCGCTCTCTGGGTCCCGTCTGCGCTCTCTGGGTCCTGTCTGCGCTCTATGGGTCCTCTTTATTTGAGGGAGTTACTTCAGCCCTATACTCCAACCAAAACTAGGCTCAAGACTAGAGGTGACAGCGCCTTTTCTGTGACAGCACCCAGACTACAGAACAGCGCCCTCTGCCTGTCAGATCCTCTCAGTCTTTAACGCAGTTTAAGACAAGACAGAAAACCCACCTCTTGGTGTTTTATCGCTCTTTGCCTATGTATCGTGTTATCTGTAAAAGTGTTTTTGTTAACTTTTTATGTGAAGCACTTTGGTCAGCTCAAGTGGTTTTAAATGTGCTTTATACTAGATAAATAAAACTGAATTGAATGGCCTATAAACTCCACAAATGGCTGCTTCTTCACTACTTGTTGTGTTTTTCCTGTCTTCATTTTGTGCTATTGTGAAGCATATTTGAATTACTGTGAAAAGCACCACATAAAACCGATTATTATTATTATGTATTTATTATTATTTTTATTTATGTATTTATTATTATTATTATTATTATTATTATTATTATTCATTTATTTTTATTTATTCATTTATTTTTATTTATTCATTTATTTTTATTTATTCATTTATTTTTATTTATTCATGTATTATTATTATTATTATTATTATTATTATTATTAATGTATTTATTTATTAATATTTTATGTATTTTTATGTATGTTTTTTTTTTTTTTTTTTTATTAAAAGAACAAAACATGCCCATTGTCCAAATGACCTTTAAAACTAATGGACAAATGAGGGAACGCATTGACTTACACAGAAATTTGCATTATAGTTAATTTTGAGAATATAATTTTGAGATTATTGTTAGTTTTGAGAATCATTTATAATTTTATCGTACTAATTTGGCCTAAAATGTGGAACCTTCTCAAGCTTTGTTTCTTATTTTCAAGTCAAAATAATTTTACTTCACTGGTAATTTGCCTCGTTATGATGAAGATATACAGACGTACGGATATTAATACATATCTTGAACAGTCTACATCAAAATAAATACATTAAAACTAGTTAAAATGACATATATAGTTATTTTAAAGCCTCACATCCTGCACTTGACCCTCTTTTTCTGGAGCCTCTCGTGATTTTAAAGACTGTAGTTTTATGAGTGTGCCAAAAGGTGCGTCCCCTTGTTTCTCAGAGGAGGGGGGAGTTATGATGAAGAATCCGCGTTGCCGTGAAATGCAGTCAATTTTAGCGCGATTACGGTCGACTTACTGCATCATCCATCTCCCAAAGCGAATTACGGTTTCATTATGTTACTGTCATGCGGTGGTGTCGTGTTATTTTCTTTTTGATAGACGGTAGAAAGAATCTGGCCACAGAACATTACATATGAGAGTTAAAAAAAACACGACTGAAGAGACACGTCCGCTGCACTTTTCAATTCGGGCGGGATTAGCCAGTGTTCATTTATTTTCTGGCAGGATGGAGCTGTGTGCACATGCGGAGGTTGTACTACAGCTGAAATGTAGTCATGTAAAAGTACTAAAGTAAACATTTGAGGTACCTGTACTGTAGATTTTGCAGTGGATACTTTTTGCTTTTACTCTACTACATTTAAGAGCAGTATCTGTACTTTCTACTCCGCTACGTTTTTGAACTGTACTAAATAGTAAATAATAGTTGCTGAAAAGGCTGAGGGTTTATTTTTAACATGTTCGTAGTTTGAACAAACAAAAATATACAAATAAAAATAGGTAGAAATAATCATAATGTTGTTTCTGTTGAACAAAATTCAACTCAAATCTTTAGTAAAATCACTACATTTGAAGCTTTAATAAATCAAAATCTGCATGAAATACTTTTACTTTTTACTCTTTAAGTGCATTTTTGAACAGAAACCCTATTTTCCAGAGTATAAGTCGCTCTGGAGTATAAGTCGCACCAGCCAAAAAACGCATAACAATGAAGAAAAAACGTATATAAGTCCCATTTTTGGGGGAAATTTATTTGAATAAATCCGAGACCAAGAACAGACATTTTATCTTTAAAGGCAAGTTATAATAAAAACAATAAAATAGAGAAGAACAGGCTGAATATCAGTACATCACGCTAACGTAACACATTTATATTTATTCAGCGACATGAAGTGTTCATCTACTTCCAGAGTGTGAAAAAAAGGGCAATTTATAATCCGGAAAATACTTAAATACTTCTTTTGAGTGGTGTGTTGTTTCATTCGTGTATGTTTGAGCAGTTTAACTCCTTCTTGAAAGAGTTAAATACGCTAAAACATGAAACAATCGGGTGTTCAATGGGGTTTTCTATTTCTATGGCGGAATGTTCAGCAGTTACCATGGCGACACAACACACACACATTAGCAAACGCGGCTAAATAAGTTAGTAAGTAAATAAGACTCAAGAAAAAAAATACAAAATGGATTTAAACGACGCATTTTCAAGAGCCTGAGGAAAAAAACAGCAACTTATAGTCCGGAAAATATAGTACTTCAATACTTTTACTTAAGTAGATTTACGATGTGATACTTTTACTTGAGTATTTCTTTGTTCTGGTATCAGTACTTTTACTTAAATAACAACAGTGAGTTTCCTCCACCGCTTAGAGAGTTTCGACTGGAGTATTTCATTTTATTTTCATTTGTTTATGTCTTATGTCTTGAAAATAAGTGACATTTAAAGGCGGACTGTGTCACTTTTCTGACGATATTGTAGCTGCTGGTCTCCATGGAAACGGTATTGCTCGACCTGAAACAATCAACGTCCTATTTATCTACATCTTAACGGAGACAAACGAGCGACATGCCAAGTTACCAGACCAGATCTGCGGAGTAAGGACGCGCATTTCAGCAACAAAAACGCGCGGAACTGAAACCGCGAGACTGATAACCTTAATGCCACGCTGTGTAACATTCCTGATAATGTTCGCAGACGATTGTTCGCCTACACTACTACAACCGAAACACATATTCTGGACGTTATCTGGCGTAGTCGTCGTCGCCGCGCAGAGAGGAGACAGTGATGAAACGTTAGCACAAACCCACCGCCATAGAACACTCCATCACCGCGCGCTGTGATGTGTAAAAAAAAAAGAAAAAATATGCGCTTTTGAGACTTGTTTTGCCTTTCGTCGAGACTTAGAACTGACCAAAGCACAGTTTTCCCTCCACTTTAGGACAATTTGTGTATTGATTCGGTATTATTATCCTAAAACCGCAACAAAAGCTGAAACGGAGACTAGGACAAGTACAGCTCTTCATAAAAAAACCTTCCACAGTTGCTTCGCTGAGTCTGTTTTAACGTTTTCTCTCTCTTTTTTTTTTGTCCGGTTAATTTGTTAAACCTCAAAAATGGTACCCGGCTACATAACACTGCCAAAGAGTGTGGAAAAATCAATGGGATTCAGTGTAATGACATTTTGGACTCGTTTAAAACCAGGTCTGCGACTAAAAGCCAGGAAAGTGATGGCACATCCTGCTCGCCCGCTGCACTCGGAGTTCAAGACTCTACCAACCTCTGGCAGACGATTCTTTCTTCAGGCCAGATGTGGAACCAGAAGATTTAAAAGCTCGTTTAACTCTTACGGACTTGCCTTTCCTCGCACTTTACCTGTTAAACTGTTCACTGTTGTGGTATTTATGTACTTCTGATTGTGTGGTGCTCTTGATGCTCTGGAGTAGAAGTCGCACAGGCCAAAAAAGGCATAATAATGAAGAAAAAAACATGTATAAGTCGCTCTGGAGTATAAGTTTCATTGGTAAAAAATGCATAATAATGAAGAAAAAAAACATATATAAGTCGCACTGGAGTATAAGTCGCTCCTGAGTATAAATCGCACCTACAAAAAAATACATAATAATGAAGAAAAAACATATATAAGTCGCACTGGAGTATAAGTCGCTCCTGAGTATAAGTCGCACCACAAAAAATACATAATAATGAAGAAAAAAACATATATAAGTCGCTCCTACAAAAAATATATAATAATGAAGAAAAAACATATATAAGTCACACTGGAGTATAAGTGGCACCACAAAAAATACATAATAATAAAGAAAAAACATATATAAGTCGCTCTGGAGTATAAGTTTCACCGGTAAAAAATGCATAATAATAATAAAAAAAATATATAAGTCGCACCTACAAAAAATATATAATAATGAAGAAAAAACATATATAAGTCGCACTAGAGTATAAGTCGCTCCTTAGTATAAGTCGCACCAGCCAAAAAATGTATAATAATTAAGAAAAAAACATATATAAGTTGCACTGGTCTATAAGTCGCTCTGGAGTATAAGTTTCACCGGTAAAAAATGCATAATAATAAAAAAAACATATATAAGTCGCGCTGGAGTATAAGTCGCACCTACAAAAAATACATAATAATGAAGAAAAAACATATATAAGTCGCATTTTTTGGAGAAACTTATTTTACAAAATCCGAGACCAAGAACAGACATTTTATCTTTAAAGCCAACTTATAATAAAAACAATAAAATGTGGAACAACAGGCTGAATATCAGTACATCACGCTAACGTAACACATTTATATTTATTCAGCTCCATGAAGCACAGACAGAACTGAACATGCGTCTGGTTTGTTAACGTAAGATATTAACAGTTAATCTGATCAATAAATAATAAAAAGTATTAAAACAAGCAACAAGTTTAGTCTGGATCTCACTCCAAATCAATAAATCCATTCAATTCTTTGGTTACGGTTTTCAGTGTGACAATAACGAAGATGTGATATCATATATTTTAATAATTTCACATATAAGTCGCACCCCCGGACAAACAATGAAAAAAGTGCGACTTATACTCCTGAAAATAAAAGTTTTTAAGCTACTGGCTGCACCTCAGGGATTAAATACAGAAATATATTTATCTCAAGTGTCAACGCTTTGTTTTATGACACTGAGCTGCATCATAATCAGCCCAAAACTAAAGATACAATGTGAAACCTGCTGTGTGAATCCACGGGCTTCAGAAACATGATTTATCAGGACCGTATAGTGATTAACAATTCAAAACGAAACATTCTACCTTTTAAATGCTGAAAAAGCCTTAAACTGTTGCACGTAGCAGGAAGCTGAGTGTTTAAGACGTGTCAAACTCAAGGCCCGCGGGCAAAATGTGGCCCTCCACATCATTTTATGTGGCCGCTGCACTTTTCAATTCGGGCGGGATTAGCCAGTGTTCATTTATTTTCTGGCAGGATGGAGCTGTGTGCACATGCGGAGGTTGTACTACAGCTGAAATGAAGTCATGTAAAAGTACTAAAGTAAACATTTGAGGTACCTGTACTCTAGATTTTGCAGTGGATACTTTTTGCTTTTACTCTACTACATTTAAGAGCAGTATCTGTACTTTCTACTCCGCTACGTTTTTGAACTGTACTAAATAGTAAATAATAGTCGCTGACAAGGCTGAGGGTTTATTTTTAACATGTTCGTAGTTTGAACAAACAAAAATATACAAATAAAAATAGGTAGAAATAATCTGTTGTTTCTGTTGAACAAAATTCAACTCAAATCTTTAGTAAAATCACGACATTTGAAGCTTTATTAAATCAAAATCTGCATGAAATACTTTTACTTTTTACTCTTTAAGTGCATTTTTAAACAGAAACCCTATTTTCCAGAGTATAAGTCGCACTGGAGTATAAGTCGCACCAGCCAATATTTTTAACTTGAATATGTAAAAAATGCAGAAACAGTGAATTAAAATGTTAAAAAAGTAGTTCGATTTATTTTACATCTGGCCATTTGAGGTAAAACTGTCCACTTTCTCTATAACCGCTGCTGTCAGACTCGTCATTTTGGTCTTAAAATGTTCGTATTAACCCGCTCTACGTTTTTATTTCACTATTTTATCCATAAATCAAGATATAAACGTTAATAACAGACAAATCCGGCGTCTTCTTCCCCCCCGACTTTCAAATTTACAACTAAACAAAACCCTGGATCTGGTTTCGCTGCGTTGTCAAACTGTAATAACCCTTTCCGTGAGTCTGCTACATTCGGAAGTCCCTAAACTGAAATTCCCACCCATCGTTTATCCGGAGAATGCGCTTCCTGTGTCCCATCTTTAACATATTTAGCTTTGACTGCGGTCCGCGTTGAAGTGAACCGGCTGTGTGTGTGTGTGTGTGTGTGTGTGCGTACAGTGAAAATCTGCAGCGATTAAGATAATATGTGAGCGTCATCTCGGAGGGCCTCGGAGCTGGGGGCCAAAAATCGCCCGGAGCCAGAGAGGGAGACAAACAGATCGCGTGCACGTGTAGGGAAAAGAAAGAAAGCGACGGGTGTAAACCGTGTGATTACTGTCGGAGGAGGCTACATTAGCGGGATTAGCTTTGACAGTAATGATCTGGTCCCTGCGTATCTGACTAACAGAAGCAGAATGTCTTTGGCGACGCACACACAGGCACGGGTCAGAGTATGATTAAGCTGATTTGAGGAGCTTAAATTTGATCTGGCAGGAAAAATGATCTTGTCGCCATAGAAATGCTCCGGAATTGTATTTCTCACCAAACAGAGAAACGTAACAAGAAACACACAAACGTCTCGCTCCAGTCAAGTGACAGTTTGGGTTTGAATGCACAGAGTAACTTTTCCGGGGGGATGGTTCGCTGCCAGTTTGACTCCGTGGAGATAGCATTTTTTAGCTGGGATTTTACGTAGTGTAGCATTAAACGTATCACGGAGACAAGCGGATTACAGTTTTAAAGGTATGTGACAGATTAGACGACTCATTTTACTACAGCAGGGAACATCATCGCAGGAAAAGTAGCACAAAAAAAAGGACTTCAGTATAAAAAAATATATAAATAAAAAAATATAAAAAATATATTTAAAAAATTAAAATATATATAAAAAAGTACTTCATTATAAAAAATATATGTATAAAATATTAAAAAATTATATATAAAAAAGTATTTAAGCATAAAAAATATATATAAAAAAGTACTTCAGTATAAAAAAAATGTATAAAAATATTAAAAATTATATATAAAAAAGTACTTAAGCATAAAAATGTATATAGATAAAAATATATATGTCAAAAAGTACTTCAGTATAAATTTTAGGTATCTATACTTTACATAACCCTTTAAAGACTGAGCACATTATAGATATTATATATTATATCTCGCTTAGACTTTTTTTCTTTTTTAGCCATAAAAATGACGTTAAAGGAAGTATCAGCATTTTACTTTCTTTTACACTACATTTTGGAACAGGACTGAAAAGTAAAAGTATTTTATTTATTATAGTTTGTGACCTGCTGAAAAGGCTGAGGGTTTATTTTTAACACGTTCTTAATTTGAAAAAATAAAAACTGCTAGAAAAAAACAAAATTGATTCAGTTGTGATGCAAAATCAACGTGAAATACTTTAAATTTTTACTCTTTAAGTGCATTTTTAAACAGGCACTTTAACACTTTTACCTAAGTAGATTTTTTCATGTGATACTTTTAAGATCCCACAGTGGGGAAATTCCAGAAATTCCTACTTTTACTTACTTTTTACTTCTTCCACTGCTGCTTTTACACATGATTTGACTAAACATCTTGCCTAGTCTTGCCTAGTTTTGTCTTTTTAGCGAAGGTTATTTAATTTTAATTTTACTTCCTGGTTGGACACAGCACTTGTGACATATGTAGACATACGTTACCTAGCAACCAAACATAAACAAGGCCTAAAACCCTCTGAATTACGCAACAGTTATGATCTGACAAGTAAAAATAAAAGACAACACCTTTATTTTGTTAAACGAAGGTGTAAACTGTCAGATAAATGTGTTTCTTGAGCATGACAGTTGTGACAAAGGCAGAAAAACTGTGTTAGACCTGCTACTTCCTGTATTTTTTTGCCTTTTTTTTCTTCTTTTCTTCACCAACTGCCAATGAAATGATGTAAAACTATTATAAATATTTAGCACAGGTACTATCCCATAAAACCGAGTCACGTTTAGAAAAATATGAATCTGTCAAATGCAAATTAATGCCATTTCTTTTCTTATTTTTCTATTGTTTAAGGTCGTCTTCCTGGTTGAATCAATTTTAAAACATTTTGGTCATTTTAGGAAACATAAAACCAGATTTACACACGATTTTAATGTTTTTACAGCATAGAATCGCAACCAAAACTGTTTCAAACCATGAAACAGCGAGTGGAAGACAAGCGCACTGACCAATCTTAATTTCAAAAACTAATTTCATAAATGGAAAAGCGAGTTATGAGTGTGTTTTTGCCGCCGACACAAATGAGTGTTTCTCAAATGTCACGTCAGGCTTCACCTCGGCGTGCTCTTTAACGCACTTTCCACCTTTACTCAGAGCGACATCCACAGACGTGACGTGGGGTTAAACTGTGACCACAGGTGGGACGTCACTTTTACCCCAGGAACTTGTCAAAGAATGTGTTTGAATAGTTTTTGGACAACGTACGTTTGATTTATACTTTTTAAAAACGGCTAAAAATGGTTTGAAGTTGAGCTGATGGTCGTTTATTTCAGATGGAGACGTAGAAAGAATCTCACAAATAAACAGGGCAGGAGTCAATATTCTGTGTGTTTCAAAACTAATATCCAAAAGAAAAGTCCAGTGAAATTGATCTTACTCCAATTTAAATATGAGTTTGATTCTTTAGTTCTACAGTTTACAGGCGCCATTTTGAGAACTTTTCATCATTCAACTGTTTTATTTTCAGTTGTTAAAAGAACTTCATCTTTCACATGTGAGTGAAAGATATGAACCATGTCACACTCTGAACCAGGACTAAACCAGGACTAAACCAGGACTAAACCAGGACTAAACCAGGATTAAACCAGGACTAAACCAGGACTAAACCAGGACTAAACCAGGACTGAACCAGGACTAAACCAGGACTAAACCAGGACTAAACCAGGACTGAACCAGGACTAAACCAGGACTAAACCAAGACTGAAGCGGGACTAAACCAGGACTGAACCAGGACTGAACCAGGACTGAACCAGGTCTAAACCAAGACTAAACCAGGACTGAACCAGGACTAAACCAGGACTGAACCAGGACTGAACCAGGACTGAACCAGGACTGAACCAGGACTAAACCAGGACTAAACCAGGACTGAACCAGGACTAAACCAGGACTAAACCAAGACTGAAGCGGGACTAAACCAGGACTGAACCAGGACTAAACCGGGACTAAACCGGGACTAAACCAGGACTACACCAGGACTCAACAGGGACTCAACAGGGACTAAACCAGGACTGAACCAGGACTGAACCAGGACTAAACCAGGACTGAACCAGGACTGAACCAGGACTGAACCAGGTCTAAACCAAGACTAAACCAGGACTGAACCAGGACTAAACCAGGACTGAACCAGGACTGAACCAGGACTGAACCAGGACTGAACCAGGACTAAACCAGGACTGAACCAGGACTAAACCAGGACTAAACCAGGACTAAACCAGGACTGAACCAGGACTGAACCAGGACTGAACCAGGACTAAACCAGGACTAAACCAGGACTGAACCAGGACTGAACCAGGACTAAACCAGGACTGAACCAGGACTAAACCAGGACTACAGCAAGACTGAAGCGGGACTAAACTGGGACTAAACCAACTGGATTTCAGTGTTGAATCTGGCAACACAAATGCCAGACTCACATCAGGCTCACTCTTCTCTCCGATCTGATAATCGCACATTTCATTTTCTTTTTTTTTTTCTAGCTCAAAATTAGAGGAAGAAAACTTTTCATTACTTCTAATCCTCAGTAATATTTAGTTTAGCGTGACAGTAGTTTTACTCTTAAAGGTTTAGACAAAAGCTTCGACAATATGAAATGACATGAATATAATTATGTTTATATATATATTTTTTTATAATTTAGAGCATTATTTCACGTTTTGACCTTCCAGTTACAATAAGTTCAAAATATAAATCCGTTATGTGCGAAGGTTGGCGGTTCAAATCCCTAACCTAACCCTAATTTTAACATCATCGGTTGAGCGGTCCATTTCACTGACGCACCGGTTGACGGTGCGATTCCAGCTCTCACACATGAATGCTGTTGTTGTGTCCTTGGGCAAGACACTTAACCCGCCTTACCCCAGTGTCTGTGCACATTGGTGTATGAGTTTGTTCGTGTTTCCTTGACGTAAAGTGCTTTGAAAGTAAAAAAGTGCTATAAAAATGTGACTTTTAACCATGTCCAGACACTCACTCAATCCGTAAATACTATTTTTTTTGCATATTTTTGTACTTCTACTTAACTAATAGTATTTTTAATCAACATAACTCTTACTTTAATACAACGTTTGGCTACTCTACCCAGCTGATTGTGAAACACGCAGACCTGGGGGTGCGTGGGTGGCGGCAGAACGGTAGCAGACTTCAGATATGGTTGAAATCGTTGTCGCTTTGATGTGTTTTCTTCGGCGCTCGGAGACGGGACGACCCCCAGAGCTACGCCACAGCGATAAGAACAGAGATCACAAGATAAGAGGCGCAGTCAGGTGATCCCAGCAGCGTGTCGCTCGCTATCTTCACCCTCTCGGCTTCAAAATGGCCGACCCCTCAGCTGTGCGTAAACAAAACACGACTCTCCCTGGAAATCTTTGTTTTTTACGCGACGTCTACGGGGTCAGTGGAGTGCGTTGACGAGGAAACGAAAAGGGAAAATGAAAACTTTAGAGGGATTATTTGATTATGTGGACTTTAAGGGCACGCACACAAATGAAGACTTTAACTGGCCATTCACACTTAGACAGTAATAAGTCGTAAACGTCTGGTCTGTGCAGGTTTATCTGGTGTTGTGTGTTAGCTCAGGATGGAAACTCTGTGATACCTGCGTCAAATCACTAAATCGTTTGTTGTATCTGTCCTTATCCAAGTAAAAAATGAAATAAACTACATATATTGGAGCTGTGTGGCTGTATTTGTTTGTCTTTTTCCTGGTTTAGTCCCAATTTTTGTGAAATATTTCGAAAATGTAGGGAGTTCCTTGCTGGTTACAACCAAACTTTAGATGATGATGTTGTACAGTCGGTTCAGCTTTCGCGGTTTTGTGGATGTTTTTTGGTACAGTTTTTCATGCTTTTTTACATCATATAATTGTGCATTGTGTCCTGCGTCCTGATTGGCTGTTGGACTGTAGACCATTGTGTCGTGCGTCCTGATTGGCTGTTGGACTGTAGACCATTGTCCATCAGTCTCCTCCGTGCCGTGTCTCCTGTCCAGTACAGAATGTGTTCAGACAAATTTACATAAACGTTGGATCTCAGTGTGACTCTGAAGTGCTGTACGTTTGCAATTTGTTTTCTCCCCGACAAAACCCACAATGTCGATGAAACGTTCTGCACCGACAAATTTCAGAAACGCTTTGGACTTTAGAGTGTGAGTGACCTTTAACTGCATTTATTGTCATGAATTGAATTAATTTATGTGTATATATGTATGTATGTATATGTATATGTGTATATAAGGGGAAAATAAAGGTGGGATCTAATAGATTTTCTTCTTCCTGCTCCTTTTCAAGCTTAAATTAAAAAAAAAAAAAAAAAGAAGTGAAATATGCATTAAGTGAACTGGATACACGTGTTCATTAATCTGCTCGGAATAAAAAAATAAAAGAAAAAATGACAGCTCCATAATAAATCATGAGATCTAACCTTTAAATCAGAGGATCAACACTCTACCAACTGAGCCACGGTTTCTCCATTAACACGACAATGACACCAGGGCTCAACTTCACACTGAAAACACTATTATATATGAACAATCAGAATACGATGGGCACAAATGTGTATGTGTTTGTGTCCAAGCCTGGTTACAAGACAGATCTGTGGAGAGGCAAGCTCACTCACAGTAAGGACACAGGTTTATTTATGTTTTTTGTTTACTGAAAAAAAAAAAAAAGGGTTTTACGTGAAACAAAACAGGGCTGCTGGTAATTTATTTCAGATGAATAGAAAGAATCTGGTCCCTCTCACAAATAAACAGGACAAAATGTGGCAGGAGTGAAGACGTTCTCTTTGTTTACTTTGTTTGCTTTGGTGGTGATACAGGAAGTGATCCACAGTGTTTAGAAATGACCTTTAACCTCACAAGAGTCAATTTTGTGCAATACAGGACATTTAATATTTGAGAAAAGTTAATAAAATAAACAGCTTAACTCTGTACTATGACACTTTTCTGGTGAGAGGGTCTGCCACCTGCTTGAAAATGTTATCTAGAATGTTCCACAGTATTGTATTAAACTAATGCATTTATTTAATAGACTCTGTGCACAACAGCGCTCGGCAACCTCACTGTTAACGTCACTACTTCCTGTACAATTTTAAATCTATGAGGTTTTTGTCCTAATATGCAACTTGGCTATACTTTTAAAAAAAACATGCAGGTGATGTGCTCTCCAACAGAAATGTTACACAGTGCTGCTTTAAGAGAGAAAAATACAAAAGAACATGACAACAATGATTTGGGGGGAGGGGGGTAAGGGTTTTTATTATTTTTTGGGGGTTTTTAAAATGCATTTTGAATAAAGTTGAAGTGTCCTCTCAGTGAGTCCTCCCAAAGAAGTGACTCCTCCTAAAGAACACATGGACGCCGTCTAACAGGTCCTCTTCTTGGGCTTGTCCCATTTTGAAAAGAATCGGGCCAGACCTGTTCTGGGCCGGTTCTTGAAGGTGCTGAGGCGCGTGTTCAGATGTTTCATGGCTTCGTTTTGGAACTCTGTGGGCTCTGGTCCCAAAGCCATCCGCAGGAGCTTACAGGCAGAGCCGTATTCGTGGATCAGGTCTCGGGCTCCGGCTTTGCCCAGCTTCTTGATGTTTTGGGGTTTGAGATGAACTTCATCTGGGACTCTGAACTGGTCCAGAGCCTTCTCCAGAGTCTCCACTACTTTGTCGTGGTGAGACCTCATTTTGGTCGGTAGCCTTTTCAATAGTTTTTTGACCAGAGCGTGGACCACCAGGCTCTCCACTGAGCCTGGGGTCTGTGAGGCCTGAAGAGCTGCAGTGGGCTCTAGAGCTGAATCTGGCTCCGCTGCGGTTTGGAGCTCCGCCTCCTCTGACTCTTCTGCTGGAATCGTGGTTGATTTCTGGACCTCCATTAGTCCCTTTGTGTCCTCTGGGCTTTGGTCCTCTTGTACGTGGGACTCAGTTGGAGTCTGGTATTTCTCTGAGCTGCTGTTGAGCTGCTCTTGACTCCGGTTGCTTTTAGGAGATTCGTCGTTAAACATACAGAGGATCTCATCCTGATTTCGAATCCCCTCTGGAACAGAATTCACAGGAATCTGTTCCGTTCCAGTTTCTTCTGATGTTATGTTTTCCTCCTTCTCCTCATTAAGTCCAACTGTTTGCAGGACCTCAAGCTGGAGCACTACTGGAAAATAGTCTGGACTTTGACTCTCCTGTCCAACTTCTTCCAGCTCCTCCTCAAAAATTGTCTCTTCAGTAGATGCTGTCTCTCTGCAATCCTCTGATTTTTGGGTCTCCATTTGATTCTTGGGCTCCTCTTGTTCTGGATGTTCCTGTCCAGCCTCTTCCTCCAGTTCCGCCTCAGGAAGTCCAAGTGTCTCTGGAGCACGAGTGGAGTCGTCTTCGACAGGTCCATGAGAGCTGTGACGATGGCTCTCCTGTGATATTTCCTCTGAAATATCATTATAACTTGAGCTGTTCAGAGGCTGGTTCTCCTGGTTTTCCTCAGCTGCGGCCAGTGGACTGTGACTCTCTTCTTGGTTCGTCTGGTCTGGAGTTTGCTGTGGAGCCTCTGGACTTGTGGCCACATTTGAAAGTGTGTCACAGCCTTCTGACATCTGTGTCTCTGAGCCTTCCCTCACTGGAGTCCCTTCAGGGGACTGGCCCTCTGAATGCTCCTGTGAAGTGGACTCTGGACCATTTTGGGCAGGTTTCTCCTGGAGCAGATGCTTCTGTGGGACTGTGAAGCCCATCATTAGAAGCAGTGCAGTAGACGCACTCCTCTTGGCCTCCTTCTTTGAGTGACCAGAGCCAGAGGCGGTGTACTGGTCCAGGGACACCTCCATAGTGAACACCCAGCTGCCGCTCAGTAGTTCACTGCTCACGGTGCGGTACACGGGGGGCTTCTCCCTGCGGATCATTTGCAGCTCTGACAGGCGAGTGCGGGGGTCCTTCTCCAGACGGAAGTCCGGAAGGATGTGAGCAGGTAGAGTGGGTCTGCTCTGTTGAGACGAAGCTGTTTGGTTTGGATGTTGGGTCTCCAGAGCGTCATCTTGTTCAGGAGCAGGTTCTGCTGTGGTCTGAGGAGCAGGTTCTGCTGTGGTCAGAGGAGCAGGTTCTGCTGTGGTCTGAGGAGCAGGTTCTGCTGTGGTCAGAGGAGCAGGTTCTGCTGTGGTCAGAGGAGCAGGTTCTGCTGTGGTCTGAGGAGCAGGTTCTGCTGTGGTCTGAGGAGCAGGTGGGTCCAGATCCTCCTCTCTGACTGTGTAGCCCATCTTCTGGAGCAGAGCTGCGGCCGCTCTCCTCCTGGCCTCCTTCTTGGAGCCGCCTTTGCCCACCGCAGTGTACCGGTCCATGGACACCTCCATGGTGAAGGCCCATTGGGGGCCGGCCACCGTGCCCTCCAGCAGGCGGTACTGGGCAGGTGGGTGTTTCCAGGCCATGAGCAGCTCGGACAGGCGAGTGCACGGATCTTTGTCCAGACCGAAGTCTGGACGGCTGAGGCGCTGGACGTTGGCGTAGCCATTAGGGTGAGCCTGGTTATGGTGGTTCTCCAGGACCTTGAGGGCCAGGGCACAGGCCTGGGTCTTAGTCTCCCTCCTGTTGGGCCCTCGCACTTCTGCCCACAAGTCCCCGACCGAAACTCGGATGACGAAGACGGGGCGGGAGCGCCGTAGCGCGGTGGACTCTGTGAATTCCACAGGTCGTCCCAGTATCTGTGCCACGGCGTACAGCCGTCTGATGGTGGGCAGGTAGATCTGGGCAGCCATTTTGAAGCTGTGTGAATACAGTGGAGTAGAAAGATTCAAACTGTTTGCTAAAGTGCTGTCTCGTTCTGAGCTGCGTCTCTGACGAAGGTTTGGTTTAAACTGAAAGATCTGTGCTGTGCTCACACCTACATAAGTCACAAATGATGCACTGTGTGACATCATCACATGAACATTCCACCATCTCCGTGGCAACGGCAGCTCTACACAGGTTTAGAATGTTGGAAAATGAGCATATTAAATAAAACCAAATATATTTAAAAATAAAACACATAATTACATTTGAAAATGTTTTAAATATTCTGTGCTCAGTGTATAAATAAAATGGACCGTAATTAAAATAAAACACCAAAATAATTTAGTCAATTTAATGTTGTGTGGGTGAGTTTTACATGGAGCCTGTGCCACCTGATCCTTTGACTCAGGTCATTAATATGTTTGTTTTTTGGTTCCCAAATATTTTTTTTATGAAACTTGAATAAAAATCCAGAAATCCTGAAAATGTTGAGCAGAAAATTGATTTGTGAAATTGTAGTGGAAAAGTAGTGCTCTCAAAATTTCCCACAATGCACCTTGAAAAGTAGTGGGCATCAGTGGTGCATTGCATTGTGGTTTTGAAATGTTCAGAGGATCAACACTCTACCAACTGAGCCACGGTTTCCCCATTAACACGACAATGACACCAGGGCTCAACTTCACACTGAAAACACTATTATATATGAACGATCAGAATACGATGGGCACAAATGTGTATGTGTTTGTGTCCAAGCCTGGTTACAAGACAGATCTGTGGAGAGGCAAGCTCACTCACAGTAAGGACACAGGTTTATTTATGTATTTTTGTTTACTGAAAAAAAAAAAAAAAGGGTTTTACGTGAAACAAAACAGGGCTGCTGGTAATTTATTTCAGATGAATAGAAAGAATCTGGTCCCTCTCACAAATAAACAGGACAAAATGTGGCAGGAGTGAAGACGTTCTCTTTGTTTACTTTGTTTGCTTTGGTGGTGATACAGGAAGTGATCCACAGTGTTTAGAAACGACCTTAAACCTCACAAGAGTCAATTTTGTGCAATACAGGACATTTAAAATTTGAGAAAAGTTAATAAAATAAACAGCTTAACTCTGTACTATGACACTTTTCTGGTGAGAGGGTCTGCCGCCTGCTTGAAAATGTTATCTAGAATGTTCCACAGTATTGTATTAAACTAATGCATTTATTTAATAGACTCTGTGCACAACAGCGCTCGGCAACCTCACTGTTAGCGTCACTACTTCCTGTACAATTTTAAATCTATGAGGTTTTTGTCCTAATATGCAACTTGGCTATACTTTTAAAAAAACATGCAGGTGATGTGCTCTCCAACAGAAATGTTACACAGTGCTGCTTTAAGTGAGAAAAATACAAAAGAACATGACAACAATGATTTGGGGGGAGGGGGGTAAGGGTTTTTATTAATTTTTGGGTTTTTTAAAATGCATTTTGAATAAAGTTGAAGTGTCCTCTCAGTGAGTCCTCCCAAAGAAGTGACTCCTCCTAAAGAACACATGGACGCCGTCTAACAGGTCCTCTTCTTGGGCTTGTCCCATTTTGAAAAGAATCGGGCCAGACCTGTTCTGGGCCGGTTCTTGAAGGTGCTGAGGCGCGTGTTCAGATGTTTCATGGCTTCGTTTTGGAACTCTGTGGGCTCTGGTCCCAAAGCCATCCCCAGGAGCTTACAGGCAGAGCCGTATTCGTGGATCAGGTCTCGGGCTCCGGCTTTGCCCAGCTTCTTGATGTTTTGGGGTTTGAGATGAACTTCATCTGGGACTCTGAACTGGTCCAGAGCCTTCTCCAGAGTCTCCACTACTTTGTCGTGGTGAGACCTCATTTTGGTCGGTAGCTTTTTCAATAGTTTTTTGACCAGAGTGTGGACCACCAGGCTCTCCACTGAGCCTGGGGTCTGTGAGGCCTGAAGAGCTGCAGTGGGCTCTAGAGCTGAGTCTGGCTCCGCTGCGGTTTGGAGCTCCGCCTCCTCTGACTCTTCTGCTGGAATCGTGGTTGATTTCTGGACCTCCATTAGTCTCTCTGTGTCCTCTGGGCTTTGGTCCTCTTGTACGTGGGACTCAGTTGGAGTCTGGTATTTCTCTGAGCTGCTGTTGAGCTGCTCTTGACTCCAGTTGCTTTTAGGAGATTCGTCGTTAAACATACAGAGGATCTCATCCTGATTTCGAATCCCCTCTGGAACAGAATTCACAGAAATCTGTTCCGTTCCAGTTTCTTCTGACGTTATGTTTTCCTCCTTCTCCTCATTAAGTCCAACTGTTTGCAGGACCTCAAGCTGGAGCACTACTGGAAAATAGTCTGGACTTTGACTCTCCTGTCCAACTTCTTCCAGCTCCTCCTCAAAAATTGTCTCTTCAGTAGATGCCGTCTCTCTGCAATCCTCAGATTTTTGGGTCTCCATTTGATTCTTGGGCTCCTCTTGTTCTGGATGTTCCTGTCCAGCCTCTTCCTCCAGTTCCGCCTCAGGAAGTCCAAGTGTCTCTGGAGCACGAGTGGAGTCGTCTTCGACAGGTCCATGAGAGCTGTGACGATGGCTCTCCTGTGATATTTCCTCTGAAATATCATTATAACTTGAGCTGTTCAGAGGCTGGTTCTCCTGGTTTTCCTCAGCTGCGGCCAGTGGACTGTGACTCTCTTCTTGGTTCGTCTGGTCTGGAGTTTGCTGTGGAGCCTCTGGACTTGTGGCCACATTTGAAAGTGTGTCACAGCCTTCTGACATCTGTGTCTCTGAGCCTTCCCTCACTGGAGTCCCTTCAGGGGACTGGCCCTCTGAATGCTCCTGTGAAGTGGACTCTGGACCATTTTGGGCAGGTTTCTCCTGGAGCAGATGCTTCTGTGGGACTGTGAAGCCCATCATTAGAAGCAGTGCAGTAGACGCACTCCTCTTGGCCTCCTTCTTTGAGTGACCAGAGCCAGAGGCGGTGTACTGGTCCAGGGACACCTCCATAGTGAACACCCAGCTGCCGCTCACTAGTTCACTGCTCACGGTGCGGTACACGGGGGGCTTCTCCCTGCGGATCATTTGCAGCTCTGACAGGCGAGTGCGGGGGTCCTTCTCCAGACGGAAGTCTGGAAGGATGTGAGCAGGTAGAGTGGGTCTGCTCTGCTGAGACGAAGCTGTTTGGTTTGGATGTTGGGTCTCCAGAGCGTCATCTTGTTCAGGAGCAGGTTCTGCTGTGGTCAGAGGAGCAGGTTCTGCTGTGGTCAGAGGAGCAGGTTCTGCTGTGGTCAGAGGAGCAGGTTCTGCTGTGGTCAGAGGAGCAGGTTCTGCTGTGGTCTGAGGAGCAGGTTCTGCTGTGGTCTGAGGAGCAGGTTCTGCTGTGGTCTGAGGAGCAGGTGGGTCCAGATCCTCCTCTCTGACTGTGTAGCCCATCTTCTGGAGCAGAGCTGCGGCCGCTCTCCTCCTGGCCTCCTTCTTGGAGCCGCCTTTGCCCACCGCAGTGTACCGGTCCATGGACACCTCCATGGTGAAGGCCCATTGGGGGCCGGCCACCGTGCCCTCCAGCAGGCGGTACTGGGCAGGTGGGTGTTTCCAGGCCATGAGCAGCTCGGACAGGCGAGTGCACGGGTCTTTGTCCAGACCAAAGTCTGGACGGCTGAGGCGCTGGACGTTGGCGTAGCCATTAGGGTGAGCCTGGTTATGGTGGTTCTCCAGGACCTTGAGGGCCAGGGCACAGGCCTGGGTCTTAGTCTCCCTCCTGTTGGGCCCTCGCACTTCTGCCCACAAGTCCCCGACCGAAACTCGGATGACGAAGACGGGGCGGGAGCGCCGTAGCGCGGTGGACTCTGTGAATTCCACAGGTCGTCCCAGTATCTGTGCCACGGCGTACAGCCGTCTGATGGTGGGCAGGTAGATCTGGGCAGCCATTTTGAAGCTGTGTGAATACAGTGGAGTAGAAAAATTCAAACTGTTTGCTAAAGTGCTGTCTCGTTCTGAGCTGCGTCTCTGACGAAGGTTTGGTTTAAACTGAAAGATCTGTGCTGTGCTCACACCTACATAAGTCACAAATGATGCACTGTGTGACATCATCATGAACATTCCACCATCTCCGTGGCAACGGCAGCTCTACGCAGGTTTAGAATGTTGGAAAATGAGCATATTAAATAAAAACAAATATATTTAAAAATAAAACACATAATTACATTTGAAAATGTTTTAAATATTCTGTGCTCAGTGTATAAATAAAATGGACCGTAATTAAAATAAAACACCAAAATAATTTTGTCAATTTAATGTTGTGTTGGGTGAGTTTTACATGGAGCCTGTGCCACCTGATCCTTTGACTCAGGTCATTAATATGTTTGTTTTTTTGGTTCCCAAATATTTTTTTATGAAACTTGAATAAAAATCCAGAAATCCTGAAAATGTTGAGCAGAAAATTGATTTGTGAAATTGTAGTGGAAAAGTAGTGCTTTCAAAATTTCCCACAATGCACCTTGAAAAGTAGTGGGCATCAGTGGTGCATTGTGGTTTTAAATGTTCAGAGGATCAACACTCTACCAACTGAGCCACGGTTTCCCCATTAACACGACAATGACACCAGGGCTCAACTTCACACTGAAAACACTATTATATATGAACGATCAGAATACGATGGGCACAAATGTGTATGTGTTTGTGTCCAAGCCTGGTTACAAGACAGATCTGTGGAGAGGCAAGCTCACTCACAGTAAGGACACAGGTTTATTTATGTATTTTTGTTCACTGAAAAAAAAAAGAAAGGGTTTTACGTGAAACAAACAGGGCTGCTGGTAATTTATTTCAGATGAATAGAAAGAATCTGGTCCCTCTCACAAATAAACAGGACAAAATGTGGCAGGAGTGAAGACGTTTCGCTGCTTCTTCAGTTCTGGTCAGATTTCTGCTGGACACGGCCTTATATCTGTGTGAAGGGAGGAGCTAACTACACTGAAACTGGAAACAGCTTTTGTTTACAGCTTCATTCAACCTTTAATGGCCCTACTGACTCAGTCTATTGTTCTCTTTGTTTACTTTGTTTGCTTTGGTGGTGATACAGGAAGTGATCCACAGTGTTTAGAAACGACCTTTAACCTCACAAGAGTCAATTTTGTGCAATACAGGACATTTAATATTTGAGAAAAGTTAATAAAATAAACAGCTTAACTCTGTACTATGACACTTTTCTGGTGAGAGGGTCTGCCACCTGCTTGAAAATGTTATGTAGAATGTTCCACAGTATTGTATTTCTTTGTATTGTCTCACTTTTGCTCTTTGTTTCCTTTGTTTGCTTCAGGTTTGAGGATGGACTGATACATCGGGGACAGTAAAGCTCTTTAATTTGAACATGTCAATCTGGAACATGGTTAGGTCACATTTACGTAATTTTTTTAATTTTTTTTTTATCTTACAAACTGTTCTTTTAATCGCCATGACGACAGCGCTACTGTTTCTTTCGTCACTGTAAAATATATAGATAGGCCTGTGGAATGATGTCATGTGACCCTCGCCAGGGGAAAGAAACAAGACTCACAAACAGAGCCGGTTTAGACATCACACACACACACACACACGTATACACACACACACACACACACGCACTGGGCCCCATTTGCTTATTTGGTGCCATATTTGCACAGATGCTTTTCCACATTTGCTGCTTTGCCCAAATCTAATTACTGTTCCCACTGTGTCCCTCCACATATGTCACATACAAACACACTGGAGCCAAGATGCAAACACCGAGCTGATGTAACGATTGCTGCTCCAGGACCTATTTCCTGCGGTGGAATGACCCGCAAATTAGAGCCGGCGTAGGAATATAATTAAAAACAATCACTGAAAAAAAACTCCATGCGTATTTTTAACTGAGAAATAATGAAGGAGGAATGGAGGAAGCGGTTTTTGCGTTCAAACGGCCGTCGTGTCAGCACTCGAGGCGTTCGTTTGTGCAGTGTTTACAGTGTCTTCAGGCGAAACAGACGCGACAATAATATTCCAACGTGAACTGGGATTTCAGCGTTATTTTTGCAGCTGGAAAATGAAATTAAAGGCGTGCTATGTAACTTTCCTGGTTGCGCGTTTGCCGCCTGCTTGTCTCCATGGAGATGTTGCAGTTTATTGTACTGTCGCTTTTTCGGTCGCCATGTTCTTAGTTTGAACTTTGAAGAACAAGACGATCTCAAACCACTAAATGTGCAGAGAGAGAGACAACAGACACAAACACATGGGCTGTCTATTCTTAAATAAGCAAAAATGATTTATTTAATTTCATTTTCAAGAATAATTTGACCCATTTTGGGGTCAAGGGTCCTCAACCCACAGCTCCAGAGCCGTTTTGCGTTAGTTCTTTTTTTTATTGTAGTTCTAAATTGGAAGATTATCGTGATCTTGAAATAGATTCTTTATTATTTTTCGTCTCTCAAAATAACTGTCACACCCCCGTGCATTTATCGCAAGACATTTCCAAAATAAACAAACAGCTTTTGCCGAAAAATATCCGGAGGGAGAAGAACGGAACGCTGTTTTGAGAAAAGAATTTATTCAAGAAGTGGATGAAGTCTGCGAGTTTTATGGCCGCTCAGGAAATAGTCAGGCACGAGAATGAAAAGAAAATGAAAGAGTCATTCATTAAGATTTCAGAAGATCTATTCACGGACTTTAAAACAAGAGGGAAATTGTGCTGAAAACTTATGTGAGCAGCTTTTCTCCACCATGAACTATGTGAAAAACAAACAGCGCTCACGGCTCAGACGTCAGATACAGTCCCGAGGAAAGATGAAAGTGACAGCCCTGATCTGCAGACGCTGAGGTTCAGAGACGTCCTGTTCACAGGTCAAATCATATTTATACAGATACGTGTTTATACAAAGCATAAAGGTAAGAAAGAAACAAAACAGTATATACAGTGTTATCTTCATTTTAAATCACACACCAGAGCACACAGACACAGGGGGAGAGGGGGGTTAAGTGTCTTGCCCAAGGACACAACGACAGTATTCATCTGTGGGAGCTGGAATCGCACCGCCAGCCTGTGGGTTAGTGGACAAACGCTCTACAAACTGAGCCGCTGTCGACCTATGACCTATGACCTTGATTTTTCAGCTTTTTTTTTTTTTTTTTGGTTGCTTTAATGGATAAAATTACTTAAAATAAGAAAAGGAAATGTTGTGAACTCAAGTGCAATTCTCCTCCTGTTTTGGCAGATGAACGAGTGAAATAAAGTGAAAAAGGAGCTGTGGGTTTGAGCTGCAAAACATTTAAAATTAACAAATTCTATTTTTCGTATTTTAACAATAAATTTGATACAGAACCATTAAGGAGCTGATCCTAAGGTTGTCAGTTCGAATCTCACTCTGGACATAAATATCACTGGTAGAACGGTCGAATTCACTGATCCACAGGTTGTCGGTGCGATTCCAGCTCCCACAGATGAATGCTGTTGTGTCCTTGAGCAAGACACTTAACCCACCTCACCCAGAGTGTTGTTTTTTTTTTTTTTGATTTGATTTGATTTTATATTCAAATCCTCAAATTATCCAGTATTTGCTTTGCCGAAAAATATTTACTCATGTTATTTCACTTTTTTTCTTTGCTACATAATTCCATACCTTACTTCATATGTCTGGTGTCTTCTGTGTCTATATGAAATGTAGAAAGGTTGTCGGTGCGATTCCAGCTCCCACAGATGAATGCTGTTGTTGTGTCCTTGGGCAAGACACTTCACCCACCTCGGCCCCCGTGTCTGTGCACACCGGTGTTCGAATGGGCAAGTGATTCCTTCATGTAAAGCGCTTTGAGTGTCTTAAAAGTGGAAAAGCGAGATATAACAGGGCTGTCCAAACTACGGCCCCGGGGCCAAACGCGGCGCTCGGACCTATTTTTGTCGGCCCTCATGCCTCCTCCAAAACTGGCCCAATTGATCAGGAAGTATTTTTTACTACAAATTGAAGAAATTCTACTTCTATAACCTGAATAACATCACACTGTATTGTGACACAGACCTAAAAATAATCCTTCAAGTATTCAAATATTCAGTACGCGGCGCTGCTATATAAAAACATGATCATTTACCATTCAATTTAACTAAAAATTTAATTAATATTATTATTTCAAGTCATTAACCTACGTAATCCGTTATTTCCGAGCTCAGACTGTGGGCAGAGATATTTAATTTAACCTATTTTATGCTATTTTACCATTTAGCATTTTGTTCCAGTTAGCCGCCGTTAGCTCATACGTCTACAGTAAATGAAAGTGGATAGCGCCGTCCATTACCTGAGCAAACAGACCTTTAGCTTTTCCTGGATACGAGCGCTAAAGTAGATTATCTCCCGAGTATGGCTCTCCAGTGTACAGTTACACTTATGATGGTGAACACTGTGTCAATATTAATACACGGCCATAGACGGAGACATGCGCGAGGCTAGCATGCGGCGGAACAAGGGCTTTGGACGTTTACGACGACGGGATTACAAGGTTACAGTGCAAACATTAAAAAAACTAAACAAATAGAACGGAATGGCACGTTTTTAGTCGAGATTTTGATAATTTGTGAGAAATATTTTGAATTTTACTTTATATTTTCATAATTTCGAGAAAGTTAACGTAAAACTACTCAAACTTTAGAGTGTTTTTAATGTATTTTTGGCCATACTGTGCAATATTACTACATTTCTGTGGAGACAAGCAGAAACAGGGCTCCTCCAGGTTAAATACGAGTCGGGTTTGTGGAGATGCAAGCTCGGTCAAAGAAATTACGCATGTTTTTTCTGTTTTTCAGTAAAAATTTCAGTATAAATCCCAAAATCAAAAAAATAAAGCTTATATTTTAGTTTTGTTTATGGTTAAAAAGTTACGCAATGGGACGTTAACTAAAAACACCTGTTCCTAAACCAAATTCTATAATCCAAACGGTCACCTCCAGTGTCACTCTCTAAAATCTTCAAATCAGAATAAAAATCTCAGACTTGAACTTTAACAGCCACAAAAAATCAGTAAAATCTGCAGCTTTTTACCATCGAAAAACACGTCAAAAATCAAAGGTAAACTGTCAAAACCAGATTTAGATTAAAGAACAGCTCACACTCTGAGGACTAGACCAGGACTAAACCAGGACTAGACCAGGACTAGACCAGGACTAAACCAGGACTAGACCAGGACTAGACCAGGACTAAACCAGGACTAGACCAGGGCTAAACCAGGACTAAACCAGGACTAAACCAGGACTAAACCAGGACTAAACCAGGACTAAACCAGGACTAGACCAGGGCTAGACCAGGACTAGACCAGGACTAGACCAGGACTAGACCAGGACTAAACCAGGACTAAACCAGGACTAAACCAGGACTAAACCAGGACTGAACCAGGACTAGACCAGGACTAAACCAGGACTAAACCAGGACTAAACCAGGACTAGACCAGGACTAGACCAGGACTAAACCAGGACTAAACCAGGACTAAACCAGGACTAAACCAGGACTAAACCAAGACTAAACCAGGACTAAACCAGGACTGAACCAGGACTAAACCAGGACTAAACCAGGACTAAACCAGGACTGAACCAGGACTGAACCAGGACTAAATCAAGACTAAACCAGGACTAAACCAGGACTAAACCAGGACTAAACCAGGACTAAACCAGGACTAAACCAGGACAAGACCAGGACTAGACCAGGACTAAACCAGGACTAAACCAGGACTGAACCAGGACTAAACCAGGACTAAACCAAGACTAAACCAGGACTGAACCAGGACTGAACCAGGACTAAATCAAGACTAAACCAGGACTAAACCAGGACTAAACCAGGACTAAACCAGGACTGAACCAGGACTAAACCAGGACTAGACCAGGTCTAAACCAGGACTAAACCAGGACTAGACCAGGACTAGACCAGGACTAGACCAGGACTAGACCAGGACTAGACCAGGACTAGACCAGGACTAAACCAGGACTAGACCAGGACTAGACCAGGTCTAAACCAAGACTAAACCAGGACTAAACCAGGACTGAACCAAGACTAAACCAGGACTGAACCAGGACTGAACCAGGACTGAACCAGGACTAAACCAGGACTGAACCAGGACTGAACCAGGACTAAATCAAGACTAAACCAGGACTAAACCAGGACTAAACCAGGACTAGACCAGGTCTAAACCAGGACTAAACCAGGACTAGACCAGGACTAGACCAGGACTAGACCAGGACTAAACCAGGACTAAACCAGGACTGAACCAGGACTAAACCAAGACTAAACCAGGACTAAACCAGGACTAAACCAGGACTAAACCAGGACTAGACCAGGTCTAAACCAGGACTAGACCAGGACTAGACCAGGACTAAACCAGGACTAGACCAGGACTAGACCAGGACTAAACCAGGACTAGACCAGGACTAGACCAGGACTAAACCAGGACTAGACCAGGGCTAAACCAGGACTAAACCAGGACTAAACCAGGACTAAACCAGGACTAAACCAGGACTAAACCAGGACTAGACCAGGGCTAGACCAGGACTAGACCAGGACTAGACCAGGACTAGACCAGGACTAAACCAGGACTAAACCAGGACTAAACCAGGACTGAACCAGGACTAGACCAGGACTAAACCAGGACTAAACCAGGACTAAACCAGGACTAGACCAGGACTAGACCAGGACTAAACCAGGACTAAACCAGGACTAAACCAGGACTAAACCAGGACTAAACCAAGACTAAACCAGGACTAAACCAGGACTGAACCAGGACTAAACCAGGACTAAACCAGGACTAAACCAGGACTGAACCAGGACTGAACCAGGACTAAATCAAGACTAAACCAGGACTAAACCAGGACTAAACCAGGACTAAACCAGGACTAAACCAGGACTAAACCAGGACAAGACCAGGACTAGACCAGGACTAAACCAGGACTAAACCAGGACTGAACCAGGACTAAACCAGGACTAAACCAAGACTAAACCAGGACTGAACCAGGACTGAACCAGGACTAAATCAAGACTAAACCAGGACTAAACCAGGACTAAACCAGGACTAAACCAGGACTGAACCAGGACTAAACCAGGACTAGACCAGGTCTAAACCAGGACTAAACCAGGACTAGACCAGGACTAGACCAGGACTAGACCAGGACTAGACCAGGACTAGACCAGGACTAGACCAGGACTAAACCAGGACTAGACCAGGACTAGACCAGGTCTAAACCAAGACTAAACCAGGACTAAACCAGGACTGAACCAAGACTAAACCAGGACTGAACCAGGACTGAACCAGGACTGAACCAGGACTAAACCAGGACTGAACCAGGACTGAACCAGGACTAAATCAAGACTAAACCAGGACTAAACCAGGACTAAACCAGGACTAGACCAGGTCTAAACCAGGACTAAACCAGGACTAGACCAGGACTAGACCAGGACTAGACCAGGACTAAACCAGGACTAAACCAGGACTAAACCAGGACTGAACCAGGACTAAACCAAGACTAAACCAGGACTAAACCAGGACTAAACCAGGACTAAACCAGGACTAGACCAGGTCTAAACCAGGACTAGACCAGGACTAGACCAGGACTAAACCAGGACTAGACCAGGACTAGACCAGGACTAAACCAGGACTAGACCAGGACTAAACCAGGACTAAACCAGGACTAGACCAGGTCTAAACCAGGACTAGACCAGGACTAAACCAGGACTAAACCAGGACTAGACCAGGACTAAACCAGGACTAGACCAGGACTAAACCAGGACTAAACCAGGACTGAACCAGGACTAAACCAAGACTAAACCAGGACTGAACCAGGACTGAACCAGGACTAAATCAAGACTAAACCAGGACTAAACCAGGACTAAACCAGGACTGAACCAGGACTAAACCAGGACTAGACCAGGTCTAAACCAGGACTAAACCAGGACTAGACCAGGACTAGACCAGGACTAGACCAGGACTAGACCAGGACTAAACCAGGACTAGACCAGGACTAGACCAGGTCTAAACCAAGACTAAACCAGGACTAAACCAGGACTGAACCAAGACTAAACCAGGACTGAACCAGGACTGAACCAGGACTGAACCAGGACTAAACCAGGACTGAACCAGGACTGAACCAGGACTAAATCAAGACTAAACCAGGACTAAACCAGGACTAGACCAGGTCTAAACCAGGACTAAACCAGGACTAGACCAGGACTAGACCAGGACTAGACCAGGACTAAACCAGGACTAAACCAGGACTGAACCAGGACTAAACCAAGACTAAACCAGGACTAAACCAGGACTAAACCAGGACTAAACCAGGACTAGACCAGGTCTAAACCAGGACTAGACCAGGACTAAACCAGGACTAAACCAGGACTAGACCAGGACTAAACCAGGACTAAACCAGGACTAGACCAGGTCTAAACCAGGACTAGACCAGGACTAAACCAGGACTAAACCAGGACTAGACCAGGACTAAACCAGGACTAGACCAGGACTAAACCAGGACTAAACCAGGACTACACCAGAGAGATAATGTTTTGCCAAAAATGTGCGTTTGCTTGCAGCACTAATTCAAAGTGCTGTTGCTCTGTTTCACCTTGTGATGTCATGAAGTGGTAGTTTTCATAGTAACAGCTCCGTTTACCTTTAGTTCAGTCGAGATCGTCAATTCCAAGATTCCTGAAATGATCCAAATGATTCTAGTGAAGGTGTGTGGAGTTTAAAAACACAGTGGAGCACTTCCTGTATCACCACATGATGACATCACAAGGTGGAACAGAGTGTTTTTGGTTTGATATCTCAGCTTAAATATGCAGTTTGTAGCATTTTAAACATGTGTGAATGAAACAAAACACAACTCCAGGTCTGTTTGCGTCGACCAGCTGCATTGGGAACAAAAAAACAACAAAAAACGCAGTATCCAGGCAGCTCGGGGAGTCCAATTTTTAGCATTAACACCACATCTCTAAGGAAACGGCGCTTTTTAATGATGACAATGTACTAAACCCATAAAAGTTTGTGTTTAAACTGACAGCCCGCAGACAAGAACAAGCCTCATTTGTGTTTAATGCGATCCGACTCCGACTGTGATGCAATAGCGGCTCAGAAGTGTCCCTGGCCGCCGCGCATATTACACCGTTGTCTCTGATGTGCCGAGAATCACTTGAGGGGTACACAGTCGTTTATACGGGCCGGCGTTATTGCTTTGAAAAGTACCGCGGGTGCCACTGCATTACATCAAATCTATCTCGCTAGCAGATGGCTTTCTACAACCCGAGCAATATGTTGCGTCGGTGACCCCTCCGACGCCGCGCTGTAATAACTGCCACAGAAATAAGGGACTGGACCGAAAAGCAATCTCGGGATTCGTTGATAATATCGCACTTCGTAGGATATATATATATATTTTTAAAAATGGGGTCAGGGAAAAGAATATGAAGGAATCGTAGCGGCGGCGTGGCAGATGGCGTGGGGGTAATAAGGCTTTTACTTTGTATTGATCAAAGTATACACAGTAGATAAACATGGTGCAATCGCGTTGTAAGGGCCCTCAATATGTTACTCTCAATATGGTCAGGGACGGGGCTGGAGATGGAGACGCCACTGGTGAGCGGACGCGTACACAGAGGCGATACGTAAACTGGTAATAATTGCGATTTACTTAAGGGACCGTTAATAAAAATCGGACTTTACAGCTGCGTGATGGAACCGAACTGATGCTTTGTGAGGGTTTTAGTCGTGTTATAATGGTGTTTCCTCCTCGAAAACAGACCCGGAGTTGTGTTTTGTTTCATTCACACATGTTTGAGTAACATCTCCCAAGCTCAAAACGCTCCGTTCCACCTTGTGATGTCATCAAGTGGTAGTTTTCAAGTGAACAGCTGCGTTTAAGTTTTAGTTCAGGGACAGGGCTGTAGATAAAGATGACACTGGTACAGCTTCCACAAACTGGTAACAATTGCAATTTACTGAAGGCATGGTTAATAAAAATGAGGATTTAAAGCTGCACTATGTAAGTTTTCTGCTTGTCTCCATGGAGATGTTAATACAGTATGTTTAAAGGTTACGCAAAATTGATTCTTGTGAGTTTTTGTGATGTTATAATGTTGTTTCCTCATCACAAACAGACCTGGAGTTGTGTTTTGTTTCATTCACACATGTTTGAGTAACATCTCCAACGCTCTAAATGCTCCGTTCCACCTTGTGATGTCATCAAGTGGTGGTTTTTGAGTTCGCAGCTATCTTTTTTTTTAACGTTTTGTTCATTAGAGATGGGAAATTCCACACCTGAAATCCTCCAAATGAGTCTAGAAGTGAAGGTGTGTGGAGTTTAAAAACACAGTGGAGCACTTCCTGTATCACCACATGATGACATCACAAGGTGGAACAGAGTGTTTTCTGTTTGAGAGAAGAACTATGCAGGGTTTGTGTGTTAAACATGTGAATGAAACAAAATAAAACACAACTTCATCTGATTGTGATGAGGAAATAACATTATAACATGGATCAATTCTGCTCTCTAATGGAAAACACTCTGTTCCACCTTGTGATGTCATCGTGTGGTGATACAGGAAGTGCTTCACTGTGTTTTAAACTCCACACACCTTCACTAGAATCATTAAGAAGATTTCAGTCCTGGAATTATTAATCTCTACTGAACAAAAGGTAAAAGAAGCTGTTAACTTGAAAACTACCACTTCATGACATCACAAGGTGGAACAGAGCGTTTTGAGCTCTGGAGATGTTACTCAAACATGTGTGAATGAAACAAAACACAACTCCAGGTCTGTTTTTGAGAAGGAAACAACATTTTAACACGACTTAAAGCTCATCATGACTTAAACTGCTGTACCTCTCGTCAGTCGCCGTGGTCGTCGTCTGATATCGACTCCTCGTCCTTCGCGCTGACCTTCACGTGTCTGCGCAGAGTTCGCCTCGTCGCCTGGAGCCTGCTTAAGTTTCGATTCACTCAATAACAGCACAATGTCTCCCCTATGGAGCCCGAAATTCAATTATAACGAGATTTGTATTCTTAATTATTCATTCACGTCTGAGCACTTATTGGTTTTGCAGGAGCTTTGCGTGAATGTGTGTGCGGAACATCTCGGACAATAAAACGGCGCTGGAGTCGCTCTAACCAATAAACTGCGTAAAGACGTGGACTGAGTGAGTGTGACGTCGCTTGATTTGTCTGTTATTAATGTTTATATCTTGATTTACGGACACAATAGTGAAATAAAAACAGAGGTTACAGAGAGAGGAGCGATGGTTTTTCAATAGAAAGTGAATTGGAGCCAGAGTCGATGGAGCAGGGAGTGCGTTCATGATCACTTCCTGTTTGGAACGCGGCGGCTAGCGGGTTAGCTATGTCCATTTATATAAACAGTTTATGCTTTAACCACAAAATGAGAGAAATCTTTGGAATTTGTGAATAAAGAATCGCACCTTTGCTACTTGGACGTTTTGTTGCTAGGCAGAAATGTTACACAATTATTTGCATCTGCGCACAAGAACATCTCATAGTCAGTTTGTTTGTTTTTTTAAGTCTATATTATAGTGTTGTTTCCTCATCACAAACAGACCTGGAGTTGTGTTTTGTTTCATTCACACACGTTTAACGCACAAACCCTGCACTTCCTGTTTTACCACATGATGACATCACAAGGTGGAACAGAGTGTTTTCTCAGCCTAAACATGCAGGATTTCTGTGTTAAACATGTGTAAATTAAACAAAACACAACTCCAGGTCTGTTTGTGATGAGGAACTGATATTATAACAGTAGTAGTTAGTTGATAGTAGTAGTACACAGTAGTAGTAGTAGTAGTAGTAGTAGGTAGTATTAGTAGTAGTAGGTAGTAGTTGCAATAGATAGTGGTTAGTAGTAGTAATATGGCTATTCTGTTATTTACAAACTACAAACAAATTCATTTTAATAAAGAACGGGCTTAAGAGCACTTCCTGTATCACCACACGATGACATCACAAGGTGGAACAGAGCATTTTCCATTTGAGGACACAACTGATCTATGTTATAACGTTGTTTCCTCATCACAAACATATGTAGTTGTGTTTTGTTTCGTTTCATTCGCATGTTTAACACACAAACCCTGCATATTTACGATCTTCTCTCAAACTGAAAACACCCCGTTCCACCTTGTGATGTCATCATGTGGTGATACAGGAAGTGCTCCGATGTGTGTGTCTTTAAACTCCACACACACACCTTCATTTCTAGAATCATTTGGATCATTTCAGCCTCTGGAATTGCCACTTATCTCGACTGAACTAAAGGTAAAAGGAGATGCTAACTTGAAAACGACCACCTGATGACATCACAAGGTGGAATAGGTCTGTTTACGAGGAGGTAACAACATTATAACCTCACAGGAGTCACCTCGATTCGTAATTATACAGTAATCAGTGAGAATTCTAATGCAAACTGCCGCGCATTATGTTTGTGTGACCGCGCAGCTAATCCGGGAAACCGCTCGTCGCTACGCTGCGAGCATCACCATAGCAACGTGTAAACAAATGAGTTATCACCACGCCTCATTTACGTCGGCTCGTCTCCAGTCCGATACGCGTCCGCCTGCCGTGACGACTAATGCCGAGAGCGTCCACAGGCACGAAAGGTTGTCAGATAAAAAGTGAATTATTTTTACGCGGTTTAAGCGGATTAAAGACGTGGAACCGCTCGGCCGTGCGCTCAGGTGTTCCGTCGTCTACGTCACGGCGTTAAAAACGTGTAACCGAGTTGTTTTAATCCTCATCTGCAGAACGGTTTAATATTGAGAACAACGTGTAAAGCAAAAAAACATGCAAACTACAAAAAAAAACTACAAAAACTACAAAACCCAGGAGCTTCTTACTGTGAAATATCAGTGCAGCAAGACTCAAGTCACAAACAGAGACTGAATCACTGTGGTCTGTCCTCCCTCCTCTTTCTCTCTCTATCTTTATCCCTCCCCCTCTCCCTTCGTCTCTCTCCCTGCTCCTCGATCTCTCTCTTTCCTTCCCTCCTCCCTCTTTCCCCCCTCTCTCTCTCCCTCCCTCGCCTTCTCTTTCCCTCTCACCCTCACTCTCTCTCTTTCTCTTCTTCCCTCCTCCTTCCCTCCCTCCATCTCTCTCTCTCTCCTTCCCTCTCAACCTCCCTCTCTCTACCTTCCTTCCTCCCTCTGTCCATCACCCTCCCTCCCTCTCTCTCTCCTTCTCTCCTCCCTCCCTCTCTCTTTCTTCCTCCCTCTCTCTCTCTTTCCTTCCTCTCTCCCTCATCCTCTGTTCTTCCCGCTCTCTCTCTCCCCTCCTCCCTCTCCCCCCAGTCTCCCTCTCTCCTTCCCTCCTCCCCCTCCCTCCTCCTCCTCCTCTCCTCTGAACATGAGTCTCTCCCCCTCCTCTCTCTCTCTCTCCTCCTCCGAACATGAGTCTCTCTCCCTCCTCTCTCCTCTCTCTCCTCCTCTCCTCTGAACATGAGTCTCTCTCTCCCTCCCTCTCTCCTCCCTCCCTCCTCCTCTGAACATGAGTCTCTCTCTCCCTCCCTCTCTCTCTCCCTCTCTCCACCTCCTCCTCTCCTCTGAACATGAATCTCTCTCCCTCCTTTCTCTCTCTCCTCCCTCTCTCCTCCCTCCTCCTCCTCCTCCTCCTCTGAACATGAGTCTCTCTCTCCTCTCTCCTCCCTCTCTCCTCCTCCCTCTCTCCTCCTCCCTCTCTCCTCCTCCCTCTCTCCTCCTCTCCTCTGAACATGAGTCTCTCTCTCCCTCTCTCCTCCCTCCTCCTCTCTACCTCTCTCCTCCCTCTCTCCTCCTCCCTCCTCCTCTCCTCTGAACATGAGTCTCTCTCTCCCTCTCTCCTCCCTCCTCCTCTCTCCCTCTCTCCTCCTCCTCCCTCCTCCTCTCCTCTGAACATGAGTCTCTCTCCCTCCTTTCTCTCTCTCCTCCCTCCTCCCTCTCTCCTCCTCCTCTCCTCTGAACATGAGTCTCTCTCCCTCCTCTCTCTCTCTCTCCTCCCTCTCTCCTCCCTCTCTTCCTCCTCCCTCCTCCTCCTCTCCTCTGAACATGAGTCTCTCTCCCTCCTTTCTCTCTCTCCTCCCTCCCTCTCTCCCTCCTCCTCTCTCCTCCCTCCTCCTCTGAACATGAGTCTCTCTCCCTCCTCTCTCTCCTCCCTCCCTCCTCCTCCTCCTCCTCTGAACATGAGTCAGGCTCCAGAGGAATGAATGGCTGCTGCTGCTCACTACTTTCCCTCTCACTCGTGGCTCGCTGCCAAAGCTCTAATTTAAGCTCCAGGCGTTGAGCCGGAGCGAGGGGGAGTGCAGAGGAAGTCTATCCCAGGCGCGGTGCACGGTCGGGGGGGAGAGCGCCGGGCCCTGCTCCCTGGAGTGGAGTGGATGGCTGTTAAGCTCATCAATGGGATGAGTCATTGGCTCGGCTCTGCCTCAGGACTAAAGTGCTCTGTTACTACCTGCTCTCCGGATGGGATTGTGTTTCTGCAGAATGCCCGATGCAAAAAGAGGAAAATCAGGAGTATTCCGTAAAATTCCGAGTAGTTTACAGTTATTTAGTCTCAAGATTTGGTCTGGTTTTGTTTGTTTGTTTTCTGTTTTTGGACTTACGCAGTTGATTTAAAGGTGAAATATGAGTCTGGAAACACCTTGAAAACACGTGAGCAGGATCGCCTCTCCACAGACATGACCTGCAACTGATCAACCGTCATCTGTTTGTCGTGGAACTTTACGTCAAAATCCGGTCTTATTTCTCGCTGAAACCAGTCAAAATTATGACACAAATGACGTAATCTGGATCTTGTGACCAAATTCAGCCAAAGCCAAATCTAATAAAACAGAAGTTAAAATTCAAGTTGTTTTAAATTCGCACTCTGGAACTTTCTGCAATCTGCTTGTCTCCATGGAGATGTCACTGCTTTGTCTGAAATGTTCCGCAGTACGGCGATAAACGTAACTGTAACTGTCTCCGTGGATACAAGCAGGCGGCATCTGTGACCTAGAAATGACCCCGCGAACAGTCAGAACGAGTGTTTCCAAGGCAACCAAGTAAAATGCAAGATGAGTAAGTTTAAAGTCATACTGTGGAACATTATCATCCTTTTGTTCATGCCCAAAAAAAACAAAAAAACAATGTCATTTATTATATACACGTATGTACAGTCCTTGAAATGGCATTGACAAAATAAAAATAAAAATAAATAAATACACATTGCAAGAAAAGCTATAACTTCTGCACAGAGACAAGCAGCTGACAGGAAAGTTCCACGGTGCAGCTTTACCCCCCTCCTCTTTCTGCAGTGCACTACATACGCTGCGGTGGTAGAGTTCCACGCAGAGTCATGCTGGCTGCAGTCTCAGATCAGTGAGACGTTTCCATATCAGGCTCATTTAAAGGTCGAGGTGCGGCCGCTGCCCCCTGGAGGCGGGCGCTGGTTGGCTCAGCGGCTTCTGAATCTGTTTGGTGCCGGTTTCGGTTTCAGCCTCCCACCTTCCTGCTCTGTAATACCTTCCTACAAACTCTCATATCGGTTTCAACTGTAGTTTGAAAATGTCTGCAGCAGGGGTTTTCAAACTGAGGTGCACGTACGGCCGTCAAAAGTATCGAAAATCTGATACGAATCGATATTAAAACTGGTATTTAATGTGGGAAATCACATTCTGTCGGCTAAAGAAAGAGTTTTAAAAATTATTATCATGGTGGTATCGGAATCGGTTTTAAGTATCGAGTTTATTCCTTAGTTTCAAAATGGAGATTGAAGTTTTAGTATCAGGCGTTTTTGTTCAATCTTTCTCAAATGTCTTTTAAAAAATGACGGTAATGTTGAAATTTTAGTTGCATCTGAGTAAACTATAAATAAGGGTGACTTATATTCCGGAAAATATGGTACTTTTTAGCCGTGTACTTCTACTCCTGCTTATTTTAACCTCCTGAGACCTGGTGTCCTCATCTGTGGACAACACATTTTGGGTTGTTTAGGCCACAGTGCAAATTTTTAGAGGAACAGCAACAAGAAAATGTTCAATTTTGAATATTTCTCAAAGTTTAGAATATTTATTTTTTATTTTGGTTAATTTTTATTTTATTATTTTTTTATTGTTTTTATTATTTTTTATTTTTTTATTCATTTATTTTTATTGTATCTTTATTTATTTTTTATTTTATTTATGTATTTATTTTTATTTGTATTTTTTATGTCATTATTTATTTATTTGTATTTTTTTATTTTATTGTATTTTTATTATTTTATTTATTTTTTATTTTATTTATGTATTTATTTTTATTTGTATTTTTTATGTAATTATTTATTTGTATTTTTTTATTTTATTGTATTTTTATTATTTTATTTATTTATTTATTTATGTATTTATTTTTATTTGTATTTTTTATGTAATTATTTATTTGTATTTTTTATTTTTATTGTATTTTTATTATTTTATTTATTTTTTATTTTATTTATGTATTTATTTTTATTTGTATTTTTTATGCAATTATTTATTTATTTGTTATTTTTTTATTTTATTGTATTTTTATTATTTTATTTATTTTACTTAGTTTTATTTTATTTTTATTTAAAGGCATACGTCTTCCTGCACCTGTCAGCAGCACAAATGAGACACTGTTCCTAGAGGCACAATTGTTTCTCATTTAGTTGGATTTTATTGAAGGAAGCGTACTCTGACTTGAGTTAAAGTTTCGGTTACTCTTCCCACTGTGAGTACAAGTCTATATAAGCTACTCCCACGGCTGAAATATTCCACAGTATGGCATTAAACATAACTGTCTCCATGGATAGGCATTAAAAAGTATCGAGTTTATTCCTTGGTTTCAAAATGGAGGTTGAAGTTTTAGTATCGTGACGACATTAGCGTAAGTCGGAGTCGGGTTGATATTGGCGGTACGGGAGTCGCTTAAATGCTACGTTAAAACCGGGACTAAACTCTGAACTAAAACCGGGTTAGACCGTGTGTAAACCAGGACTAGAACGGGACCAAACCAAGTCTACGTCAGGACTAAACCAGGACATACGCCGTTTCTCGATTCGACGGTTTCGCACTTCGTCGGTTGCTTTTGAAGGACTTACGTCACGTCCGGCGCGAAAAAGCCCGCCCCGTTTTCATGCGTGTGCCCTGCGTTTCCATGGAGATCGACCGTGAACGTAGAGCGCATCCGAGCAGACTTATATCCCATCATGCACCGCACGTGACGTCTTCTTCTTCTACGGGAGAAACGAGGTATATTTTCTTAAAGTTATGTAAAAACAGCTACAATTGGGGGAAAAAACACCTCAAACATTATATTTGTCTGTTGATTTTCAAACGGAAAGATTAATTCCTGACTTCATTCCGTCTAAATAGAAATAAACGCCTGCGATAACGACGACTCTTCTTCTATGAAATAATAAAGAATTAAAAGTAAAACTGTGATTATTTCAGTGTCCGTTTCACACGTTTAGGCGACATAACGTAAGTGCACAGACAGCGGTTGACATTCGCTCCGTGCCGTGGGCGTGTCCCATTTCAGCACGGTCTTTGCGGTCGACGGAGGAGTACCCTTCATAGTCCGGGTACTTCGAACGGTACTTCGAAGTGTGCAGCCGTCGAATTAAGACCCGGTCACCATCTTGAATGCATCTGAATTATTGGTAAATCGTAAACATTTTAATATACCACTTTTCCACCTTCAACACACTTCACCTCCTCCTGTAGGACTTTATTTGCAAAAACTATTAACTGCTTTTTTTTTTTTTACATTTTGTGTAAAAAAACAAAATGAGAAACAATTGTGCCTCTAGGAACAGTGTGTCTCATTGCAGGAAGACGTATGCCTTTAAATAAAAATAAAATAAAACTAAGTAAAAAAAATATAAATAAATAAAATAATAAAAATACAATAAAATAAAAAAATACAAATAAATAAATAATTACATAAAAATACAAATAAAAATAAATACATAAATAAAATAAATAATAAATAAAATAAAATTATAAAATAAAAAATAAATAAAATAATAAAAATACAATAAAATAAAAAAATACAAATAAATAAATAATTACATAAAAATACAAATAAAAATAAATACTTAAATCAAATAAAAAATAAATAAAGATACAATAAAAATAAATGAATAAAAAATAAAATAAAAAAATAATAAAAACAATAAAAATAAAAAATAAATAATAAAGTAAATTAAATAAATAAAAAATAAACAAATATAAAAAATAAATAAATATTCTAAACTTTGAGAAATATTCAAAATTGAACATTTTCTTGTTGCTGTTCTTCTAAAAAATTGCACTGTGGCCTAAACAACCCAAAATGTGTTGTCCACAGATGAGGACACCAGGTCTCAGGAGGTTAAAGAGTTTTACGTTACTCGCCCGTTCACACACCGGAATGTTGAGAGCGGGATTCAAACCGGCAACTTTCAGATCAGTGGACAAACACTCTACTAACTAAGCCACTGTCGCCCATTCCCATCACAATAACTTTATAACCGCGTTTCAGACGGCAAAGCTAAGTCTGAAAATCACTGCTAACAACAACTAACATTACTTCTCGATTAAAGCTGGATAAAACGTCTTTATAATTAAATGCAGGTATTTCATTTTTTTTCAGGGACAAGTTTGCGAACCAAAAACATCTGCTGTGAGCCACATCACCTCCAGGACAGCCACAAGATGAACTGTTTCCATGTCATATAAATGCTATCTTTACATCCAGTGGAACGCAGTATGTGACCACGACTGCTACGCCGCTGCCAAGAACACGCACGACACGAGCACAGACGGAGGTGGGGAGTACACACTTACATTTACTGGAGTAACTTTTCAGAGTAACGTATTTTCCGGTCTGTAAGTCGCTCTGGAGTATAAGTCGCACCAGCCAAGAAATGCATAATAATGAAGAAAAAGACACACATAAGTCGCACTGGACGATAAGTCACATTTTTGGGGGAAATGTACACAAGTCTAGAGTGCAATGTGGCAGTAAACAAATTATATATTTTAATAATTTCACATATAAGTCGCACCTCAAATTAGGCTAGAAACCTAGAGGTAATAATGGACTCAGACTTGAACTTTAACAGCCACATCAAATCAATAACATCTGCAGCTTTTTACCATCGAAAAACATGAAAAAATCAAAGGTAAACTGTCAAAACCAGATTTAGAGAGTCTTATCCTGCGTTTGTGTCCAGTAGATTAGACGACTGTAACGTCCTGCTCACTGGACTCTCCAAACGAGAACCAGGAAGTACTTCACACATGTGTCCTGTGCTCAGGTCTAGAACCAGGAAGTACTTCACACATGTGTCCTGTGCTCAGAGAATAGATTTTAAGGAACTCTGACTCTGAACAAGTCTCTCCATGGACCATGAACCATCTCACATGAGGAGGACTAAACCAGGACTAAACCGGGACTAAACCAGGACTGAACCAGGACTAAACCAGGACTAAACCAGGACTAAACCTGTTGAATCAGCGTTTCAGTTTTGCTCAGTTAAAACCTGGAACATTCTTCCTGAAGATGTGACTCAGACCTCGACTTTGACGATGTTTAAATCCAGACTCAGACGGTTCTGTTTGTCTGTAAATGTGACTGAAAGGCGTTTATTCTGCCTCTTCTGTTTTAATGTTAATTTTATGATGATTATTTGTGATTATTTATGTTTTGATTTGTTGTATTGTGTCTTTCTTATTCTGTAAAACTCTTTTTAATGTTTTGTTCTTCAAATTATAAACGAGATGTTACACCCCGACAGTTACGCTTTAAGTTACTCTTACTCTTACTTGAGTAATTTCTTGGACCACTACTTTGTACTTCTACTCATATTAAACGGTAGATGATTGTCTCGCTTTTCCACCTTTTTCAAGTATTTTACATTAAGGAACCACTCACGCATTCACACTCCAGAGTACACAAACTGCTCTACCAAAGATATTTACGCTGAGAGCAGGATTTGAACCGCCAACCGTCACATCAGTGGACAAACGAAAAAAAAAAGAGCCACTGTCGCTGCCAAAGTACAAGTTTTGGCTCCAAATAGAACATGGACCACGGTGAGTTTAATGTGTACAACAGTTTATCATCTCATTTTGGCGTCAGGCTCGTTCTTATCAGGCCACAGTGACCACAGGCCGGTATCTGGACAGGTCACCGCGCCCTCGCCCTCCGCTGCGTGTGTGTCCGGCCTGTTCTACTATCACTGTGGGGACATGCGCATTCTTAAAGTCGGACATCGCTTCATTTAAGGAGGGGGCTGTTTAACCAGACCACACCAGTTGTACATGACTTTTTGTGTTTATTTTTTTTCCCTTCAACTTGACTTTTTTATTGGAAAAGTACATTACACATTCCAAAATACAGAATTAAATCACGATGTTCTTCCTTTTTCATATTTATATAGAAAAAAAGCTTTGAAAATTAAGGGTTTAGCATTGCAACGATAAAATAACTTTACAACAGAACTAGTAGATTTTAAATGGTTTGCAGTGGTCCAAAGTTATTCCTCACTTTCTCATTAGAAAAGCATTAGCAGCTAATTACTCACAGTGATGAGTTTATAAGCTTTTAACAGCCGAGACCAGAGCAGACCAGAGCAGTTTTGCTGTCACTGTAAAACACGACAACAGCCCACATCCTGGTTTGGCTTTATAATTAGATACAGACAGAATGCAGCACATTCAACTCAGTCTCATTTCGAGTCAGAGAACTGCTTTTACAGTGTTATAGTTTTATTTCCTGAAGGCTTTTTTAACGAATCACAGATCCTGTTGAGCTTCGCCTCGAAAAGCCTCCACAGTTTGACCTGGGACTGAGGCTGAAATCCAGGTTTGTGCGAGAGTTTGGCTTTAGACCCGATGGTGAAATGAGGCTGAGCTGTGGAAGTTCCCACTGAGATAGTGACATGCGGCTGTGTGTGTGCGTGTGTGTGTGCGTGTGTGTGTGGGGGTGTGTGTGCGTGTGTGTGTGTGTAGGTGCACGTACACAGAATTGTTGTTGCAATAGAAATGTTAAAAGCCCTCATTATCAGAGGGAGAGTGTGATCTCTGGCCTGAGTCGTGTTGACATGTCAACTCCATTATGTGTTATCAGAGTGTATGAAAACCACACAAGTCTCTGCTTTGAGAACAACACAACATGTGGTGATACAACATAGACACACGGTGACACCTTGAGAACCGCCATCTCGGCTGATCTCAGAGGCCAATCGGGGCTGGGCCTGGTCAGTGCTGGGGCAGGGAGATTTCCGTGAATCCCAGGTGTCATATTGTCGCATCAGTGGCTTTAATGCGTACTGTTATTGTGTCCTTGGGCAAGATACTTCACTCACCTTCCCTCCAGTGTCCGTGTGTGCTGGAGAAACAATAAAGGTGGTTCTGAGACTGAACATGGACACTAATGGACGTCAGCTCACAGGCTACAGTCCGCCGTGTTAACAGGAAGTGTCTTATTTAGCCCCGCCCACTTTTGCCCCTAAACGCGTCTAAACCACAGGTCGGTTGTGGTGGCACTTCCGGTTAATCGGGACTTTCCAGTTACCAGAGAAACTGAGAAATGGTTTGCCACCAAAACTTGATATAAAGTATGTGGGTTTGTGTTCACTGATCATGTGACCAACAAGTCTCTGGGTTTAAATCAAACTCACTGAGCTCGTGTCGATTTATATTTATAATTTATGACACTCGTGGATTATTATGTTAGAATTTGGACATTTTTAATCGCAATATTCAACTAAAACTACTTAATCCACTGATAGAAAACTGCGGTGTCCAATAGGAGCTGACGTCGCCGTAAACGTCATCACAACAAAGAGCCGTGTAGCTGTTGGCGCCCCCTATGGACAGCTGCACAAAATACCAAAATAACTACGCAACGCTGCCGAATCCTACGAGTTTCACCGATTAAGAAAATAAAATTGAAGAACAAAGTGCGTACATCACAGGTGGAGGTGAAAACGGGGGTTGATCGACAAAATGGCGTCTTGAAAATAAACGATTAAATACTAAAAGCTCTGAAAAGCCCATTTTGCTGAATAGTTCCGCTTTAAAACGACTCGTAGTCCCTATAAAACATATTTGCTGTTAAGATTGACCGCTCCGTACAAAATAATACAACGTAAACGGCAATTTCCGGAAGTGAATATATCTAAAAATGTCACGAGTTTGATGTATCGCTGACGTAAATATAAACGAATAATATTGAAACTAACAACCCAAGAGCAGATTCAAACCACAAAAACTATTCTAAATCTACAATATGGTTAAAAAAACATGAGTTGGAATAAATAAACAGCAGAATTAAACACTTTAGTCGTTAGTTTGCATCTGTAATGAGTCATAAAAGTTATAAATTCAACCTTTTTACGGCTTAACATCTTAAAATACAGCCACAAAATAACCACAAATCTCCAAGTAGTGTAAAGAGAACAGTACACACGATACACAAATACTGTTTAAACTTTAATATACCGAACAACGCGACCAAATAAACGTAAACCGCACGCGCACACTTATTTTAACGACTGTAGAATGAATCTTTAACTCGGTGTTTATCATTAGAGGTGAGTATAAAGCGGAGGAGGTGTGAGACGGCGTTATAACAGAAGTGAAAAAAAAAATACCCTGTGATGTGGAGTTATTTGCAGCCTCCATGTGACAGACAGACCTCCGCCGACACGTGTGCGCCTCTCCGCTTTTACACTCTGAAAATAGAGATCACACACGGGCCATTGTTCTTAGAGAGGCCCCGTCTTTACATGTGCCGCACACTGTGATACTTACACACATGTAACGTCCATCCGTGTCCGTGAGATCCCTGTACACGGGGCACATACGAGGACAAACATACCGGACACAGTATGGGTGCTGACCAAACTGTGGCCCGGGGGCTAAATGCGGCCCTCAGACTGATTTTTCTTGGCCGTCGAGCTTCCAGGTGAATTGGCCCATATTATTTTAAATGATTCTTTTTACTGTACATTTCTGAAAATCTACTTTAACAACATGAATAAAGGTCTAGTGCAGGGGCGTCAAACACATTAACACCGAGGGCCACATCAGCAAAATGGCTGCCGTCAAAGGGCCAGATGTAAAATAAACGTAACTACTTTTTAAACTTGTTAATTAACTGTTTCTGTATTTATTACTCATTCAAGTTACAAATATTGCATATTCATTTGCATAGATGTCAAAAATATGGCTGTGTAACTGCATATCTCCTGATAAAATGACATTTTAAGACCATCATATCTTTTAATTTACCCTGTCGAGGGCCACAGAAAATGATGTGGTGGGCTGTATTTGGCCCAGGGGCCTTGAGTTTGACACATGTGGTCCAGTGGTTCAGTTTAACGTGTAATAATAACGCAGATTTGAAGTATTCACTGTATCAGCGATCGGCCCTCAGCTTTGTCTGTGTTTTTATATATGACAAAAGTTTGGACACCCCTGCCATAGACTTTTTATATAAATGGACGTAGCTAACCTGCTAGCCGCCGCGCTCCAAGTATGCATCGACTCTTACTCCAATTCAGTTTACATTGAGATATTGTTCCCTCTCTCTGTACCTGCTGCTGTCAGACTCGTCGTTTTGCTCTTAAATGTTCGTATTAACCCTCTACATGATCCTGGGGTTTTTATTTCACTATTGTGTCTGTAAATCAAGATATGAACATTAAAAACAGACAAATCAGGCGTTTCTTTCCCCCGAGGTCACTCCCACTAGCGTTAGCAACAGGTTTGATTGACAGAGTTGCTAAGAGTCCGCTCCTTTCTAAACCATCAGTGTCGGCGGGCGAGAAGGGGCGTTAGCTTCAACAGCCTCGCTCAGGATTGGCTCTTTTGTTGCTATGATACGATCACGGTTGATACTTGGCTCCCAATTCGCCGCTATCACTGCTAGCCTCGATTAGCTTCATTTGAATGAAGCCGAACACTGTGGGTGACGTCACTTTTTTATGCCGCGCACAGACAATGCAGAACTGTGATAAAAACACATTTATCTGTGGAAATTTCAGTGTTGCAACGACAAAGTGCACGAACAGTAGTAGAATAAAAGTATCAAAAATATGCATGGTAAAAAAATGAAACAAAAAGGCCTTCAATCTTACACTTTAAAATGTTTTTTGAATAACATTAAAGTGGCAGTCTGTAACTTTTTGTAGGTGGAGAGTCAACTGCATGACTCCACGGAAACAGAAAGTTAAAGCTGTACATCGGAACATTCTCCATTGCGATAAATACGTTTTATGTCGTACTATGGAAGATTATAGACAAACAAATAACATCTCCATGGAAACAAGCAGGAGAAGGTCTTCCTTTAGCTGAAATAAGAGTCAGGTTTGTGGAGACGCAAGCCTACTCAGTAAGTAAAGACATATGTTTTTCTATGGTTTCACATCCATTATCATTGTAGTCTATTTATTGGCCAAAAAAGTTACATATTGGGACTTTAATTCATTTGAACTTTTTTAAAGACACGCATGTGAACTCATGATCCACGAGTTAATTAGCATAAATTTACTTCCTTAAACATTTGAAAAAGAGAACTACTTTGTTTCATGCCACTGCTTGGAACAACTAGCATGCTAATGATGCACCAACAGTACTTCCTGGTTCATGGATGATTCAAACACTATAATTAGATGCAGACAACACACAGCAGTCTCATTTTCACCGTAACATCTGCTTTTAATAAAGGCGCTTCAAAAAAAACAGAAGTAGTTAATTTCACGCCACTGCTTACAACAACTAGCATGCTAATGGTGCACCTGCACTACTTCCTCATTCATGGATGAGAAAAATGTTTTATAACTGGATGCAGACAACACACAGTCGTCTCATTTTCACCCTTAGATCTGCTTTTACTGCTGAGGCTGAACAAAAAACAGAAGTAGTTCATTTCACGCCACTGCTTACAATAACTAGCATGCTAATGGTGCACCTGCACTACTTCCTCATTCATGGGTGACAAAAACGCTTTATAATTAGCAGGCTCATTTTCCCCCTAATGTCTGCTTTTACTAAAGGCGCTTAAAAAAAAACAAAAAAAACAGAAGTAGTTCATTTCATGCCACTGCTTACAACAACTAGCATGCTAATGGTGCATCTGCGCTACTTCCTGGTTCACGATGGGCGATTAAAACAGTTTATAATTACATGCAGACAACACACAGCGACCTCTTTTTCACCCTAAGATCTGCTTTTACTACTGAGGCTGAACAAAAAACAGTAGTTAATTTCACAGCACCGCTTACAACAACTAGCATGCTAATGGTGCACCAACGCTTTATAATTACATGCAGACAGCACACAGCAGTCTCATTTTCACCCTATCTTCTGTTTTTACCTCTGGGGTTAAGCAGAATTGATTGCATTAGCTGAATAAAGCTGCGTATGTCTGCGTTGACCCGGGCTGATGCACAGATCGTTTGCAGCTCCAGGTGAGACTCGTTCACATAAACAAACAGGAAGCACAACAATGAGTCAATGCCACAGTGATTTAGGTTCAGAGCAGCAGCGTCGTGACTCATTCTTTCCATTGTGCGCTCCTCTCTGTGTATGTATGTTTGTGTGTGTGTTTGTGTGTGTGTTTGTGCGTCGCTGCAGGACTTAAAGAGCTCATATTACACTATTTTCTGATCTGTTTTAATGTCGTATCCTCGTCACAAACAGACCCCGAGTTGTGTTTTGTTTCATTCGCACATGTTTAACGCACAAACACTGCATATTTACGCTGAGTTCACAAACCGAAAACACTCTGTTCCACCTTGTGATGTCATCAAGTGGTGGTTTTTGAGTTCGCAGCTACCTTTTTTTTACTTTTTGTTCATTAGAGATTGGAAATTCCACACCTGAAATCCTCCAAATGATTCTATAAATGAAGATGTGTGGAGTTTAAAAACACAGTGGAGCACTTCCTGTTTTACCACATGATGACATCACGAGGTGGAACAGTGTTTTCTGTTTGAGAGAAGAACTTAGGCTAACTATGCAGGGTTTGTGTGTTAAACATGTGAATGACACAAAAAAAAACAAAACACAACTTCATCTGATTGTGGTGAGGAAATAACATTATAACATAGATCAATTCTGCTCTCTAATGGAAAACACTCTGTTCCACCTTGTGATGTCATCATGTGGTAATACAGGAAGTGCTCCACTGTGTTTTTAAACTCCACACACCTTCATTTCTAGAATCATTTGGATCATTTTAGCTCTGGAATTGCACATTTCTATTGAACTAAAGGTAAAAAGGTAGATGCTAACTTGAAAACTACCACTTGATGACATCACAAGGTGGAACAGAGCGTTTTGAGCTTTGGAGATGTTACAGACTGATAATAAAGTGTGACTCAAACATGTGAATGAAACAAAACACAACTCCAGGTCTGTTTTTGAGGAGGAAACGACATTAGAACACGACTTAAACGTCACAAGAGTCAGTTTTGTGTGATATAGGACCAAAATCTTAATTTCCACCTTAACCTCCTGAGACCTGGTGTCCTCATCTGTGGCCAACACATTTTGGGTTGTTTAGACCACAGTGCAAATTTTTTAGAAGAACAGCAACAAGAAAATGGTCAACTTTGAATATTTCTAGGAGTTTAGAATATTTATTTATTTTTAATTTTATTTATTTTTAATTTTATTTATTTTTTGTATTATTATTTATGTATTTTTTTTATTGTATTTTAATATTTATTTTTATTTTATTTATTTATTTTTTATTTTGTTTTTTATTGTATTTTCATATTTATTTTTATTTTATTTATTTATTTTTTGTATTTTATTTTAATTTTATTTTTTTATTGTATTTTAATATATTTTTATTTATTTTTTTATTTTTTTTATTTGTATTTTTATTTAAAGGCATACGTTTTCCTGCACCTGTCAGCAGCACAAATGAGACACACTGTTTGTAGAGGCACAATTGTTTCTCATTTTGTTTTTTACACTAAATGTCTGTGTTCAAGCAGTTAATAGTTTTTGCAAATAAAGTCCTGCAGGAGCTCGAGTCTCAGGTGGTGAAGATAAAGTTTCAGTGAAGTTATAATGTTCCGTTTTCTCTCTTTACTTTTGTTTGACATTATTTGAGTAACATCAGGACTAAGCTCCACTTCACGTTTGCAGTAGTGAAGTTCACAAAATACAAGTCATAAAGTCCTGTATTTAAGTCAAATTTGTAGGTATCTGTACTTGACTTAAGTACATTTTACACTGGATACTTTTGTACATTTGAGAGCAGTATCTGTACTTTCTACTTCACTACATTTATGAACAGGAATGAAAACTAAAAAGTATTTTTCATCTGATTTGAGGGGTTATTTTTTACCATATTTGTGGACAAACCCTGACTAAAGTTTTTGAGTTCAAGCTTCAACTTTGAACAAAACAAAAATAAATACACAAAATCCGCAAGAAAAGTTAAAGAAATTGTTTCGTATTACTACTGTTCACCAAAATATATGTCATTTTGAATCAATATCAGTAAATTTACACTTTAACGAATGAACACTTTTACTTTTTACTCTTAAGGTACATTTTAAGCAAGTACTTTAATACTTTTACGTCAGTCGATTTTGTCATGTGATACTTCTACTTGTGTAACTTTTACCCTCTGTATCTGTACTTTTACTTAAGTAGCCAAACTGAGTACTTCCTCCACTGTTTTTTCTGCGTTCACAAACTTTATTTGACGTTTCACTGTATAAAATATTGAGCCCGGACGTCCCAAAGTATTAAAAACCCGTGAATAAAAGATAAAACACGACCTGTCGGAGAAAAACCTTTGAAGCTTCGGCGCAGTCACGTGACACAGCGCGACTCCCCGTACGCCGACACCACACGCCACTTCAAAGTCCCGGAGAGGGAGTCGAGAGTTGGGAATCGGGAATCGGATGAGCGCTGATGAAAAGACCAACGGGATTCTCCAAACTGTAAGAAAAAAAAACAAGGAATGTATCAAAGAATAAGACTTGGAGTTGTCTTAAAAGAGAAGACGAGGAACTTTGTCGTCGCCGCAAGATGAGACACGATCACGTTACAACGGTTGTGACTTTAAACTTTACAAAAACGAGTTGATTTGAAACACGTTTAAGGGTCTAAAGTACGCAAAACTGACTCTTGTGAGCTTGAAATCGTGTTAAAATGTGGTTTCCTCGTCAAAAACAGACCTGGAGTTGTGTTTTGTTTCATTCACACATCCACAGACCCAAAGCAAACAAAGAAAACAAAGGAAACAAATGAAACAAAGAGAACAATAGACCTAGTCCAGTAGTAATCTGAGCAGAACTGAAGAAGAGGCTTGGACGCGCAGCGAAACGGCTTCACTCCTACAACTTTTTGTTTAGTCGACAGATATAACTTCAGTCACAGACATCTTCATTCTCACGTGTTTGAGGAACATTTTTATGACACTGCCCGGCCAAAAAAAAAAAGTCGCCGCTTGGATTTAACTAAGCAAACAGGTCCGAGTTGCTGCAGTTGGTCAAGTCTAGATTCAACAACAGTCTGTGCTCAAAGAATGAGGTCAGCTGACACCTGAATAAACTGAATGACCAGGTTATTCCATCAGTGGATTTGTTCTTCCCTGGTGACACGGGCGTATTCCAAGACGACAATGCCACGATTCATCGGGATCAAAGTGTGAAAGAGAGGATCAGGAGCATGAGACAGAGAGAGAAGGAGAAAGAGGGAGAAGAAGGGAGAGAAAGGGAGGCTGAGAGGGAGAGAGAGAAAGGGAGAGGGAGAGAGGAGAAGCAGAGAGAGGGGGGGAGAGAGAGGAAGAGAGAAAGCAGAGAGAGAGAGAAAAAGAGGGAGGGAGGCAGGGAGAGAGAGAAAGAGGGAGAGAGAAAGCAGAGAGAGAGGGAGAAACAGAGGCAGAGAGAGAAAGAGGGAGGGAGGGAAAGGGAGAGAGAGAGAAAGGGAGATAGAAAGAGGGAGAGAGGGAGGAAGAGGAAGAGAGAAAGCAGAGAGAGAGGGAGAAACAGAGGCAGAGAGAGAAAGCAGAGAGAGAAAGAGAGAAAGAGGGAGAGAGAGAGGAAGAGAGAGAAATAAAAGCAGAGAGGGAAAAAGAGAGGGGGGGGGCAGAGAGAGAAAGAGAAGCAGAAAGAGAGAGACTTAGAGAGGGAGAGACAGAGACATCATTTTCACACATGGATCGTCCTCCACAGAGTCCAGACCTTAACCCCAGTGAGAATCTTTGGGATGAGCTGGAGAAGCTTTGAGCAGCGTCAGACTCGACCAGAATCAACACAACAGGTGAAAAAATAATGCAACACTGGATGGAAATAAATCTGTGACGTTACAGAAGCGAAATCGAAACAATGACACAGTTAAAGCTAAAGGCGGAACAACCAAATATTAGAGTGTGTGACCCTTTTTTTTGGTGGTGACTTTTTTTTCTCGCCTGTCTACATCTCCAAAGCTCAAAACGCTCTGTTCCACCTCGTGATGTCATGAAGTGGTAGTTTTCAAGTTAAGCGCTGCCTTTTTACCTTTAGTTCAGCAGTAGATTGGCAATTATTCCAAGTCTGAAATGATCCAAATGATTCTAGAAATGAAGGTGTGTGGAGTTTAAAAACACAGCGGAGCACTTCCTGTATCACCACATGATGACATCACGAGGTGGAACAAGGTGTTTTCAGTTTGAGAGTTTGTGACGAGGAACAGATCAGAAGTTCTTTCAAATAATTACGCTCCTGTTTATATTTAAAACGTGAGCTGTGAACTGAACCTCCATTTAAATTAAAGACACACCGCGGAACTTTTCAGGTATCATTTCTTCGAGCGGCGTCGCCTCTCCGCAGACCCGTTAGCGCAGATAAACTTCACGTAACACTGCCGACGAAGCAATAATGTCGCCGCGGGGATAAGCCACTCACAGACCAGGCCTCGCTTCACCAGAAAAGTTACACAGTGCAGCTTTAGTAACTGCAACATTATTAAAAAAAACAGATCGTGACATTTCCCCAAACTCATAAAGCCGCGCCGCTCGTTCTGCTGTTTACAAACACATTTTTGGGCTTGTTGTGCCTTTACACTGTTCGCTCTGGCCTAACGGTGCGGACAGCCGGGTCATGTGACTTCCTCCCCGCTTGGTCATGTGACTGCTCCTTACTGGAACACAGGAAGTGCTTGTGGCTCGCGCTCCCTCCCTCTCCGCCTCCGTCTCCGGCTCATTTATAATGCATCAACACCACAGCGGAGACGGGCCGAGGTGAAATACTGGGTTTACGCTCGGAGAACAGGGAACGGAGCGGGATTTGTGCTCAGAAATCAAATAAAATTAAATAAAATCGTTCAAATATAAGTATTCTGGGGAAATCTCAAGTCGGATTTGTGTTTTGCATTGTTGTCATTGGTCAGATTGTGCATCAAACTGGACTTAAACCAAACAAAAAGTAAATAAAAGTCACATTCACGGTGGAAAAACACTGAATAAAACATGTGACTGTTTCAAATTTACTATGAACGTGCAGAAAGTATCACATTTACGCATTAGGAAAAGAGTCATTTGTGTTATTTTTTGTATTATTTTCAAATTACAGCGGTCCCTCGCAGTACAGAATGTGTTCAGACAAATTTACATAAACGTTGGATCGCAGTGTGACTCTGAAGTGCTGTGCGTTTGTGAGTTTTCTCCCCGACAAAACCCACAATGTCGATGAAACGTTCTGCACCGACAAAGACGCCGGCGAAGGTTTGAACTTTGAGAGAGTTTAAACGAGAGAGAAATGTGAGAAAATGTTAACGCCTGTGTGAGAAAAGTGTATAAAGTGTGTGGTGAGGGGTTTTACAGACAAAAACAGAGAGAATAAATGTAAAAAATAAAGCTGATACTTCACGGATTTAAAAAAAAAACTACAAAATACTTCTCTTTGCCAACATAAAGACGCAGACGCTCAACTGATGGTGTTTACGTCGAGAGCAGGATTTGAACCGGGGACCTTCAGATCCCTGGACAAACACAGTATTATTATAGTTATAATTCTGGTTTTCTGGATCTGTTTATTTTCTGCCGTTGTCCCTGTAAAGCTCATTGAGTTGTTTTTTTGTATTAAATCTGTCTCACATTATAGTGATTTTGGAAAGAGAATTAAACCTGTGTGTAATTATATTTATACTGTACTACTATAATACAATGCACTAATACTAGAGATAACATTGAATATTTTTTTATTTTATTAATTGTCCAGTTACAGACACAAACATTGTTATAACTCTGTATTTTGGATTTTATTTTTATTTATTTATTTTTATTATTATTATTATTATTATTATTATTATTATTATTATTATTATTATTATTATTATTATTGTATTTTTATATTTTATTTTTTTATTATTATTAATTTCAAGAAAAGCAGCATCAGTTTTACAACATTTTAGTTTGTATTTAAGTTTGGCAAAAGAGCGTCAGCAATGGTGGAACGTAATGCAGTAAAAGTAGTAAAGTACTGCACTTAAGTATACATTTAAGTATTTGTACTTTACGTAAGCGCATTTTACAGTGGATACTTTTTACTTTTACTTCACTACATTTGAGAGCAGTATCTGTACTTTCTACTACGCTACATGTTTGAACAGGACTGAAAAGTAAAAGTATTTTTTTTACAGTTTGAGTCCTGCTGAAAAGGATTTTGTAGTTTGAGGAAATAAAAATACAAATAAAAACAGACGATCGATTTAATTGTTTCCGTTGAACAAAACTCTGCTCAAATCTTTAACAAAATCACCACATTTGAAGCTTTATACGACTCAAAATCTGCGTGAAATACTTGTACTTTTTACTCTTTAACCAGCTTTACTTGAATACTTTTACTTAAGCTGATTTTTTCATGTGATACTTTTACTTTTACTTGAGTATTTCTTTCATTTTGTATCTGTTCTTTTACTTTAATAACAAAACTTAGCGCTTCTTCCAACACTGACCCACAGTAAAGGCTTGGAGCGAACGACAAAGTGTAAAATGACTTGAAAATGACCCTCGTCCCGCACACACACACACACCCCCCCCCCCACACACACACACACACTCACGCTGCTGTTCTGGAGACTCTGTTATGATTGAATTAACAGGATCAGTTAAGCCCGACTTCCTGGAGTGTTCAGGGGGTTTATATCCTGCCCTGAGCTGCACCAGAACATTCATAATGAAACTGACTGTAAACGCGACGCCCACGACGGAAACTCTCAAATAATATAAACATAAATAAAACACACACAGGGCGCGATGGAAAGAACACACAAAACACTTATACTACCACTCAAACGGATTATTTTTTATATTTTTTTTACATTTTATACACATGCAGAAGACATCAGAAACATGAAGGAGGATTTTTTAAATTTTATTTTATTTTTAAATCCAAAAGTTTTCACTCTTCGCTTTGTTGAAAAATATTTAGTCGACTTTTTTTTGCTTTTTTCGTTGCTACATATACAGTACATGTACAGTAATTCCATCTATCTTGCTTTATATGTTTAATGTCTTCTGTTTGTATATGAAATGTAAAAAGGTTGGCGGTGCGATTCCAGCTCTCACAGATAAATGCTGTTGTTGTGTCGTTGAGCAAGACACTAAAACCACCTCGTCCCCAGTGTCTTAAATGAGGAAAAACGCTGTATAAACATATGGCTATTTACCATTTTACTGCAGTTTAGTTGATTTTTTTTTTTTTGGATAATTGTGCTTTTTATTTCAGAAAATGTTTAACTATGAACTTTTAAATAAATATTTCTAACAATTTTTGAGATTTTTGGTTTAATTTGAGCCGTTTTTCACGGTCAGAGTGTATCAATTCATGACATCACAAGGTGGAACGGAGCTTTTTTTTTTTTTTTTTTTTTAATGTTTTTATTAGGAACGCAAATAGAAAGACAGATTACATTGAAATAAAGTTTAGTTGTCCCTGTTTTTTTTGTTTTTTTGTTTTTCTTCCCAAACGCACAAGAAAAATGTAGTAAAATTGTACAAAATATGAGCGAATAAATATAGAAATATCACCCACCCTGTACAAGTGCTAAAACAAAAAAAAAAATAAAATAAAATAAAATAATAATAATAAAATTTAATAATAATAAAAAATAAATAAAATAATAATACAAAATAAAATAATAATAAAAAATACATAAATAAATAATATAATAATAAAATAATAAAAAATAATAAAAAATACATACATAAATAAAATAATAATAATACAACTTAAATAATAAAAAATACATAAATAAATCAAATGATAATAAAAAATAAAATACAATAATAATAATAATAATAATAATTTAAAAAAAGAACATCCTCACCCCATCCCATCTCAGCCAATTAAAAAAAAAAAAAAAAAGCATTGCCATATCTGGAAAAATCTGTCTGTATGTCCTCTTAACGTGCGTTTACTTTCTTCAAGTTTCAGAAAACACATCATATCTCTGAGCCATAAAAAGAAGGGCATCGAAGAGATTTCCAGTGTAGCAACAATGAAACGGAGCATTTTCAAGCTTCGTGAATGAAACAAAACACAACTCCAGGTCTGTTTTTGAGGAGTTAACAGCATTAGAACGTGATTTTAAGCTCAACTTTGCGTAATACAGGACATTTTTAAACAATAAAATCCAACAAAGCCCTACGTAAATATTCACAAACAGACCCCGGCGTCTCCTCAAACCCTCGTCAGCCACAGCCAAGGTGAGGAGCCCCCCCTCCGCCCGCCCTCCAGCCAGACTCGGGCCCCCGTTTCCCCCACTCCGGCTGGGCTTGCGTCAGGCCGGATCACAGACACAACAGGAGACAGGAGCCGCGGCCTCCTCCACAACGAGGAGCTGAGGCAAATGGTGCAAAGTTTACATCAGAGAGGGCCGGAGGGAGGGGCTAACGCAGGGAAGAAGGAGACGGGATTCAGGGACAGGTCTGGGCGTTTTTAAAATGGCGCTGGAGTCACAATCGAACCGGAAAAAAACGCAATTAGAGAGTCACAAAAGCTGATGTTTTTAGAGTAGCGTAGTTTCCAACATAAATAAGAATATACCCGGGCTTATTCTGGTTAAAAACGGTTTAAATTTGTACAAACATGTTCTGAAATATGTGAACTGTGTGTCAGATGCCCTCCCTGTGTCTCCATGAGGGTTTATTCTACATAAAAACGTCCAACCCAGTAGTTTAAATTTGTACAAACATGTTCTGAAGTTTCCTTGTGTGTGTCAGATGCCCTCCCTCTGTGTGTCAGATGCCCTGTCTGTGTCTCCATGGGGGCTTATTCTGCATAAAAGCTGCTAACCCTGTAGCTTAGGGACATTTCAGAACATGTTTGTGCAGATTTATGTGTCAGATGCCCTCCCTGTGTGTGTCAGAGGCCCTTCCTGTGTCTCCGTGGGGGTTTATTCTACATAAAAACGTCTAACTCTGTAGTTTAAATTTGTACAAACATGTTCTGAAGTTTCCTTGTGTGTGTCAGATGCCCTCCCTGTGTCTCCATGGGGGTTTATTCTGCATGAAAACTGTTAATCCTGCACTTTAGATCTGTACAAACAAGTTTTTAAATGTCCCTGTGTGTCAGATGCCCTCCCTGTGTCTCCATGGGGGTTTATTCTGCATAAAAGCTGCTAACCCTGTAGCTTAGGGACATTTCAGAACATGTTTGTGCAGATTTATGTGTCAGATGCCCTCCCTGTGTGTGTCAGATGTCCTGTCTGTGTCTCCATGGGGGCTTATTCTGCATGAAAACTGTTAATCCTGCACTTTAGATCTGTACAAACACGTTTTAAAATTTCCCTATGTTTCAGATGCCCTCTCTGTGTGTCAGATGCCCTCCCTGTGTGTGTCAGATGCCCTCCCTGTGTGTGTCAGATGCTCTTCCTGTGTTTTCATGGGGGCTTATTCTGCATCCAGCCCTGTGTGAAGCCTGTAGAATAGTGTAGAGTTTCTGAATTATCTGTATTGTACTGAATAACAAAAATGTGATTAATTACCCCTGTAAATGCTCCAAGATCCCAGTCTGTCCTGCCCTTTTGTTTCTACTGTTGGAGTGATTCATTTCATCTTTTAATCGCTTATTTTTAACCCTTTAGCGTCGGATGCTGTCGTCGCCGATAAACTCGCGGTGGTGGACTTTCCATTACCGTAACTCCGCGACCGACTGTGCTTCGTGTAAATTCAAACGGCGTCTCAAAGCAGAGGCGTGGAGGTCTTTAAATACGTTACTGTCATTACGGTAATGCGCTTACGTCGCACTCGAAGACGACCAATCAGGAGCCGCCAGGATTCTACCAGTCAGTTATTTGATGCGTCAAAGTAAAAATAAGGATGGATAGAGGCGTAAAATAGATGTAGTTGTGTGGAAAAAAGCAAAAGTACATGCTGATACTTCCTTTAACACGATTTTTACGGCTAAAAAAGAATAAAAGTCTATAACGGTCTCAGTTGTTAAATGGTTAAGACGCCATTTTGTCGCTCAACCATCGTTTTCACCTCCACCTGTGACGTACATACTTCGTTTTCCAGTTTTATCTTCTTAACTGGTGATAATCATAGGATTCGGCCGCGTCGTGTAGTCATTTTGGTACAAATGAAAACAAAAATCCGCTGCTCGTTAGTGTGACGTGTAGCTGTCCATAGGGGGCGCCAAAAGCTACACAGTTTTCTAATACGGAACTCAGTGGATTCGCTTCTTTTATTAAGTCGTTTTAGATGAAAATTATGACTTAAAATGTGCAAATTCTAACATAATGATCCACGAGTGTCACAGATTATAACTATAAAGCGACACAAACACGATACGTCCGCTTTAAGGAAAGTACCGTAAACGTTTCTCGAGTCTTATCTGAGCGTCACTCACATAAAAAACATAAAAACGCTGCAGAGAGAGAGCGGCTCGGTGTTGGTACAGTGTCGGGGATTTACAGAACGACACAGAGGCTCCATTCACAAACATGATCAATGACCCACTGAGCCTCATTTGTTTTGCAAAGTGTCTCTCGGTGTCGTCTCTCTGCTCTGGTTTGTCTCGTTTCACTGCTTCATATTTGCATCTCGTACGTCTGGACTTTCCTCTGCGATTCATTCCGCCGCGTTATTCTCTACTGCACCTGGAAGTTTAAACAGTAAAAATGCTCATCTAAATCGGCGCCATGTTTGTAATCTCACCCGATATTTCAGAACATTATAGTTTAAAATTAAGATAAGATTATTCAGGATTTTTGTGACTTAAATGTTTCGATCAAGTGTCAATTTACAACAATAACAAAGAATGAACGACTTAACGATCTTTTAAATGGTCCTGTTTTTGTTTCCTGTACAGTGTTTTCTATTGTATGGCATGTAAATTAAAGCTGCACTACGTAATTGTGCTCGCCTGTTTGTCACCATGGAGATGTTATTGATTTGCCTGAAGGTTCCACACTATGGCATTAAGCTATCGCACATTTACACAATTATATGAGTCTAAATCGCTAAAAACAAACTTGAAAACATGCATTCTAACAGGGGTTTCTTCTCCATAGATCTGGCTTGTAACTTATCCTAGTGGCGTCATCTGCTCGTCTCCATGGAGATGTTATTGATTTGCCTGAAGGTTCCACACTATGGCATTAAGCTATCGCACATTTACACAATTATATGAGTCTAAATCGCTAAAAACAAACTTGAAAACAGGCATTCTAACAGGGGTTTCTTCTCCATAGATCTGGCTTGTAATTTACTTTGGTAGCGTCATCTGCTCGTCTCCATGGAGATGTTATTGATTTGCCTGAAGGTTCCACACTATGGCATTAAGATATCGCACATTTACACAGTTATATGAGTTTAAATCGCTAAAAAAAACCTTGAAAACATGCATTCTAACAGGGTTTTTTCTCCACAGATCTGACTTGTAACTTATCCTAGTGGCATCATCTGCTCGTCTCCATGGAGATGTTATTGTTTTGCCTGAAGGTTCCACACTATGGCATTAAGCTATCGCACATTTACACAGTTATAGGGGTTTACGTTGCTAAAAACAAACTTGAAAACGTGTTCCTACAGGGGTCTCTTCTCCACAGATCTGGTTAGTTATTTACATTAGTGGCATCATCTGCTCGTCTCCATGGAGATGTTATTAATTTGCCTGGAAGGTTCCACATTATGACATTAAGCTATCGCACACGTACACAATTATATGAGTTTAAATTGCCAAAAACGAACTTTAAAACATGGATTCTTCCGGCGGTTTCTTCTTCACAGATCTGACTTGTATTTACCTTGGTGGTGTAATCTGCCTGTTTCCATGGAGATATAGATTTAATACTAGCTACACAGGATATCTTAGTGTTTTAATGTTGTTTTTTTTCCAGTGTATTGTGTTATTTATACATTTGTTTTGTGTAAAGTTGTTTTAAATGGGCTGTACAAATAAATTTGAACAGAATAGAATTGGACAGACAGACAAATGCAACACTGTGGAACATTTTGGTTATAGCACTAACATTTCCATAGAAACAAGGTGATTTTTACAGTAGCACAGGTGCATTGGTGGACGATATCGATAAGTGTTGACTCTTTTACTAAACTACAAAAATAAAATTATGAATGAACAAAAGTCTGTCTCTAGACGTAACCATAACAACCTGCAAATTTATGATGTCATTTTCACAACAGAGTTACCATCAGGTGAATCAGACTTAAATTTAAAAAAAAAATTGTCTTTGTGTCGCTCTGTCGAAATAATTTACAACACTCGTGGATCATTGCTATAATTGCGCATTTTAAATCACAATATTCATCCAAAACGACTTAAAAAAGAAGCAAATCCGCTGAGTTCAACGTTAGAAAACTGCGGTGTCCAACGTGACCTGACGTCGGTGTGAAGGCGTGTGCGATTAAAGATTACTCAGACATGAATCTCTCCCAACACAACTTCAGAGGATAAACGAGAAGAAAACAACTGTAACATGTTTAAAATCTGTGAAAAGTCAATTTTTTGCAGAATAGGTCGGGTTTAATGCACCTCCCTGCGGCTTTACGCTTCACAACAGCACACGGTCCCGCAGGACGAGGTCGTGATTTCGTAACGATCCATCAGACGCTTAATGACATGTTTAAAGACGTCCTATGGTACAGCTTTGCGTCGGCTGTAGAGACGGAGAGAGCACGTTTACCCGAAGGAGTCAGAGGTTAAAGCTGAAATACGCAACATTTATCTTTAAAGAAACTGTACGTAAGAGTTTGATTTTAAATTTGTACTGAAAATGAGAAAAATGTGGAGTTATTTTGCTGCATTTACACACGTTTAACACAAAAAAACCTGCATATTTACGCTCAGTTCTTCTCTCAAACTGAAAACGCTCTGTTCCACCTTGTGATGTCATCATGTGGTAAAACAGGAAGTGCTCCACTGTGTGTGTGTTTTTCTAGAATCATTTGGATCATTTCAGCCGTGGAATTACCAATCTTTACTGAACTAAAAAAAAACGTAGCTGTTAACTAAAAAAACTACCACTTCATGACATCACAAGGTGGAACAGAGCAACTCTAGGTGTGTTTTTAACGAGGTAACAGCATAACAACGTGGCTTAAATCTCACAAAAGTCAAATTTGCGTAATATAGGACCTACATAAACTTTTCTACCAATCAAATGTCTCAGCTCTAACTATTCTCAAGTGCGTTTAGAGTAAATATTATAAATACGACTCAATAACACTCGGCATTATGGGTAACACCGCGACTTCATCTTGTTTCATTTAGAGCCGTTTCTTTTCCGTCTAGAGAGAATCCATCTTCTGATCCTGTTGCACATTATACATAAGTAACTGCGACTGAGTTCTCCAACGTTAAATCAAGAATAATGCTGCAGAATTGTGACGTAGAAACAAAAGCGTAAAGTATTTCAACGACCGTTTTGAGTCACACACATTCACACACCACTACACAAAGACCACAGACTGTTTATATAAATGGACGTAGCTAACCTGCTAGCCGCCGCCGCGTTCAGAAACAGGAAGTGATCATGGGCGCGGTTCCGGCTTCACCGACTCTGGCTCCAATTGACTTTCTATTGAAAAAAAATTCTATTGTGAAATTTGCAATTACTGTATGGAAGGAATTCAAACCCGGACGGGATTATTTTCTGTCACAGTTCCACCTGTTTTGGTTAACCCCAGTCCAGTTTTGTGTTCCACTCCTTTGTTTCCTGCCTCCCTGTTTTTCCCGCACCTGAAGTTCGTTGTTGATCAGGGGCGTGGCCTTTATGTTCTCTCTGTGCTCATTTCGAGTGGCGGGATTGTTTGTTCATTTTATCTGTTCATTTGGTTGTTTGTTCATTTAAAAACATGCAGGCTCTTTAATTTTCGAATAAATTTTATGTATTCACCGGGACAAGGGGTTTGGCCGTTTTTCTTGTGTTACACATGAGTCCAGTTTTTCACCTGCGTGAAATTTTCATTATTTTACTTTTTATATTATTTATATTATTATTTTCTATTTTATTTTAACGATTACTTTTATTTATTTATTATTACTACAATTAATTATTTCTATATGTTTATTTTGTCTTTATTGTGTATTTATTATTATTACTATTATTATTATTGCTATTATTATTATTACTATTATTGTTATTATTGTTATTATTATGGTTATTATTGTTATTATTATTAGTATTATTATTGTTATTATTGTTATTATTATTATTGTTATTATTATTATTGCTATTATTATTATTATTATTATTATTATTGTTGTTATTATTGTTATTATTATTATCGTTATTATTATTATTATTATTACTGGCAAATTTTTCTATTCTGTGTCAATGCCCATCGGGGGGGTTGAAAAGGGGGAAAAATGTAGTTGGATTGTAATCTGTATAGCTCCAGGTGAGAACAATACTTTAATAAAAATTTGATCACCAAAAAAAAAACCAAAAAAAAAACTCTGGCTTCAATTCACTTTCTATGTAAAAACTGTGTCCTCTCTCTCTGTCTCTGCTGCTGTCAGACTCGTCATTTTGATCTTAAATGTTCGTCTTAACCCTCTACATGATCCTGGTGTTTTTATTTCTCTATTGTGTCTGTAAATCAAGATATGAACATTAAAAACAGACAAATCAAGCGTCTTCTTTCCCCGAGTTCGCTCCCTCTAGCGTTAGCAACAGCTTTGATTGACAGCGTTGCTAAGCGGAAGCAGGAAGGGGCGTTACCTTCAACAGCCTCGCTCCAGATTGGCTCTTCGGTTGCTATGATACTCTCTATAACTGCTAACCTCGATGAGCTGGGGCGAGATGGTTTAAGTGTTTTGCCCGTGGACACAACAACAGCGTTCATCTGTGGGAGCTGGAATCGCACCGTCGTAACCTGTGGGTCAGTGGATGTGACCGCTCGACCGATACCAGTTTTCCTAAAGAGAGAAAAAAAACGGGAGCACTTCCATAACTCTGTAATCGCAGTATAAATCGTATTAAACTTTAACTTTTGATCAGGTCTGCATATTTTTGCTAATTACATCTTGGTGAAATGCTGGGTTTGCGTATCGTCAGAGGAGAGTATAGAGCAGCAGAGGGGAGACAAAGACCAGAAACATAAAGAGTGTCATCATTAAAACTGCAGCAAGATTTGAATGAAATCCAAAAATCCGCTCAAAAATTGAATTAACATTGAATGCGAAGAAAAATGAAGTATAAATATTTAAAGGGCCCCACATTTCTGATCTGTGTTATAATGTTGTTTCCTCGTCACAAACAGACCTGGAGTTGTGTTTTGTTTCATTCGGACATGTTTAACGCACAAATCCTGCTCCTATCTGAAATGGAAACACTCTGTTCCACCTTGTGATGTCATCAAGTGGTGATACAGGAAGTGCTCCACGGTGTTTTTAAACTCCACACAGCTTCACTCACTTACAAATGACTAGTACCATCACTCTCCTCTCCCATCTTCACCTTACCCCCCCCTCCAAAATCACGGAAATGTCACGCACACAGGTACACACACATACGCACCCCCACACGCACACACACACACACACACGCACACAAAACACACACACAACACAGACTTGTCAAATACAATTGTAAATAACTGTTACGTTCACAAACTATGTAATATATTGGTATGTCTATATTGTATATGTATGGTCACTATGTATGTATGTATGTTTTGCGTTAAATAAATAAATAAATAAAATAAAAACAGACAAATCAGGCGCCTTCTTTCCTTGATGTCGCTCCCGAGAGAGACGAGAGAGATGAGAAAGACGAGAGAGACGAGAGTAACGAGGGACACGAGACAGACGAGACCGACGAGAGAGACGAGAGCAACAAAAGAGACGAGAGAGTAACGAGAGAGACGAGAGACGAGAGAGTGACGAGAGTGACAAGAGAGACAAGTGAGACAGTGTGACGAGAGAGACAAGAGCAACAAGAGAGATGAGAGAGATGAGAAAGACGAGAGAGAGTGACGGGAGAGACGAGAGAGTAACAAGAGAGACGAGAGAGTGACGAGAGCGACGAGAGAGACGAGCGAGATGAGTCACTATTTTTTATGTATGGTCACTATGTTTGTATGTTTTGCATTAAATAAATAAATAAAAACTGACAAATCAGGCACCTTCTTTCCTTGATGTCGCTCCCGTTAGCGTTAGCAACAGGTTTGATTGACAGCGTCGCTAAGTGCTGGCTCCCTACTAAACCAGTGGGCGTTACCTCCAACAGCCTCGCTCCTGATTGGCTCTTTGGTTGCTATGACACTCATGGTCAGAACTTGGCTCCAAATTCTCCGATATAACCGCTCTAGCCTCGCCGAGCTTCATTTGACCGTAGCCGAGCGCCGTGTCTGACGTCACGCTCACTTATTCCACTTTTTTTATACAGTCTACGGTTATAAATAAAGATGAAAATGAGAAATGAAAATATATTACACGGGCCTTAAATCTTATCTGAGCACTGTCCTGACGAATCACTTTTTAATGAGGATTTGGTGTGGGTTCTGGTCCTCTCTGTCTGCCGCGTGTCCCTCGCTTTCAACATTTATCTGAAAGGCTCAAACTAAAAGATGGGTTTTGTAAGTCGGTGTTGCGGTGGTGAGGAGGGGTATTGCAGCTCATCCTTTCAAAGAATCACAGGGCTTCAATGCAACACACTGCAAAAAAATGTCCAGGCTCCAGACTCAAATGTAGTTTTGACTAGTTCAGAAATGACTTTTTTCAACATATTTTTTTGTTTTAAATCAAACCCATCTGCAAATGTCTTCTCTTAATGAGTGAAATTATACATGTTATACACAAATTTTTCCTCTATATGTGTATAATGTGACAAAATGAGACCCGTAGACTGTGTAAAAACTGTATAAACGCTGTCAATCAAACCTGTTGCAACCTTTGTGAAAGACGGCGCCTGATTTGTCTGTTAATTAATGTTCATATCTCGATTTACAGACACAATAGTGAAATAAAAACACCAGAATCATGTAGAGGGTTAATACGAACAGTTAAGAGCAAAACGACGAGTCTGACAGCAGCAGGTACAGAGAGAGGAGACACAGTTTTTCAATAGAAAGTGAATTGGAGCCAGAGTCGATGGAGCCATAAGTCTTATTTTAGTTGACTGCAAACATAAACATGTCTGAAAATGCAGTTATGAAGCTCTGCACACACGCGAAAGTTCACCAACCTTCCACCATCTTTGAATCAGAATCGAATTTTCAACCTTCAATCAGACGCTGCTTGTCGTTTCCTTCTCGTTCACCCTCTGAAGTCGTTTTTGGAGTGATTCATGTCTGCGTAATCTTTAATCGTTTATTTTCACGACGCCATTTTGTCGATCAACCCCCGTTTTCACCTCCACCTGTGACGTACGCACTTCGTTCTCCAGTTTTATTTTCTTAATCGGTGATACTCGTAGGATTTGGAAGCTTTTCGCTCGTGTGACGTGCAGCTGTCCATAGGGGGCGCCAACAGCTCCACGGCGCTTTGTTGTGATGACGTTCACGGCGACATCAGCTCCTATTGGACACCGCAGTTTTCTAACACGGAACTCAGCGGATTTTTCTTTTATTAAGTCGTTTTAGATGAATATTATGAGTTAAAATGTGTCAATTCTAACATAATAATCCACGAGTGTCAGAGATTATAACTATAGAGTGACACAAACACAACAGGACGGATTTAAATTTGAGAAGTTTACGTTCAGTTCTTATTTGAAGCCCATGAGTAAATATGAAAGAGTTGTAGAAGGTGTCCAAAAAGTCTCTTTAAAAAAACAAAAAACAAACAAAAAACAATATTACAAAGGCAAACGACAAGATATATTAATCAAACTTGATCTGTTGTACTCCAAAGTTGTCCAAAATTGATTCGATACATGACATCTTTAACATAACCTCATAGAAAGAAACGCAAAGATGTGAGATCTGGAAAACGTCGCCACGAAAGAGAGCGACGATAGAGACGAGAGAGACGAGAGAGACGCCATGTTTCGCCGTAGCAGAGCGTCATCGATGGTTCAGCCACATCCGTATCTTTCGCTTTAGTTCAGTAATGTCCCGTATCTTTGTTCGACACGCGACATTTTTAACATAACCTCACAGAAAGAAACGCAGAGGTGCGAGATCAGGAGAACGTCGTCATCCCGTCCGATCCAACGATCTGGAAACGTTTGAATGAATTAAAAACGATTGTAACGACTGAGTACAGCAGAACAAATGCAATTAATACGTCTTATCACTTGTCTTTTTAAAATGGAGACTTTACGGACTCCCTGAACATCATGAAAACCGAGCAGGATCTTTTAAGACGGTCCTTTTTTTTGCAGTGCAGGTTGTGGTGCGTTACATCACTCTGCCGTCTGCGTTTAGGGGCCATTGTTTGAGTCCGGTCCCGCTCCAGACTGGGGGGGCTCTGGCAGCTTCCTTAAAGGCTTGGCGCTCGCACATTTGTTAACAGGTGCCGTGTGCTGCTGCGTTTTGCTTTACATAGATTTACATCATTTGACATTGGGACGGGGAGCCGACAGAGAGCCGTCTCCGGTACAGCGGCTCGGGTCCGTGCCAGTCAAAGCGGAGCGCTCAGAGTCAAATGGGATTGTAAATGCGTTTCACTGGAATCGTTTGAATTTCTGTGGTAGGTGTAATGCGATGTAAGGTGCTCGGATTAAGACGGATGTGAGAAAAATACGGATTATTTACGGTGATTTCTGCGTTTGAATGAAACTGAAGACTGGAGGTTGTAAAGTAAATCGTAGTGAGTGCGAAAGTTGAAATAAGAGGCTGGAGTTTTAACGCAGGAGAAGTTTACGTCAGGACAGGACCAGGAACCCGGAGATATGAACCCTCAAGGCTCTGTGATGAGGGGCGGAGCCAGGGGGGATGGGCGCTAACTATATTTTAACTGAGTACCGGGGTTTGAACATGGTCGATCAACGGCGCATTTCACAGGTTTAGCCTTTAGCGGCTAAGTACGTCCGGTCCTGCCCTGTCCATGGACCATTCACAGTTGAGCTACCGCCACATGAGACTTTGAGCGATGAGAGAGACTGACGGGAGAGACGAGAGCGACGAGAGCGACGAGAGCGACGAGAGAGACGAGAGAGAGTGACGGTAGAGACGAGAGACACGGTCAAATGCCTTCTCCAGATCCACAAAACACATGTGGACTGGTTGGGCAAACTTTTTTTTTTACTAAAAAAGTAACAACTTTTTAAAACTTGTTAATTAACTGTTTCTGTATTTATTACTTCTTCAAGTTACAAATATTGTATATGCAGTTGTCTAGATGTAAAAATATGTCTCTGTAACTGTGTATCTCATAAACTGACATTTTAAGACCATCATACCTTTTAATTTATCCTGTCGAGGGCCACATAAAATGATGTGGAGGGCCACATTTGGCCCGCGGGCCTTGAGTTTGACACATGTGTATTAGGTGGTAGATCTTTCATTTTAAAAGTAGCTCACACACTGAAAAAGTCTGAGCACCCCTGCTCTAAATCATAACTTCGCCATCGCTCCTCCAACCAAAAGCTTTTGTGATATTACTGGTGTTTTTCAGCTGTGATGTGATGATGTCATACTCTCAGACGCAAGAGACACTTTTCCCCATTGATTACATTGATCTTGGCTGTGAAATAAACAAAAATCATCGGCTGAACACCGTCTTATATGTGTCTGAAGAGACTACGCTGAAGCTAACACACCTGTTTGTTTACTGTTTGTTTTTTTAGATCTACCTTAAGTGTGAACTGAGCCTGACTGAGTCTTATTTTGCATAATTGTTCAGGTCCCTAATGGGTGCTCTCAAACATATTAGCATACAGGCTATTAGCATACGGGCGATTAGCATTCTGGCTAGCCTTATTGTTTTTCTCGCTTTGATTTAGGCCTCAGTGAAGCACATGGAGGTACTTTATGCAGTTTTGGCGTTGGACTGCACAGTTTTAGTGGAAAAAAATAACAGAAAACGCAGCTCTTGTGGTGAGACGTGTGATTTTTCATCTCTAATTGGATAAAAAATTCATCCGTAACAAACACGGCAACAGAAATGAAGATGTTTGTAACTGTATGTCATATTTTTACAATATACAATCAGACACAGGGGTGAAGTGTCATCTGTGGGAGCTGGAATCGCACCGACAACCTGTGGATCAGTGGATAAACACTCTACCAACTGAGCCACTGTCGCCCAAATAATCTAACACAACTCTGTAAGTATTCAGTCTTTCTTTATGTATTTTCCATATCCCTCCATCCATTATTCCTTCTTTCCTTCTTCGTCTCCGTCGTCTGATTGTCCCATTTTTATTTTCGTCTCATTATTGTGACTAAATCCATTTTCACAGTTTTCCTCTGGTCTCTGTCCGTGTGGAGCCAAAAACAACAGTCACACTTCAGATCACTGTGGTGTTTGCATCTGGGCATAAAACTGAATGAAAAACAGATAAGGGAGAGATAAAAGAGAGGAGTAATGGAGAGAATGAGAGAGAGAGAAAGAAAGAGAAAGAAAGAAAGAAATAAAGAAAGAGAGAAAGAGGGTCTGATTGTCAAAGGCACTGAGACAAGTGAGAGGAGACAGAAAAACTTTGACTTTGGCTTAGAGAGAAAAGAGAGGATAGAGGAGAGGAAGAGGAGAGGAGAGAGAGGAGAGGAGGAAGAGGAGGAGAGAGGAGAGGAAGAGGAGGAGAGGAGAGGAAGAGGAGAGGATAGAGGAGGAGGAGGAGAGGAGAGGGAGAGAAGGAAAGAGAACAGGAGAGAGGAGGTGGGAAGAAGGGGAGAAAGAGAGGACAGAGGAGAGCGGGAGAGAAGGAACGAGGACAGGAGAGAGGGGGAGAAGAGAGGACAGAGGAGAGGAGGGAAGAGAGAGAGACAGAAGGAAAGACGACATGAGGGGGTTGAGGGTAAGGAGGACAGAGAGAAGAGCGGACAGAGGGGAGGTGAGGAGAGAGAGAGAGAGAGAGAGAAGGAAAGAGGACAGGGGAGACAGGGAGGTAAAGAGAAGAGGGAGAGAGAGACAGGTGGGGTAAAGAAGAGAGAGAGGAAGAGAGAGGGTGGGGAGAAACGGAAGAGAGAAAGAAAGAGGACAGGAGAGAGGGAGGTAAAGAGGAGAGAGTGGGAGGACAGAGAGAAAAGGGGGTTGGGGTAAAGAGGAGAGAAAGAGGAAGATAGATGGAGAGGAGAAGAGGGAGACAGAAAGAAAGAGGACAGGAGAGAGAGGGGAAGAGTAGAGGGAGAGAGAAGGAAAGAGCATAGAAGAGAGGGAGGCAAAGAGGAGAGAGAGAGGGGGAGGAGAGGGAGAGAAAGGGGTGAGAGAAGAAGAGACAGGAAGGGGAGAGAAAGAGGGGAGAGAGGGGGAATGAGGAAAACAGAACATAGGACAGGAGAGAGAGGGGGAAGGGGGGTTGAGAGGGAGAGAGAGAGAAAGGGAGGGGCAGAGGGAAGGGGGAGAGAGAGACAGAAAGTGTGGGAAAGAGGAGAGGAGAAGGAAGGAAAGAGAGAAATGGGTGTTGGGAGTGAGAAAAAAGAGAAATACAGTGTGAAAAGGATGAGAGAGGAAAAGAGAGAGGAGGGGTGGAGAGAAAAACGAAAGGGGGGGGGGCGGGTTGAGAAAGGAGGAATGAGACGGAAGAGAGGGAGAGGTGGAGGGGTGAGAAAAAGCAGGGGAGTTGTTCACACAGACTCTTCCTGTTTACAGAACAAACAGCTCTGTCCATGTCTGCAACTTTAAAGAGTCTAAACCCAAACACAACTTCACCTGTAATTTACCACAACAACAACACAAACGACACACTTTTAATTTAATGCACCAGTGGCTCAGTCAGTTTACACCTTTGCCCACTAACCAGGAGGATGCTGGTTTGATTCTTTTATTCCTGACATTGCATTTTGCTGTGATTAAAGTGAACATAACAGATTTTTTCGGTGTAGTTGAGGACACTTTGTTTTGAGTCCACAGGGGAGGACAAACGAGTCTATTGTCCCGGGCCCCAGGGTCTTAGGGGCCCGCAATTGGACCCTCTTCCTATTCATTTAAATTAGACGGGGGCCCATGCGTAAAATGTAACAAGAGGTGGACAAAGTGAGTGTGACGTCACCACAGCGTTCGGCTCCAGAGCTGTTATAGCGGCGAATCTGAAGACAAGTTCTATGTTTGGAATTCTGACCGTGAGTATCATAGCAACCAAAGAGCCAATCAGGAGAGAGGATGTTGAAGTTAACGCCTCTGCCCACCTGCACTTTGACTTTGGTTTAGAGAGAAAAGAGTGGATAGAGGAGAGGAGGAGGGGGAGAGAGGAGAGGAGGAGGGGGAGAGAAGAGGAGGAGAGGCAGAGAGGAGAGGAGGAGAGGCAGAGAGGAGGAGGGGGAGAGAGGAGAGGAGGAGAGAGGAAGAGGAGAGAGGGGAGGAGAGGATAGAGGAGAGGAGGAGGAGAGAGAAGGAGGAGGGGGAGAGTAGAGAGGATAGAGGAGTGGAGGAGGAGAGAGGAGGAGGAGAGAGGAGGAGGAGAGAGAGAGAGGATAGAGGAGAGGAGGAGGAGGAGAGAGGAAGAGGAGAGGAGGAGGAGGAGAGTAGAGAGGATAGAGGAGAGGAGGAGGAGGAGAGAGGAAGAGGAGAGAGGAGAGGATAGAGGAGAGGAGGAGGAGACAGGAAGACGAGAGAGGGGAGGACAGGATAGAGGAGAGGAGGAGGAGAGAGGAGGAGGAGACAGGAAGAGGAGAGAGGAGGAGGATAGAAGATAGAGGAGAGGAGGAGGGCAAGTTAACGCCTCTGCCCACCTGCACTTTGACTTTGGTTTAGAGAGAAAAGAGGGGATAGAGGAGAGGAGGAGGGGGAGAGAGGAAGAGGAGAGAGGGGAGGAGAGGATAGAGGAGAGGAGGAGAGGGAGAGAGGAAGAGGAGAGAGGGGAGGAGAGGATAGAGGAGAGGAGGAGAGAGGAGAGGAGGAAGGGGAGAGTAGAGAGGATAGAGGAGGAGGAGGAGAAGTTAACGCCACTGCCCACCTGCGCCGCTCGTTTAGCAGGGAGCGGGCGCTTAGCAACACTGTGAATCAAACCGGTCGCTAACGCTAACAGGAGCGACCTCAGGGAAAGAAGGCGCCTGATTTGTCTGTTATTAATGTTCATATCTTGATTTATGGACAAAATAAAAAATAAAGCTGATACTTCGCGGATTTTACATATTGCGGGTTATTTTTCTTGCCCCGAGCCCCAGATTTGCGTCGACAGGCCTGTAGGAAGCGCGCAGTTAGCATGCTAGTTGTCGCCGGCATTACCACGACGACAAAAAAATCCGCTCTACCCTCTGAAAACTGCGAAACGCCCCTTACAAACTCATGAATATTTACCGTATTTTTTCCACGCTTTTTGTTCAATTTTTCCAGCGTTTTTTCAATTTTAAATAAACGGCGATGAAATTAATTATTCAGATATTTGATCATCGACTTATACGATATGTAAATGTGACCTCGGCTTTTGACCGGGCCTTCAATTCTTTAAGACAAAGCGAGGAACGTGGTCAGGTTACGCAATTAAAACGGTATAATCAGTGTATAGAAAAAAAAGCAATAAGCCGCCGCCGTCACAAAAGGAAGGCGGATCTGATAACTTCCTGTCGAGGTAGATATTTGAAAAAGATTTTGAAATGAAAATGAGTGCGTCCGGATTCTCCTTCATCGCCGCCATCTCCTTATCAGCGTCACCTGCGCCGCGTTTTGCATACGGCCAGCAGCTTTTTTGCATGCGGGCTACATTATTGTCACCTTGCTGAATTGCATTATGGGAAATACGAGACAGACGAGAGAAAAGGAGGGGGGAGGGGCGGAGAGGTGGAGGTGGAGGTGTGGAGGAAAACAACGGACGAAGAGAGAGATGGACGTCAGGGTCTGTGGAGTGAGACGGGGATTAAAGCAGGACTGAACCAGGACTGAACCGGGACTGAATCAGGACTGAACCAGGACTAAAGCAGGACTGAACCAGGACTGAACCGGGACTGAACCGGGACTGAACCGGGACTGAACCGGGACTGAACCAGGACTGAACCAGGACTAAATCAAGACTAAATCAAGACTAAACCAGGACTGAACCAGGTCTAAACCAGGTCTAAACCAGGTCTAAACCAGGACTAAACCAGGACTAAACCAGGTCTAAACCAAGAGTAAACCAGGTCTAAACCCGGCCTAAACCCGGCCTAAACCAGGTCTAAACCAGGTCTAAACCAGGTCTAAACCAGGTCTAAACCAGGACTAAACCAGGACTAAACCAGGTCTAAACCAGGACTAAACCAGGTCTAAACCAGGTCTAAACCAGGTCTAAACCAGGACTAACCCAGGTCTAAACCAGGACTAAACCAGGTCTAAACCAGGTCTAAACCAGGACTAAACCAGGACTAAACCAGGACTAAACCAGGACTAAACCAGGTCTAAACCAGGACTAAACCAGGACTAAACCAGGACTAAACCAGGACTAAACCAGGTCTAAACCAGGACTAAACCAGGACTAAACCAGGACTAAACCAGGACTAAACCAGGACTAAACCAGGGCTAAACCAGGTCTAAACCAGGACTAAACCAGGTCTAAACCAGGTCTAAACCAGGACTAAACCAGGACTAGACCAGGCTCTTCTTTGTGACCATTATGTCCAGATCCTGTTTGCATCTTGTTCATTTCCTTCAAACTCCTGCAGTTTGTGTCTTGGAGCATGGATCTCATTTTTCTGCTGCCCTTTCACTTTTTATCACCGGCAGCTCTGAATAATCACAACTACTCAATCTGATTGGAGCTAATAGAGCCTCGGGCCGGGGGAGCACTACGTTGTGAAGTAATTATGGACCGAAAATGCTGCTGTAGCCAAATTTCCCAAAGATAGTAATGTACCGTGAATCTTAGCTCGGGAATAAACTAAAATGTGAGAGTGTTCTTCAGCACGAGTCGTTTGAAGTGGGTACGATGTTGGCCTAGTTTGGTGAAGAACAGAGTCGTCCGGGTGATTAAAGCTCGTTATTAAAACAATACGATTATACGGAACATTTTCAAACACAGATAAGAGACGAGGTTATGGAAAAAATTAGGTGAAAGTTACATTTTTCTCCAGGTATTTGAGTAAAATGTGTCTGGGATATATTGTACAAGCAGCTCGTGAGGTCGAAATATGTTTTTTTTTAAGCGTTTTTCTTGTCCTTGAATCGGGAAGTGCGTAGTTAGCATGCTAGTTGTTGTTAGCGTTACTGACCTCTGAAAGTTCTGACAAAGTTGCGCTTACAAGCTCACCGATGTGAATCATTACGACGCTTATAACGCATGAGGTATTTTTTAAAAACGCTGTCGTTTCTGTCAATCAGGAAGTACGCTGTTAGCATGCTAGTTGTTGTTAGCATTACTGATTTGTGAAAGTTGTGAAAAACTTGCACTTACAAACGCATCTCTGTGAATAATTTGCGAAAAAATGCTCAGGTTGTTTTTGTTTTTTTAAGAGATTTAATTTGCAAGATCCATAAAGTACGCCGTTAGCATGCTAGTTGTTTTTTTAGCACTACACACGACTGCAAACCATTTAAAATGACCTAAATAGGGTTTTTCCCCACATTTTTAAGACAGTAAAATGTGGCAAAGGACCTTCAGGGTTCGGCTAATCTACAGAACGCCAGACGAGCTTCAGGACGGCCTCGGGAATTTCAAAAATATCAAAAGGTTCTAGACACTTTTTGCTAAATTTACAAACTTTTTCATTACTCGAAGGCAAATCCTACAACCAACAACTCACATATTTATATTTATACATATATAGTTTTTGTTTTTTTTTACTATGCCTAGACCTCAAGGCGACAGTAGCTCAGTTGGTTACGTGTTCATCCATTGATCCACAGGTTGAAGGTGCAATTCCAGCTCCCACAGATGAATGGTGTTGTTGTGTCCTTGGGCAAGACACTTAACCCAACTCACCCAAAGTGTCTGTGTTCACTGGTGTATGAATTTGTGTGTGAATTAGTGAATGATTCCTTGATGTAAAGTGCTTTGAGTAGTTAGATAATAGAGTAAGAGTCAAAGTGTCTTGCCCAAGGACACAAAGGGAGACACTGATTCAATAAAAGCCATGTTTGTTGTGTTATTACATTTAGTGCAGTTTGATATACAGTGGTCCCTCGTTTATCGCGGGGGTCACGTTCCAAAATGACCCCTTAATAGGCGAAATCCGTGAAGTATCAGCTTTATTTTTTACATTATTCTCTCTGTTTTTGTCTGTAAAACCCCTCACCACACACTTTATACACTTTTCTCACACAGACGTTAACATTTTCTCACATTTCTCTCTCGTTTAAACTCTCTCAAAGTTCAAACCTTCGTAGGCGTCTTTGTCGGTGCAGAACGTTTCATCGACATTGTGGGTTTTGTCGGGGAGAAAACAAATTGCAAATAGAGAAGAGAATGGAGGAGAAGGAAGGAAGGAAGGAAAGAAGGAAGAAGAGAATGGAGGAAAAGGAAGGAAGGAAATAAAGAAAGAAAGAAAAAAGAAAGAAGAGAATCGAGGGGAAGGAAAGAAGGAAGAAGAGAATCGAGGGGAAAGAAAGAAGGAAGAAGAGAATCGAGAGGAAGGAAGGAAGGAAAGAAAGAAGGAAAGAAAGAAAAAAGAAAGAAGAGAATCGAGGGGAAGGAAGGAAGGAAGGAAAGAAAGAAAGAAAGAAGGAAAGAGAAAAAACAAAGAAGAACGTTTCATCGACATTGTGGGTTTTGTCGGGGAGAAAACAAATTGCAAATAGAGAAGAGAATGGAAGAGAAGGAAGGAAGGAAGGAAAGAAAGAAAAAAGAAAGAAGAGAATCGAGGGGAAGTAAGGAAGAAAGGAAGGAAAGAAGAAAAAGAAAGAAAAAAGAAAGAAGAGAATTGAGGGGAAGGAAAGAAGGAAGAAGAGAATCAAGGGGAAGAAAAGAAGGAAGAAGAGAATCGAGAGGAAGGAAGGAAGGAAGGAAAGAAAGAAGGAAAGAAAGAAGGAAAGAGAAAAAACAAAGAAGAACGTTTCATCAACATTGTGGGTTTTGTCGGGGAGAAAACAAATTGCAAATAGAGAAGAGAATGGAGGAGAAGGAAGGAAGGAAAGAAAAAAGAAGAGAATGGAGGAGAAGGAAGGAAGGAAAGAAAGAAAGAAGGAAGGAAGAAGAGAATCAAGGAGAAGGAAGGAAGGAAGGAAAGAAAGAAAGAAGAGAATCGAGGGGAAGGAAAGAAGGAAGCAAGGAAGGAAAGAAGGAAGGAAGGAAAGAAAGAAAGAAAAAAGAGAATCGAGGGGAAAGAAGGAAAGAAAGAAGAGAATCGAGGGGAAGGAAGGAAAGAAAGAAAAAAGAAAGAAGAGAATCGAGGGGAAGGAAAGAAGGAAAGAAAGAAAAAAGAAAGAAGAACATTTCATCGACATTGTGGGTTTTGTCGGGGAGAAAACAAATTGCAAACACACAGCACTTCAGAGTCACACTGAGATCCGACGTTTATGTAAATGTGGCGTGAGGGACAACTGTATTTCTTCGTATTTCTTCTCGTCATTAACTTGTGAAATAGATATTTATTTATACGTTTTATAACTGAATCTACACAAACTGTTACATCTAGAGACAGATTTATTTGTGACTCTAATCAAAGACTTTTTTTTTTACCTAATCCCAAAAGACAAAACAACACTCACCAAAGTGGACACACTGCATTAAAACACTACAGGGACCGAGGGAACGCAAAGTGCTCCGAGCAAAGACACGATGCAGCCCACGTCTCCAAACGACCAGGGCATCTGGAGCATACAGATACACACAGAGCACTGAGACTATACCTTTACTACAGCTTCAAAGATAAAAGGATGGAAAGAGGAGGAGAGAGAGGGAGGAGAAGAGGAGAGAAGCCGGAGCGTGGCTATACTGTGCACTATAGCTTCATATATAAAGAGATGGAAAAGAGGAGGAGAAAGAGAGAGATGGAGGGGAAGAGAGAGGGGGAGAGAAGAGGAGAGAGTCTGCTTATCCTTTAGACTAAAGCTTCAAAGATAAAAGGATGGAAAAGAGGAGGAGAGAGGGAGGAGAAGAGGAGAGAAGAGGAAGTGTGGCTATACTGTGCACTATAGATTCAAATGTAAAGAGATGGAAAAGAGGAGGAGAAAGAGAGAGATGGAGGGGAAGAGAGAGGGGAGAGAGGGGGAGAGAGTCTGCTTATACTTTAGACTAAAGCTTCAAAGATAAAAGGATGGAAAAAAGGAGGAGAGAGAGGGAGGAGAAGAGGAAGCGTGGCTATACTGTGCACTAAAGGTTCATATATAAAGAGATGGAAAAGAGGAGGAGAAAGAGAGAGATGGAGGGGAAGAGAGAGAGGGAGGGAGGAGAGAGTCTGCTTATATTTTAGACTAAAGCTTCAAAGATAAAAGGATGGAAAAGAGGAAGAGAGAGGGAACAGAAGAGGAGAGAAGAGGAAGCGTGGCTATACTGTGCACTATAGATTCAAATGCAAAAAGATGGAAAACGGGAGGAGGAGAGAGAAAGCGAGGGGAAGAGAGAGGGGGAGGGAGGAGAACATAGGAGAGAGAGTCCGCTTATACTTTAGATTAAAGCTTCAAAGATAAAGAGATGAAAAGGAGGAAAAGGAGAAAGAGGGAAGGGAGCAGAAGAGGAGGAGAAGAGAAAACCTGAATATATTTCACACTAAAGCTTCAAAGAAGAGGGGAAGAAAGAGTGAAAGAAATAAACAAAGAAAGAGAGAAAGAGTGAAAGAAATAAACAAAGAAAGAGTGAAAGAAATAAACAAAAAGAGAGAAAGAGTGAAAGAAATAAACAAAGAAAGAGTGAAAGAGTGAAAGAAATAAACAAAGAAAGAGTGAAAGAAATAAACAAAAAGAGAGAAAGAGTGAAAGAAATAAACAAAGAAAGAGTGAAAGAGTGAAAGAAATAAACAAAGAAAGAAAAAGAGAAAGAAAGAATGAAAGAAATAAACAAAGAAAGAAAGAGAGAAAGAAAGAAAGAGAAAAAGAAAGAACGAGAAAGAAAGAGTGACAGAAATAAGGAAAGAAAGAGAAAGAGTGAAAGCAATAAACAAAGAGAGAAAGAAAGAAAAGAGAAAAAGAAAGAACAAGAGAAAGACTTACTTTCTTTTTCTCTTTTTTCTTCCCCTCTTTCTTAAGAAAGAGGGGAAGAAAAAAAGAGAAAGAGTGAAAGAAATAAACAAAAAGAAAGAAAGAAAGAGAGAAAGAAAGAAAGAGTTAAAGAAATAAACAAAGAAAGAAAGAAACAAAGAAAGAAAGAGTTAAAGAAAGAAAGAAAGAAAGAAAGAAAGAAAGAGAAATAAGGTCTTTCTCTTTCTTTCTTTTTTCTCTCTTTCTTTAAGTGTGACAGTGGGGGAGAAGGAGAGAAGGAGAGATGGGGAGGAGGAGAAAGGAGAAGAGGAGGACAAAGTCTGCTTACACTTTACACTATATTTCAAAAATAAATAGATGAAAAAGAGGAGAGATAGATGGATAGATAGATAGATAGATAGATAGATATAGAGGGAGGAGAAGAGAAGAGAGAGGAGGAGAGAGAGAGATGAGGAGGAGAGAGCCTGCTTATACTTTACACTATAGTTTCAAAAATAAATAGATGAAAAAGGAGAAATGGAGGAGAGATAGATGGATAGATAGAGTGATTGATTGATTAGAGGGAGGAGAAGAGAAGAGAGTCTGCTTATACTTTACAATATACTGTAGCTTCAAAGACAAAGAGATGAAAAAGAGGAGGAGGAGAAGAGGGGGGAGAGGAGGGAGCAGGAAGGGGAGAGGAGGAGAGAAGGAGACTGAGCCTGCATATTTTTACACTGTGGAGCTTCAAAGACAAAGACAGAGGAGAGAGAAAGAGGAGGAAGAGAGGGAGGAGAGGATGAGAGAGGGAGAAGAGAGAGAGAGGGGGGGAGGAGAGAGAAGAAGCCTGAGTCTGCTTATACTTTACACTATAGCCACAAAGGCAAAGAGATGAAAAAGAAGAGGAGGAGAAGAGAGAAGGAGCGACAGGGAGGGGACAAAGACAAAGAGATGAGAAAAGAGGAGGAAAAGAGAGAGAGAGGAGAGGGAGGAGAGAAGGAGGAGAGGGGGGAGGAGGAGAAGAGAGGAGGGGGAGAGAGAGAGGGAGGAGAGAGAGGCAAGAGGGGGGAGAAAGAGGTGAGAGGGAGGAGAAAGAGGAGAGAGAGGGAGGAGAGAGGGGAGAAGAGAGAGAGGGAGATGAGAGAGAGGGGAGAGCAGGAGAAGAGAGGAGAGAGAGGGGAGAGAAGGAGAAAAGAGAGGGAGGAGAGGGGGAGGAGAAGAAGAGAGAGGGAGAAGAGAGAGAGAGAGGGGGGGAGGAGGAGGAGAGAAAGAAGAAGCCTGAGTCTGCTTATACTTTACACTATAGCCACGAAGGCAAAGAGATGAAAAAGAAGAGGAGGAGAAGAGAGATGAAGCAACAGGGAGGGGACAAAGAGAGAAGAGGAAAAGAGAGAGAGGAGAGGGAGGAGAGAGAGGAGAGAAAGAGGAGAGGGGGGGAGAAGAGAGGAGGGGGAGAGAGAGAGGGAGGAGAGAGAGGCAAGAGGGGGGAGAAAGAGGTGAGAGGGAGGAGAAAGAGGAGAGAGAGGGAGGAGAGAGGGGAGAAGAGAGAGAGGGGAGAGCAGGAGAAGAGAGGAGAGAGAGGGGAGAGAAGGAGAAAAGAGAGGGAGGAGAGGGGGAGGAGAAGAAGAGAGAGGGAGGAGAGGGAGGGAGGGAGAGGGGAGAGGAGGAGAACAGAGAGAGGGAGGAGAGAGAGAGGGAGGAGAGGATAGAGAGGGAGGTGAGAGCGGAGGAGAAGAGAGAGAGAGGGAGGAGAGGAAGGAGAGAGGGGGGAGAGGGGGAGAAGAGAGAGAGAGGGAGCAGAGGGAGGACAGGGTGACACCAAACCTGCTTATTTACATTATGCAGCTTCATAGACAAAGGGATGAGAGAGAGGAGGAGGAGGAGGAGAACAAGAGAGCAGGAGAGACGAGGAGAAAAAGAGCAGGGAGAGAAGAGACACAAAGTGAGCTTGACTATACTTTTGATGCAGGTTCAAAGACAAAAAGATGAGAAGGATAAAGGAGGAGGAAGAGAGAGAGGAAAGGGTGAGAAGAGCAGAAGAGGAGGAGAGGGAGGAGTGCAGAGGTCTGAGTTGGTGATATAGATGTTGATTCTGTAACGCTGGCTCCGCCCCTTCGCTCTGGGTAATTACACGGCACTAATTTAAACGTGGGACAGACTGATGTTCTGTGTGAACTCGACATATTCACTCCATAGACAGTTTGCCCACTGATCTGAGGGTTGCCGGTTCGATTCGCTGTAAAAAAAACGTGTCCTTTTACCATTTTAGGCTTAAACCGACTGGATTTAGACACTGGACCTGGCAAGTCACATGACCCTCATTCTGTTCTCTGATTGGATAATCGTCATGAGAACAAAAAAACACATGAATGAAAACATAAAATACTTCACCACCGTGACCAGGATCAGGACACAGATTCAAAAATAACTTAGAGCAACGTTTCAGCAAAATGATCTACGAGGGGAGAGACTAATTTACATAAACGTTGGATCTCAGTGTGACTCTGAAGTGCTGTACGTTTGCGATTTGTTTTCTCCCTGACAAAACCCACAATGTCGATGAAGCGTTCTTCTTTCTTTTTTCTTTCTTTCCTTCCTTCCTCTCGATTCTCTTCTTCCTTCTTTCCTTCCCCTCGATTCTCTTTTTTCTCTTTCTTTCCTTCCTTCGCCTCAATTCTCTTCTTCCTTTCTTTCTTTCCTTCCTTCTCTTCCATTCTCTTCTCTATTTGCAATTTGTTTTCTCCCCGACAAAACCCACAACGTTCTTCTTTCTTTCTTTCCTTCTTTCCTTCCCCTCGATTCTCTTCTTTCTTTTTTCTTTCTTTCCTTCTTTCCTTCCCCTCGATTCTCTTCTTTCTTTTTTCTTTCTTTCCTTCTTTCCTTCCCCTCGATTCTCTTCTTTCTTTCTTTCCTTCCTTCCTTCTCCTTGATTCTCTTCTTCCTTCCTTCTTTCCTTCCTTCCTTCTCCTTCATTCTCTTCTCTATTTGCAATTTGTTTTCTCCACCGACAAAACCCACAACGTCGACGAAACGTTCTGCACCGACAAAGACGCCTACGAAGGTTTGAACTTTGAGAGAGTTTAAACGAGAGAGAAATGTGAGGAAATGTTAACGCCTGTGTGAGAAAAGTGTATAAAGTGTGTGGTGAGGGGTTTTACAGACAAAAACAGAGAGAATAATGTAAAAAATAAAGCTGATACTTCGTGGATTTTGCTTTTTGCGGATTATTTTTAGAACGTAACACCCGCGATAAACGAGGGAGCGCTGTACAGGATGAAAACATTTAACATCAACACTGTTCATCTATTCAAACATAATGGACATAGCTAACCTGCTAGCCGCCGCGTTACAAACAGGAAGTAAGTATTGAAAAACCCGTCATTCGTCACCCGTCGACTCGTCATTTTGCTCTTAAATGTTCGTATTAAGTCGCTCGACATGATCCTGGTGTTTTTATTTCACTATTGTGTCTGTAAATCAAGATATGAACATTAAAAACAGACAAATCAGGCGCCTTCTTTCCCTGAGATCACTCCCGCTAGCGTTAGCAACAGGTTTGATTGACAGCGTTGCTAAGCGCCCGCTCCCTGCTAAACCAGTGCACCAGCCTCGTTCCGGATTGGCTCTTTGGTCGCTATGAGACTCGCAGTCGGAATTCCAAATATGAAACTCGGCTCCAAATTCGCCGCTATAACTGCTAGCCTCGATTAGCGTCATTTTCTCTCTATTTCGTTCGCGACTCAAATCAAAATCAAAACTCTGAATCAAAGTCTTTTAAACTCTTTTTTTTTGGCAGTGTAAAGTCATAACGAAGCTCCATTTTATTCCTCCGTGCGTCTCCGTGGCGATCGTGAAGCCGCGGCGTGTGGCTAATGTTGGAAAATCGTATCTACCTGCGGAGAGAGAGAGAGCGCTAATGTGTTTGCCTTACAGAGGGATTGTGGGTAAGTTTTCTGGGGTAAACAAAGAAAGAGCTCAGGGCACAGGCTGTCCCCGAAAGACCTCATCAGCGAAGTACTTTTTATTTTTTTACCTCAGTATTTGTACTTTTACTGGTTGACGATTTAAAACGAAAATAAAAGGCTGCGTTCATATTTTTTTGGAAGAAATATCGAAATATTCAAATTTATAATCCGCAAAATGTTGAATGAACGAGAAACCTTAAACCAGATATTTCCTGAACAGTTTTAGAATATTTTTGTTCACTATTATAACTTTTATTTTGTGATGAAAATTGTGTACATGTTTTTAACCACGAGAGAATGAGAGACAAAGAGAGGCAAGGACAGAGAGAGAGAGATTCAGAGATACATAGATGTATATAGAGAGAAAGAAAGACACAAGAGAGACTGAGCTAGACAGAATGAGAGACAGTGAGAGAGATAGAGTGAGAAACAGAGAGAGAGAGACAAAGAGAGAAACTGAGATATATAGAATGAGAGAGATAGAGAGAGACTGAGAACTAGATAGAATGAGAGACAGTGAGAGAGATAGAGAGAGTGAGAAACAGAGAGAGACAAAGAGAGAAACTGTAAGAGGGACTAAGAGAGAGACTGAGAGCTAGATAGAATGAGAGACAGTGCGAGATAGAGAGAGTGAGAAACAGAGAGACACTGAGAGAGGTACCGCGAGATAGATAGAATGAGAGACAGTGAGAGAGATAGAGAGACTGAGAGACAAAGAGAGACACTGAGATAGATAGAATGAGAGAGATAGAGAGAGACTTAGAGATACATAGATATATATATAGAAAAAAGACACAAGAGAGAATGAGAGATAAGACAGAGAGACAAAAAGAGAAACTGTAAGAGGGACTAAGACAGAGACTGAGAGATAGATAGAATGAGAGACGGTGAGAGAGATAGAGAGAGTGAGAGACAGAGAGAGAGAGACAAAGAGAGACACTGAGATATATAGAATGAGAGAGATAGAGAGAGATAGAGAGAGACAGAGAGAGACAGAGAGAGACAAAGAGAGAAACTGTAAGAGGGACTAAGAGAGAGACTGAGAGCTAGATAGAATGAGAGACAGTGAGAGAGATAGAGTGAGAGACAGAGAGACAAAGAGAGACACTGAGATAGATAGAATGAGAGAGAGAGAGAGATATTAACATATCTGGAGACAAGCAGGCCAAGTTACAGGTTAGATCTGTGGAGAGGTGAGCCCACTCACATTAAGAGAAGAGAGAGATATAACGAGAAAAGAGAGAGAGAGAGAGAGACCACCAGGCCAAGTCACAGGTTAGATCTGTGGAGAGGCGAGCCCACTCACAGTAAAAATGCACATTTTTCCATATATTTTGAGGGTAAAGCTGCTGTAGATTGGACTGATTCTACTTCCTGTGTCGTTTGATTGAAAAGCGCGTTGGTCACCTCCAGTTTTCAAAAAGGCCTCTAGGAATAAATATTGATTCTGAACTCAAATAATATTTAATTTTTCCCACATTTTCCAGACCTTTTGCAGTGCGCATGTGGCCTCTTTTATTACGTCACGTTGTCCTGCGGATACTTTTTTTACAAGGTCGCCAAGACTGTGGCAGTGGACCAAAGGCACACAAAACTGTTCCCTCCGTCATAGTAAATCCAGCGCTGGTTTGTGAGCTCGTAAAAACACTAAATATTCCCCACGCACAATGTTAACTATCCCTAAGGGGCAGGGGCAGTTTGGAGCAGGGATCGAATGAGAACGAGAGTCGGAAGTGCAGTTTGAACGGCTGTTATCGTCCCAACGCAAAAATAGCGATTAGTTTTGGTCATGTAACGAAATATTCCGTCGCTAAGGGGTTTTACTGCGGGTTTTCAGATGATGTCATACGCTCAGATGGGGGGGGGGGGGGGGGGGCAAACACAGACTGTATAAAGACGTGGGCGAAGTGAGCGTTAGCGTTTGGCTGCAGTCAAATGACGCTAATCGAGGCTAGCAGTTATAGCGGCGAATTTGGAGCCGAGTCGTGTATTAGGAATTCTGAATGCGAGTATCATAGCAACCGAAGAGCCAATCCGGAGTGAGGCTGTTGAAGGTAACGCCCCCTTCCGGCCTGCAGCATTGGTGTAACAGGGAGCGAGTGCTTAGCAACGCTGTCAATCAAGCCTGTTGCTAACGCTAGCGGGAGTGATCTCGGGGGAAAGAACTTCATATCTTGATTTAAAGACACAACAGTGAAATAAAAACACCAGGATCATGTTTTCGGGTTAATACGAACATTTAAGGCCAAAATGACGGGTCTGAGCGGCGGTTGTACGGAGAGAGGGGACACAGTTTTTCAATGGAAAGTGAATTGGAGCGACAGTTAGCACGTTAGCTATGTCCATTGATATGTACAGTCTATGGAGGCAAGAAACGTTTAAAAGTTTTTGCGATTAAAATATCCAAAACGTAAATGTACAAATGTTGAACCTGATCATTTCTGTTTTTGACGAAACCCAAGAAATCAGTTTAAAAAAAAATTAAAATAAAATAATAATAATAATAATAATACGTATTAAAAGAAAGTTGTGATTCCATGTGAAACTATACAATTACACAACCTGCTAACCCTGTAGTTTAGACTTCTATAAACAAAAAATGCACCGATTTAGCTTTTTCAGTTCCGATACCGATATCGATACTTTGGTTTTAAGTGTCTGCCGATACCCGAAATGATCAGATACAAGTGTAAAGACGGAGAACGGCAACTATTTCCTTAAAAGACACTTAAGTTATTACACAAGACATACAACCGTGTTACGCAACTGTTATGTTTACTTCAAATAACTACTGAAGGACTTCGTACAAATAAAAGTGCAAACTAGAGACGTTCTAGCCCAAAATCAACGTGTAAATAGTTTTATTACGTCCCATTAAAGGCCCTACTAGGAAATCGCATAACCGATATTATGGAACCGATACCGATCCTGCTAAATTTTCAGTATTAGCGTCGATATCAGCAGGAGCAAACTCGCTTCTATTAAACTCTCTCTTTTTCTCTCCCTACTGTTACTGTCTCTCTTTCCTCTTTGCAGCTTCCTCTATTTTCCCCTCCTCGCCTCCTCTCTCTCTCTCTGTCACTCTCTCTAGTTTCTCTTCCTCTTCTTCTCTCGTTCTCGGTCCAGAGTTGTGAATGAATGAGTGTGACATGACACAGATGAGTCACCAGCACAGGGAAATCCTACAAGAGAGAGAGGGAAAGAGAGAGGGATAGAGAGGAGAGAGGGACGGAGAAGAGAGGAGGGAAAGAGAGGAGAGAGAGAGAAGAGAAGAGAGAGCAGGGAGAGAGAGAAGTGCTCCCCCCGAACCACAGATGAGTCACCAGCACAGGGAAATCCTACAAGAGAGAGAGGGAAGGAGGGAGGGATAGAGAGGAGAGAGGGACGGAGAAGAGAGGAGGGAAAGAGAGGAGAGAGAGAGAAGAGAAGAGAGAGCAGGGAGAGAGAGAAGTGCTCCCCCGAACCACAGATGAGTCACCAGCACAGGGAAATCCTACGAGAGAGAGAGAGAGAGGGAAGGAGGGAGGGATAGAGAGGAGAGAAGGAGGGAGAGAGAAGAGAAGAGGGAGAGAGGGAGAGAGAGGAGTGCTCCCCCCGAACCACAGATGAGTCACCAGCACAGGGAAATCCTACAAGAGAGAGAGGGAAAGAGGGAGGGAGGAGAGGGAGGGAAAGAAAGAGAAGAGAGGAGGGAAAGAGAGAGGAGAGGAGGGAGAGAGAGAGAAGAGAGAGGAGGGAGAGAGGGAGGGACAGAGAGAGGAGGGAGCGGGGCAGAGAGAGGGACAAAGTGAGCAGGGAGAGAGAGAAGTGCTCCCCCCGAGCCACAGATGAGTCACCAGCACAGGGAAATACTACAAGAGAGAGAGAGAAGGAGGGATAGAGAGGAGAGAGGGAGGGAGGGAGAGAGGGAGAGCAGGAGGGAGGGAGGGAAAGAGAAAGGAGAGAGAGAAGGAGGGAGGGAGGGAGGGAGGGAGAGAGGAGAGAGTGAAGGAGGGAGGGAGGGAAGGAGGGAGAGGGAGAAGAGAGAGAGGCAGGGACGGAGTGAGAGAAGGAAAGAGAGAGAGACAGGGAGGGGCAGAGAGAGGGGGGAGTAGAGAGAGGGAGGAATGGAGAGAGGAGAGAGAGAGATGGGGAGGGAGAAGACAGAGGGAGCGACAGAGAGAGATAAAGAGAAAGGGATGGAGAGAGCAAGGAGGGAGAAGGGAGGGATGGAGAGAGAAGAGCGAGAGAGAAGGAGAGAGAGAGGGAGGGACGGAGAGAGCAGGGAGAGAGAGTAGAGAGAAGAGAAAGGGGAAGGGATGAAGAGAAGAGGGAGGGAGAGAGGGAGGGATAAGAGAGCAGAGAGGGAGAGAGAGAAAGAGGGAGAGTAGAGAGAAAGAGGGAGAGTAGAGAGAAGGAGGGATGGAGGGAGAGAGAGAGAAGAGAGTGAGAGAGAGCAGAGACAGAGCGAGAAAAAAGGAGGCAAGAGAGAGCAGAGAGAGGGAGAGTGTAGAGAGAGAGGGAGAGAAAGAGGAAGGAAAGGAGGAAAGAGAACAGAGAAAAAGAGAGAGACAGAGAGAGAAAGAGGGAGAGGGAGAACTAAGGGCGGATGTCATGGTAACACAGAAAGTGCTCCTCTGTGTTTTTAAACTTCATACACCTTCACTAGAATCATTTGGATCATTTCAGCGCCTCACAACGTGGAGCAGAGCGTTTTGAGCTTTGGAAATGTTACAGAATAATAATAAAGTGCTACTCAAACGTGTGCGAACGAAACAAAACACAACTCCAGGTCGGTTTTTGCGTAACATTGGACTTTTAAACACGCTCCATCGCCGCATACTGTACGTCCCGGTGCTTCGCGTTCGTGTTCCCCTCTGATCAAACTGTAACTCCTGCTCTTTTGTCTCGCCACTGGCTGCGTTGGCATGGAAACCCCGGCGGAGCGAGGATCACGGTGACGATCGCTGAAATGGGTCACGGAGAGAGAGAGAGAGAGAGAAATCAAGCGCTCCCCTCTCATATTGAACACTCAACACAAATGTCATCAGGTCAAGTATTAGCGCCGTGAGACAGAGGGGGGCATTACTATTGTTGACTCCAGGCCCGTTGTAGAGAAATTTGGGGGCCCCGGGGCAACAATCCTCATATGGGCCCCCCCTTATAATATAAATTAATAGAATGAAAGCTTAATTCTGGGCACCTAAGACCCTGGGCCACCTCCGCTGACTCCCCTGGTCGAGGTTATTAACATGAAAATATCAGAAAACAGAAAGATTTCAGTCTGGTCACCGTGGCAACCGTTGCCAAACATAACCGTCCAATCAGATTTGTTTATTTCAGTGACGCATGTGAACTTTTTCGGTCCCGTGTTATATTTTTTTCTTGTTTTTTATGCTGGTCAGCGGTGGAACGTAACGAAGTAAAAGTAGTACATGTTTTAAGTATCTGTACTTTACTTTACAGTGGATACTTTTTACGTTTACTTCACGATATTTGAGAGCAGTGTCTGTAGACTCCACTGCATTTTTGAACTGGACTGGAAAGTAAAAGTATTTTGTATTATTATCTGAAACGTAGTAGTTATTTTTTAACAAAGAAACAAATAAAAACAACTAGAAATTTAAAAAAAGTAATAAATTCAGGATAAATCTGTATCAAAATCACTATATTTGAAGCTTCATGAGACTAAATCTGCACAAAATACTTTCACTTTTTACTCTTTAAGTACATTTTTAAACAGATACTTTAATACTTTTACTTCAGTAGATTTCTTCATGTGATACTTAAACTTTTACTTGAGTATTTGTTTGCTCCGGTATCTGTACTTTTACATAAATAACCAAATTGAGGTTATAATACTTCTTCTACCACTGATCCCGGTAAGCCGACATATTCGTTTGGTGCTGCCCCTGGTGTGTGGAGGTCAAAACTACAACAAAATGACTCAATAAAAAGAGTATTTCGTTCAAACAATGCAGCTTTACTTGGATAACTGCAGTTTCATTAAATAATAAAACAGGAAATGCCAAAGTTATGACGTTAAAAAGCTTAAGTTTACAGTTTTGGACGAGTAACTGCGTAAAACAACACCTCATATTGTCATAATTATATCCACAGTCTATTCTAAAATTAATACGGTCAACTCCACTGCCACGTATTTATAAACTACAAACCGCTCGTTCACAAAGGAGTGTAACAAAACGCCAAAGTAAAGAGCCCCCTGACCTCTTTACTCTTTACCAGCAGAAAACAGATACTCTTGTTTCTACACGACACTTACAGTAACAAGCAACATGCGACACAGTTAGAGACGAAATGTGTGTGTGCTGCGGACACGTCGCTCGTCAAAACTCGATATCGTCGGTTCTCAGAAGTGAAGCAAGACCGGGCCTGGTTTGTACGTGGACCGGAGCAGGGCCGGGTCTACGGGGGGCAAAGGGGTAAAAATGTCTGCACCTCATTTCAAGCGTCTAAAATAATGCCAGGTGTCTAAAATATGTAAAATTGCATTAATATAGACTATTTTGTGTCTTGTTAATGTGTTTTGGACCTACAATGTTGTATTTTAAAATGCTTAGCTCGTCTGTCTATATGTAAGTCTGGCTTTGAATTAAAAATAAATTAAAATAAATACATAAAATACAATAAAAACAAATAAATATTAAATAAAAAAATTAAAAAACATAAATACATAAAATACAATAAAAACAAATAAATAAATATTAAATAAAAATACATAAATACATAAAATACAATAAAAACAAATAAATAAATAGAAAAGAAAAAAATAAATAGAAAATAAAATAAAATAACAATAAATAAAAATAAAATAAAATATAAAATAAAATAACAATAAATAAAAGTCAAATAAAAATCAAATCAAATGCCAATAAAAATTAAATTGAAAAATAAAATAATAAATAAAAATCAAATAAAAATCAAATCAAGTCCAAATAAAAATAATGTAAAAATAAAATAAAATAAAAATAATGTAAAAATAAAATACTGAATGGACTGAATGGAACGGTATTATGTTTGCACCCCTTTGAAACTCAAATGCCCCCTCAGTCAGTTCGGTCTGGACCCGGGTCTGGACTGGAGACCGCTGGGATATCAGGTGCCTCAGTGGGACGCCAGTGGCACAAAACTGTTATGTCCTTAGGCAAGACACTTCACCATCCTGCCCTGTATGAGTGTGGCGTGTGCATGTGTGTGTGTGTGTGCATGTGTGTGTGTGTTGATGGTGTTTGGAGAAGGACTGGTCTAAAAAATGTATAAATACATAAATCGAACGCAGTATTATTACATGTGGGTTTCAGATTCCTGCTATAGGCGACATTTTGAGAACTTTTCACACTTCAAAAAATATAATCTTCCTCTTTTTATTGTTATTTGTTACGGCGACAGTCCGAGCTTTCATCATTCTGAAACCCACGGACACTTTATATAAACTATGGGTGGTACGTTTTGTATTAGAGATAAACGCAGGCCACAGCAGAAGCAGCAGCAGCTCGGGTCTGGTTCACTTTGACTAATGCATTATTGATGTTCGACGGCTGTCAGTCTGCGAGATGAAAAACACATTTAAAAGTTAGATTCGGGAGAAAGTGTCAAAGAGACGATTTGTAATTTCAGAGCTTGAGATGGAGGCAGACACTGTGCTAGTGCTGCAGAAACTACACGGAAATAGGATTCATTATTAAGACACTGACGTCGGGGTTTTGAGTAGAAATATATAACTGTGGGACTTTGAAAATACAAATACTGTTTTAATAATAAAGACGAGAAGTAATAGTTTTAAAGATCTACTAACTTTTCTGGTGGAGGGTCCGTCACCTGCTGCCTGGAATGTTTCATAGTATGGCATTCAACTAATAGAGACAAGAAGGTGATGTTAGAGATGCACCGATCCAGCTTTTTCAGTTTTGATACCGATTCTTGCGTCTGTTGATCCCCAATATCGACCGATACCAGAGCAGAACCTGAAAACAGCTTTTATTTCCTTAAAATAAAACCAAAATAAGACAAAACTCCTCCCTCCTCTTCTCCCCCTCTCTTTCCTCTCCTGTCTCTCCCTCCTCTTCACTCCTCTCCCCCCCCCCTCCTCCTCTCCCTGTCTCCCTCCTCTTCTCCCCCTCTCTTTCCTCTCCTTTGTCTCTCACTCTTCTCCCTCTCTCCTTCGTCTCTCCCTCTCTCTTTCCTCCCCTCTGTCTCTCTCTTCTCTCCTCTCTCCTCTCCTCCGTCTCTACCTCCTCTTCTCTCTCGGTGTCTCTCCCTCAATTCTCTCCTCCCCTCCGTGCCTCCCTCCTCTTCTCCCCCTCTCTTTCTCCCTCTATTCCCTCTCCTCTGTCTCTCCCCTTCCTCGCCTCTGTCTCTCCCTCTCTCTTTCCTCCCCTCCGTCTCTACCTCCTCTTCTCCCCCAGTGTCTCTCCCACAATTCTCCCCTCCCTGTCTCCTTCCTCTTCTCCTCCTCTTTTTCCTCCCCTCTGTCCCTACTTCCTCTTCTCCCCAAGTGTCTCTCCCTCAATTCTCCCCTCCCGTGCCTGTCTCCCTTCTCTCCTCCCCCTCTCTTCTGTCTCTCCCTCTTCTCTTTTCCTCCCTCTCTCCTCCCCTCTTCTCCCTCCCTCCCTCCCTCTCTTCATTTTAACGCAGTATTCAGTATTTTATAACCAAATACATGTTCAAAATATTCTTCCCAACACTTTTTAGGACACAAAATAAAGAGTTTACATCACAAATGCCTTCAAGTGTCTTGCCTAAGGACAAAAAACGAGATTGAACTACCAACCTCAACAACTACCACTCCGTAAAAACCCCTACACAACTAAATAACCACCTGAAACATCTCTAACTTCAGTCTTTTTAACTTCGAGGGCCTTCTCTTTCGACGTGATCTCCTGTGTACTATTATCATCTGACCTAAATTTCCACAAAATCCGGAAAAAAAAACAAACTACAAATCCCAGGAGCGACTCTGCACCTCGATTTAGAACACGACTGTTGGCACGCGACGGCTTGTTTACGATCAGCCGCTCTTCAGACGCCATATTTGGAAGGTAGGAGATTTTATTGGCGGCTATTTTTGGCTCAAAAGTCATTACGACGTTACATGAGAGACGAGCGTCAACATTCGACAAAATATTTTAAAAGGTTCTGTGGCTCGAATAACAATAACAATTTACAGTCCAATTTTATATCTGATCCCATTAAGACGTCATTAATCGTCTTGGTATTGCACTATAATATTGATTCCGATGTTTTAAATAGCTCCATTTGGAAAAGGACTTGTCTGCGCCCGTCTCCAGCGCCGAACTGAAAAGGTCACGATATTAAGTGGATATGTTCCACCTTGTGATGTCATGAAGTGGTAGTTTTCAAGTTAGCAGCTACTTTTTTTACCTTTAGTTCAGTAAAAAATGGGCAATTCCGGGGCTGAAAGGATCCAAACGATTCTAGAAATGAAGGTGTGTGGAGTTTAAAAACACTGTGGAGCACTTCCTGTATCCCCAAACGATGACATCACAAGGTGGAACGGAGTGTTTTCTGTCTAAATATCCAGGTCGGTTTGTGATGAGGAAATAACATTAAAACATAGATCAGAAAATGGCGTAATATGGACGTTTAAAGTATGAAAAAGTCAGTTACTGTCCGTTCGCTTGAGTAACTTCAGTTAATTCGAAATACTTTTTAAATAAACGAAGAGTAAATAAACATCAGCGTCACGTTTATCCACACTAACAGAGCGACCTTTGACCCCTGCACACCATCCGTTTGTCACAAGGATCGAGAGGTCAGATGAGATTTGAGTCCTGTCGCTTTTAAATCGAGGGGGAACGATGGAGTTTAAAAGCACAGTGAAGCACTTCCTGTATCGCCTCATGATGACATCACAAGGTGGAACAGAGTGTTTTGTTTGAGTTTGTGTGTTAAACGTGTGTGAATGAAAAAAAACACAACTCCAGGTCTGTTTGTGACGAGGAAACGAGATTATAACATCAGAAAATAGCGTAATATGAGCAATTTAAATAAAACGGTTGCATTAAAACCACAACAAAACTGGGACTAAACCAGGACTAAACCAGGACTGAATCAAGAATAAACCAGGACTGAATCAAGACTAAACTAGAGCTAAACCAGGACTAAACCAGGACTAAACCAGGACTGAATCAAGACTAAACCAGGACTAAACCAGGACTGAATCAAGACTAAACCAGGACTAAACCAGGACTAAACCAGGACTAAACCAGGACTGAATCAAGAATAAACCAGGACTGAATCAAGACTAAACTAGAGCTAAACCAGGACTAAACCAGGACAAAACCAGGACTAAACCAGGACTAAACCAGGACTAAACCAGGACTAAACCAGGACTGAATCAAGACTAAACCAGGACTAAACCAGGACTAAACCAGGACTAAACCAGGACTGAATCAAGACTAAACGAGGACTAAACCAGGACAAAAGCAGGACTAAACCAGGACTAAACCAGGAAGAACAAACAGGTACAAAAACACAAGTGTATTTTGTACATGAGAGAATATTTGATAGTAACATTGCAGGGTTATGGTGGCCCAAGAGGGACAAAATGGAATAAAAACAGCTATTTAATCATAATTCTAGAGTATATTTTATTTTATTTATTTTTTTATGGAAACAAATCAGACACCAGGCCGCCAGACGCTTAATTTCTTACTAAAGATTTAAGTGAGTTGAATTATACAGCGCAAAAATATCTTACACAAAAATTTTAAAAATGTTAAAAATAAAAATAAAATGTAAAAAATAGTTGAATATATACTGTATTTATCTATTTAATTTTTTCTATTTACCATTGTTAGTATAGGTCAAAGTTCATTTATGGACAAAAAAGTGCAGGTTTAGGCGTCTTCCCCATTGCGAGTTACACGGTCAGTGCCTTGGCTGGGGTCTCGTTGCTTCTTGAGGCATTTTCTTCTTTGTACATAGTCGTGTCTTTGTTCATTCTTAAAATCCGCAGAGTGTTGTGTTTCCAAATGTATACAGTACAGTGGCTCCTACTAAAGCCCCACTGACGAACCTTTGTGCCTGTGTAATGAATCTGCTCCACAGAACGGCTCAGTGCAAATAAAGCAGCTCCGCTTCTTTAGTGACACAGCACCGTCAGCCCAGACACGCTCTCCTCCTCCTTCTCCTTCTCCTCCTCCTCCTCCTTCTCCTCTCTTCTTTCTCCTCTCCACTTTTCTCTCTTTTCCCCCTAGCACTTTCTGTCCTTACTCCTCTTACTCCCTCTATCTCTTCTCCCTTTTCTCCTCTCCATCTTCCCTCTCTCGCTTTCACTCCTCTCGCTCCCTCCTCTTCCCATTCTTTCTTTCTCCCCCATGTCTCCCCCCTTCCCTTCCTCCCCACCCCATTCTTTCTCTCACCTCCTCTCTCTCTTCTCTCACCTCGCTCCTCCTTCCTGCAGTCTCTCCCCTCCTTTCTCCCTCTCCTTCTTTCCCCTGTTCTCTCTGTCTTCCCCTTTCGGCTCGCCCAGATTCTCTCCTATTCTTTCCCTCTCCTCCTTTCCCCTTATTTCTCCTCCCCTTTGTCTCTCCCTCCTCCTCTCTCTTGTCCCCCTCTCTCCTACTCTCCCTCCTATCCTCCTCCTCCGTCTCCTCCTCCCTCTTCCTCGTCTGTGTCGCTCCCTCTCTCCTCCCCTCCCTTTTCCTCTTCTCCTCCCCCCTTTCTCCTCCCTCTCCCTCCCCCCCTCCTCCTCCTCCCTCTGAGAGGAGGAGGAGCCGTGCGTGAGGGGCCGTGCGTGAGGAGCCGTAACATAAAAGTCAACAAAATACAACAAAATATCACACAATCAAAGTTTTGGCAGAGACTGGGGGCGAGGTGTCTTGCCCAAAGACACAACAACAGCATTCACCTGTGTGAGCTGGAATCGCACCGACAACCTGTGGATCATTGGATCTGACCCCTCGACCAATGATGTTTATGTGGAGAGCGGGATTTGAACCGTCAACCTCCAGATCAGTGAAGAAACACTCTACAAACTGAGAGAGACAGAAAGAGACAGAAAGAGTGAAAGAGAGAGAGAGAGTGAGACAGACAGAGAGACAGATAGAGAGAGAGAAAGAAAGAGAGCGACAGGAGGAGGGACAGAGAGATAGACAGATAGAGAGAGGGACAGAGACAGAAAGAAAAAGAGAGGAACAGAGAGTGACAGAGAGACTGAGACAGAGAGTGAGAGACACAGAAAGAGAGACAGACAGATAGAGATAGAGAGAGCAACAGAAGGAGAGACAGAAAGAGAGAGACAGAGAGTGAGACAGAGACAGACAGACAGAGAGTGAGACAGCCAGAGATAGACAGAGACAAAGAGTGAGACAGACACAGAAAGAGAGAGAGACAGAGAGTGAGACAGAGACAGACAGACAGACAGAGAGTGAGACAGCCAGAGATAGACAGAGACAAAGAGTGAGACAGACACAGAAAGAGAGAGAGAAACAGAGAGTGACACAGAGACAGACAGACAGAGAGACAGACACAGAGGTAGACAGAGAGTGAGCCAGACAGACAATAAGAAAGAGAGAGAGAGAAAGAGCGACAGAGGGAGAGACAGGGAGAGAGAAACAGAGACACAGAAAGAGAGAGACACAGTAAGGGATACGAAGAGACAGGGAGAGACAGAGAGAGAGAGACCAACTGAGCTGCTGGTGCTTGGTCAGACCTTTATCACACCTGAGCTGTTCTCTCTGTTCTTCTTCTGTCAGACTAAACCTGGCACATTATCAGACTGCAGTTCCACTGACAGCCTCTAGTGGTGAGATGTGAGAATACACCAGGGCCGGTCTAATTACATAGAACAGCTTTAAGGAAATGAATTTATGAATATTTATGTTAATATTTAAAGTGAATGTTACTTTATATATCACAGTAACACAAACGCAACAAATAGAAAAGAGAAGGTTGTTTTCTGGACAGGGTGAAGCTTGTGGAGGTGGTGTGAGGCGAGAGAGAGAACAAAAGAGGGAACAAAGGAGGGATAGTTTGTGAAGAGAGGAGGTGTAAAATGGAGGGATAATTTGGCCGCACTAAGACCTCGACGACTAAAGCCAATTTGTGCAGCTCAAGGTGACCCCCGAGAGAAAATCACACGGTTTGTGTCAGACAGAGAGAAAGAGAGGGAAAGAGAATGGGAGAAAGAGAGAAAGAATGGGAGAAAGAAAGACGGACAGAGAGAGACAGGGAGAAAGAATGGGAGACAGAGACAGAGAGACAGAGAGAGAGACAGAATGGGAGAAGAGAGACGGACAGAGAGAGGAGGAGAGAGAAAGAGAGAGACAGAATGGGAGAAAGAGAGACGGAGAGAGAGACAGAATGGGACAAAGAGACAAAAAGAGAGAGGCAGACAGAGATAGAGACAGAGAGACAGAGCCAGAGAGACAGAATGGGAGAAAGAGGGACAGACAGAGAGAGAGGCGGAGAGAGAAAGAGAGATGGAGCATGGGAGAAAGAGAGACAGAGAGAGAGGAGAGAGAAAGAGAGACGGAGAATGGGAGAAAGAGAGATGGAGAGAGAGACAGACAGACAGAAAGAGAGAGAGAGGCGGAGAGAGAAAGGGAGAGACAGAGAGAGAGAGACATAGATAGAGACAGAGAGAGAAAGAGAGAGAGATTGAGAGAGACGGACAGAGAGAGAAAGAGAGAGACAGAATGAGAGAGAGAGAAAGAGAGAAAGCGACAGAGAAATGGACAGAGAGAGGGAGAGACAAAGAAAGAGAGACAGAGACCGAGCGAGAAAGAGACAGAGAGACCGGGAGACAGCGAGAGAGAGAGAGATGGAGAGAGATGAAGAGACAAAAGGAGACAGAGAAGGAGAAAGCGAGGCAGAGAGACCAAGAATGAGAGAGAGAGAGAGACAGAGAGACAGATAAATAGAGACAGAGACAGACACAAAGGGACAGAGACAGTTTTTCAGATAAATCCTCATGAAAGCTTCAGAAAACACACTGTCCACTTTGTTAAATATGAGCCAATGTTTTCAATAGCTGGTCATTTAACCTTATGACATCATTAAAGGTGCAGTATGTAACTTTGCTCGTCTCCACCCATAACTCCACCCTCAGACCTAAACCTAAACAAGGAAAACAACAGCACTAGCCCGTATGCTAACAGTCGTGAGAGCTCCTATAAGGGCCTGAATAATTATGCTAAATATGACAAACGGAAACATGCGAGATGCTACGGTGGCCCACGAGGAACAAAAAGAGAAATTTAGCCATGTCAGATTATCCGTGATGACAACAATGACGTCTTTTTGTTCAAATTGTAAAAAATGCCGTGGTATCCTGTAGGCGGCCATGTTTGTTTTTACACAAACAGAACATGCCTCTCTCTGATTGGTTCATCCATCTGTCAATCACACCCTCTGAAATCGGGGAGACTCCAGATCTGCTTGTCTTTGTAAAGTTTTGCCAAAGTTTGTGGCTCTGACTGGACTGAGAATGAAAATATGTCAAATATAGAGCCTTTGTCTTTGCTGTATGAATCACCAAACTTGATTAGCAGAGTATGACTCATTCACACTGAGCTGAGCTACTGAAAGAACAGTGTGTGTAAAAGTGTGTGTGCAGTAGTAAAAACTGGATTAAGAGACACACACAGAGGCACAGGGGTACACACAGACACAGACACACACAGAGGCACAGAGGTACACACAGACACAGACACAGGCACAGAGATACACACACAGAGAGAGAGACACACAAACACAAAAAAGTATGTGTGAAGTAGTAAAAACTGGATTAAGAGACACACACAGACAGACACAGGCACACACACAGATGCAGTCAGACACACACACACCGGCAAACACACACTCACACACACATACACACAGAGACACACACACAGATGCAGATAGAGACACAAACACACACACGCACAAACATATACGCAAACACACACATGCACACGCACGTACACACACACGCATACACACACGCATGCGCGCGCACACACACGCATACACACCCCCACCTACACGCGTGCACACACACACACATGTGCGCACACACATACATACACATACATACACACACACACACATGTGCGCACACATACACGTGTGCACACATACATGCGCACACACACACACAGACACATACATACACATACATACACACATACATACACACGTGCACACACACACCCCCACACACATAGACACGCGTACATATACACACATACATACACATACATAAACACACACACATACATACATACACACACGCACACACACACACACACACACACGCACACACAGCGCGGCGTCTTCCTCACAGCACAGATTTATGCTCTGCTCTTTGTCTCGGGGAGATAACTGCCTCATCACGAGCGCGGCGTTACCACTTCCTGATCAATCATCGTAATGTAAAGAGATAGAGGACGTCTTCTTAAAGGGGCGGCGCGCTCCTCTGCACAGGCCTCCTCCTCTGCTCTGTTTAGCCATAACTCTTCTAGAGGTTTTTATATGACTGGTAATGAATGTAGCGCAGTGCAGAGGGGAGAGGAATAAAACTCCTGTAATATGTTATGAGCGTAAAGAGACGTAAGAAGAGTTTGTTAAAGGCACCGAGGGGCACAGTTCAACACTTAAGTATGTGTACGGCTTAATGCTGGGAGTCAAATATAGGGGGGAAAAAAAGAGGAAACGTGTCGTAGCTTAAATTTTGCTCAAAATATAGACCGATTGTTTCAAACTCGATCTCGTCGGAGCTCGTGAGCAGAGCAGGGCTGAGTTTGGAGCAAATGAATCATGCACAAAAATGAGGGACTTTGAGCATCTGAGTTAAATAAATGTTACTGCAGTATATTCTGGTGAGAGGTTCTTTGTTAGTCCTGGTTTAGTCCCGGTTTAGTCCCGGTTTAGTCCTGGTTCAGTCCTGGTTTAGCCCTGGTTTAGTTCTAGTTTAGTCTTGATTCAGTCCTGATTTAGTCCTGGTTCAGTCCTGTTTTAGTCCTGGTTTAGTTTTGGTTTAGTCCTGGTTTAGTTTTGGCTTAGTCCTGGTTTAGTCTTGGTTCAGTCCTGGTTTATCCCTGGTTTAGCTCTAGTTTGGTCTTGATTCAGTTCTGGTTTAGTTCTAGTTTAGTCTTGATTCAGTCCTGATTTAGTCCTGGTTCAGTCCTGTTTTAGTCTTGGTTTAGTTTTGGTTTAGTCCTGTTTTAGTCCTGCTTTAGTCCTGGTTCAGTCCTGGTTCAATCCTGGTTTAGTCCTGGTTCAGTCCTGGTTTAGTCCTGGTTTAGTCCTGGTTTAGTCCTGGTTTAGTCCTGGTTTATAGTCTGTGAATCGATGCTAGAGAACTGCACAAGTCGTTTAGATTTTGTGGTCTAAAAGTCTCCAACACTCAGTCACTACAAACACACATGTTGTATTTGTTTGTGGGCTTTAAGTGCAAAAATCAGGGAGGGCATCTGACATAAAACCAATGCAATACCAACATGTAACTGTAACTACGTCGTGAAATGCAGCAGATTTTCTTTATCAATGATTTATGAGCCACAGAGAAGATGAAAGAGAGAGACAAAAACACCAAAGTGAACGTGTTGCATATAATAGAAGAGATTTTTGATACAAACCAAAAGTAGAGATGCACTGGTCTGATTCTGGTATCGAATATCAGCGCCGATACTGACAAAAATGGTTGGATCAGATATCGGTTCCCAAATATTGGTTCAGTCGATATTCTGGTTGGGAATATAATTAGATGTTCTAACACTATTTCCCCTATTTGCCCTTAGCAACGCTGTCAATCAAACCTGTTGCTAACGCTAGAGGGAGCGACCTCAGGGAAAGAAGACGCCCGATTTGTCACTTTTTAATGTTCATATCTTGATTTACAGACAAAAAAGCGGAATAAAAACACCAGGATCATGTTGAGCGAACATTTTAAGACCAAAATGACGAGTCTGACAGCAGCAGTTACAGAGAAAGGAGCGCCCATATGCACTTCCTGTTTGGAAAGCGACGGCTAGCAGGTTAGCTATGTCCACTTACATATACAGTCTATGGCAGGGGAAGGCCAACAGATCCTCAAAAGGCAAACAAATAAAAAACTGAGACACAAACTGAGATCTAGACTGTAGTAAACGGGTCCGGTCTGGCTCAAAGACGGTGGTTTGGACGCACAAAACGTCACGCGGGTCAGTCAGTCTTGTCCTCGCACGGTTCTTGCTAAAGTTCATAACCGAGAACCAAACAAACTCAGCATTTTCTTAGCAAATGTTTGAATTTCTTTAAACTTGTCTTTATCTAGTTGGCGATAAAAGTCAGCGAGAGCGCGACCTCGGAGCACGGCCCGGATCTGCTGCCATCTTCTGGTGAAATATAATATTGCTTGTACATGTGTATTTTACATTGGTCAACAGGGCAACGGGCCACACAGAATTATTTTTATTCCAGAGGCTGCGGGCCAATGGAAATTTATACACGGGCCGCAATCGGCTCCCGGGCCGGACTTTGGGTATGCCTGGTCTATGGTTTTGTCTAATTTAAAAGTAAATAAATGCTGTTTTCAGTCTCTACACTGGGTTGATATCGGGTATCCACAGACACTTAAAGCTAAAATGTCCGAAACCGAAACATCTACGCATCTAAATCCAAAAGCTATACGTTTTAGAGACATACTTTCTCTTGTATCTATATAATTCCGCTAATATCTTCCCGGTCGGTTTCATAAAACAGAACAGCTGCAGAGCCCGTTCAGCGTAAACACGAGTGTGGTCTACAGTACAGCACCAAAATAAACGCAGCTAATATTTCACAGATAAAACGTTTAAGTCGTTCTCTTACCATGAAGTCAAATCTAATCAGAAACGAGGAGGCTTCACTTGGACTGGGATTTGGAGTTTTGCTTTTGCCTTTGGCCCTGTTCTGGGAGTGAAACACAGTCTTTTATGAACGCTCCCCAAGTGGAATAAACAGGCTCGGGGGCTACAACAAATCCGGGTGCATATTTTTACAGTTTATTACATCTGTTAAACTGGAGGTTTGTGGTTTATGTGGAGCGAATAAAATAGATATAAAACGACTAAGGGGCGAGATTCTAAACACGTCCATGAGCGTTAAAGGGCCCGAATTACGCTGTTTTCTGATCGATGTTATAATGTTGTTGTGTTTTGTATCATTCACACATGTTTAATGCACAAACTCTGTGTACTTAGGCTTGTCTCTCGAAACTGAAAACACTCTGTTCCACCTTGTGATGTCATGTGGTGATACAGGAAGTCGATTTTGTGCAATACAGGACATTTAATATTTGAGAAAACTTAATAAAATAAACTGCTTAAATCTGTGCTATGTAACTTTTCTGTTGAGAGGGTCTGCCACCTGCTTGTCTCCAGGAAAATGTTATGTAGAATGTTGCACAGTATTGTATTAAAGTAATGCATTTATTTAGTAGACTCGGCAACCTCACTGTTAACGTCACTACTTCCTGTACAATTTTAAATCTATGAGGTTTTTGTCCTAATATGCAACTTGGCTATACTTTTAAAAAAACATGCAGGTGATGTGCTCTCCAACAGAAATGTTACACAGTGCTGCTTTAAAAGACAAAAATACAAAAGAACATGACAACAATGATTTGGGGGGAGGGGGGTAAGGGTTTTTATTAATTTTTGGGGTTTTTTAAAATGCATTTTGAATAAAGTTGAAGTGTCCTCTCAGTGAGTCCTCCCAAAGAAGTGACTCCTCCTAAAGAACACATGGACGCCGTCTAACAGGTCCTCGTCTTGGGCTTGTCCCATTTTGAAAAGAATCGGGCCAGACCTGTTCTGGGCCGGTTCTTGAAGGTGCTGAGGCGCGTGTTCAGATGTTTCATGGCTTCGTTTTGGAACTCTGTGGGCTCTGGTCCCGAAGCCATCCTCAGGAGCTTACAGGCAGAGCCGTATTCGTGGATCAGGTCTCGGGCTCCGGCTTTGCCCAGCTTCCTAATGTTTTTGGGTTTGAGATGAACTTCATCTGGGACTCTGAACTGGTCCAGAGCCTTTTCCAGAGTCTCCACTACTTTGTCGTGGTGAGACCTCATTTTGGTCGGTAGCCTTTTCAATAGTTTTTTGACCAGAGCGTGGACCACCAGGCTCTCCACTGAGCCTGGGGTCTGTGAGGCCTGAAGAGCTGCAGTGGGCTCTAGAGCTGAATCTGGCTCCGCTGCGGTTTGGAGCTCCGCCTCCTCTGACTCTTCTGCTGGAATCGTGGTTGATTTCTGGACCTCCATTAGTCCCTCTGTGTCCTCTGGGCTTTGGTCCTCTTGTACGTGGGACTCAGTTGGAGTCTGGTATTTCTCTGAGCTGCTGTTGAGCTGCTCTTGACTCCGGTTGCTTTTAGTTGATTCGTTGTTAAACATACAGAGGATCTCATCCTGATTTCGAATCCCCTCTGGAACAGAATTCACAGGAATTTGTTCCGTTCCAGTTTCTTCTGACGTTATGTTTTCCTCCATCTCTTCATTAAGTCCAACTGTTTGCAGGACCTCAAGCTGGAGCACTACTGGAAAATAGTCTGGACTTTGACTCTCCTGTCCAACTTCTTCTTCCAGCTCCTCCTCAAAAACTGTCTCTTCAGTAGATGCTGTCTCTCTGCAATCCTCTGATTTTTGGGTCTCCATTTGATTCTTGGGCTCCTCTTGTTCTGGATGTTCCTGTCCAGCCTCTTCCTCCAGTTCCGCCTCAGGAAGTCCAAGTGTCTCTGGAGCACGAGTGGAGTCGTCTTCGACAGGTCCATGAGAGCTGTGACGATGGCTCTCCTGTGATATTTCCTCTGAAATATCATTATTACTTGAGCTGTTCAGAGGCTGGTTCTCCTGGTTTTCCTCAGCTGCGGCCAGTGGACTGTGACTCTCTTCTTGGTTCGTCTGGTCTGGAGTTTGCTGTGGAGCCTCTGGACTTGTGGCCACATTTGAAAGTGTGTCACAGCCTTCTCCTGACGTCTGTGTCTCTGAGCCTTCCCTCACTGGAGTCCCTTCAGGGGACTGGCCCTCTGAATGCTCCTGTGAAGTGGACTCTGTACAATTTTGGGCAGGTTTCTCCTGGAGCAGATGCTTCTGTGGGACTGTGAAGCCCATCATTAGAAGCAGTGCAGTAGACGCACTCCTCTTGGCCTCCTTCTTTGAGTGACCAGAGCCAGAGGCGGTGTACTGGTCCAGGGACACCTCCATAGTGAACACCCAGCTGCCGCTCACTAGTTCACTGCTCACGGTGCGGTACACGGGGGGCTTCTCCCTGCGGATCATTTGCAGCTCTGACAGGCGAGTGCGGGGGTCCTTCTCCAGACGGAAGTCCGGAAGGATGTGAGCAGGTAGAGTGGGTCTGCTCTGCTGAGACGAAGCTGTTTGGTTTGGATGTTGGGTCTCCAGAGCGTCATCTTGTTCAGGAGCAGGTTCTGCTGTGGTCTGAGGAGCAGGTTCTGCTGTGGTCAGAGGAGCAGGTTCTGCTGTGGTCAGAGGAGCAGGTTCTGCTGTGGTCTGAGGAGCAGGTTCTGCTGTGGTCTGAGGAGCAGGTGGGTCCAGATCCTCCTCTCTGACTGTGTAGCCCATCTTCTGGAGCAGAGCTGCGGTCGCTCTCCTCCTGGCCTCCTTCTTGGAGCCGCCTTTGCCCACCGCAGTGTACCGGTCCATGGACACCTCCATGGTGAAGGCCCATTGGGGGCCGGCCACCGTGCCCTCCAGCAGGCGGTACTGGGCAGGTGGGTGTTTCCAGGCCATGAGCAGCTCGGACAGGCGAGTGCACGGGTCTTTGTCCAGACCGAAGTCTGGACGGCTGAGGCGCTGGACGTTGGCGTAGCCATTAGGGTGAGCCTGGTTATGGTGGTTCTCCAGGACCTTGAGGGCCAGGGCACAGGCCTGGGTCTTAGTCTCCCTCCTGTTGGGCCCTCGCACTTCTGCCCACAAGTCCCCGACCGAAACTCGGATGACGAAGACGGGGCGGGAGCGCCGTAGCGCGGTGGACTCTGTGAATTCCACAGGTCGTCCCAGTATCTGTGCCACGGCGTACAGCCGTCTGATGGTGGGCAGGTAGATCTGGGCAGCCATTTTGAAGCTGTGTGAATACAGTGGAGTAGAAAGATTCAAACTGTTTGCTAAAGTGCTGTCTCGTTCTGAGCTGCGTCTCTGACGAAGGTTTGGTTTAAACTGAAAGATCTGTGCTGTGCTCACACCTACATAAGTCACAAATGATGCACTGTGTGACATCATCATGAACATTCCACCATCTCCGTGGCAACGGCAGCTCTACGCAGGTTTAGAATGTTGGAAAATGAGCATATTAAATTAAAACAAATATATTTAAAAATAAAACACATAATTACATTTGAAAATGTTTTAAATATTCTGTGCTCAGTGTATAAATAAAATGGACCATAATTAAAATAAAACACCAAAATAATTTTGTCAATTTAATGTTGTGTTGGGTGAGTTTTACATGGAGCCTGTGCCACCTGATCCTTTGACTCAGGTCATTAATATGTTTGTTTTTTGGATCCTGAATATTTTTTTATGAAACTTGAATAAAAATCCAGAAATCCTGAAAATGATGAGCAGGAAATTGATTTGTGAAATTGTAGTGGAAAAGTAGTGCTCTCAAAATTTCCCACAATGCACCTTGAAAAGTAGTGGGCATCAGTGGTGCATTGCATTGTGGTTTTTAAATGTTCATATTAACAGCCTGGCTCCAGATTGGTTCTTTGGTTGCTATGAAATAAAATGAATAAATATTTAAAGATAAGACACTGGACAGAGATACATAGGTCTGTGTGCACTGGTGTGTGAATGTGTGTGTGAGTGATGTGAGCTAAAGTGCTTTGAGTCACTTGAAGGTGGAAAAGCGCTATATAAAAGGTGAAAAAAATACCTTTCCTCCTTTGCACCAACAACATGTCAACAGCCATGATTTTTTTTCCCAATTCCAACTACATAACCTTTGCTATTTATTCACTTATGCTTCCCTAGGTGCAAAATACCATGTCTACTTCAAAAACCGCCCATTTGTGACCCAAAACGTTAATAAATACTCACTTAAATTTGGGTGAGACTAATTGTAGTAGACAATAGTAATGGGCACGTGGTTTGGTTGCATCCGTCAGCCTGGTGATAAGGGAGAGTATTGGAGAGGGGAAGATGGAGCGAGAGCTTTTCCCGGATTAATGGAGTCAACCGTTCCCTCTGGCATCTAACTTATTATGCACACGACTGCCTCGGCTACGCAGGAGCTAGCACAACAACAAGCTCAGTGCTAAAGCCATTAAGTAAATACTGTCTATGGGAATTTATCAAGCAAATGACTATGTTCACAGATGTGGTACAGAACAGCATTGTGTTAAGTATAAAGTAACAACTACACTTTAATTAGTCTTAAGGGGAAACACTACAGGCAAAACTCTTTTCTCCTCTTCACTTTTTAGTTTCCTGGCCAGTTTGGTCCGGAACATGGTCCACTCTGCACTGAAACATGTTTTAATATTTAATTTAATCAACCTGCCTCTATATAATTATATGAGACAGTGTAATTTCAAAGGGCGTTTTCTCAAAATGCATTTTCCCTCATAGGAACATAAGGATCAGCCCTTAAAGTAGCACCTACACACACCAAACTTTACAATATTGGACGTAACCAGGTTTTGACGAAATGTACCGAAAGGATTTTTTGATGTCCAATTCCAAGTGTGATTTATTAACGTTTTAACTCGAAAAAATAAGGCGAAATTTGAATTTTTAGGCACATTTTTAGTCCGACGTAACACTAAAAAAGATTCAAAATCCAGTCTGTAAATGTTTTAGTATCTAACATGCCAACAAAGTGAAGAAATAAACTTAAACCTGTCTATTTTCGTATTTCTGTTAGGCCATTTTTACACATAAAATGCCTTATTTTTATATGAAAAACGTGTAATATTGGAAAAGATCAAAGAGGTCCAACAGTCGACATGTACATAAACATCTGTAGGCTACACGTTAGCCCTAATGCTAGCGCAGTCTGTTGTATTTTAACATCAGTAGAACGATCGTTTTATATTTCTGGGGTAATTCCATGTCAACAATGTGCGTTAAGACTCAACTGTGACTCCATATATACAGGGCACCTTTGGCGGTATATGAACCGTGTCACAGAGAGAATGAATATTAGTCTTCCGCGGGAAAACACTTCAAGAGCAATACAACACCGGGACGCACACTATAACTCAACATATATGACTACGAAGGTGACCAGACGTCTTTATTGACCCGGGACAGTCCCAGTTCTGAGCCCTGTGTCCCCTGCCTCAGCAGATTTGTACAAAACGAGTAATCTGTCGCAGTTTTATACAAGAAATGTCACAGTTTTATACAAAAAATGTCCCAGATGTCCCTATTTTTACCCAATCTGATCCTCGTCAGCAGTGAAGAAGGGAATATATTGTCATTTGTTTAGCTAAAATACAGCAAAACGTGCTTGAAAACGACCAAAACGCAAAAAATTCACCGACAGAAGTTCCTCAGATTATACGCCGAACCAAAATGAGTTGAGAGCATAGACTGTATACATAAATGGACATAGCTAACCTGCTAGCCGCCACGTTCTACACAGGAAGTGATCATGGGCGCACTTCCAGTTCCATCGACTCCAGTTCACTTTTTATTAATTGTCAGACTCATAATTTTGGTCTTAAAATGTTCATATTAACCCGCTCTACATGATCCTCGTGTTTTCATTTCGCTATTTTGTCCGTAAATCAAGATACGAACATTAATAACAGATGAATCGGGCGTCTTCTTTCCCCGAGGTCTCTCCCGCTAGCGTTAGCAACAGGTTTGATTGACAGCGTCGCTAAGTGCCCGCTCCCTGCTAAACCAGCAGTGCCGGCAAGAAGCGGCGTTACCTTTAACAACCTCACTCCTGATTGGCTCTTTGGTTGCTATGATACTCACGATCTGAATTCCTAATATGGAACTCTGCTCCAAAATAGCTGCTACAACCGCTAGCCTCGATTAGCTTCATTTGACTGGAGCGAACGCTGTGGATGACGTCACACTCACTCGGTCCACTTCTTATACAGTGAGTGTGACAGAAAGTGGACGAGATTGACGGTAAGACGCTAGGCTAAGCTAAGATTGCGTTAGCGGTGACCAGCAGCAGCAGTGACATATACACACGAGATTATTACTACATTTTACGGGCTATTTGATGCAATTTTTGGTTAAACATACACATTTGAAAGCTAAATGTCTCTTATTTGACGAACTACAAACAAAATCAAAGCAACAAATTGGCTGTGAAGTTTCTGGTTGGACCCACATTGCTCATAGTCAAATATATACTCACTTGATATGAGAGGGAATACACAGACTTTTCCCTTTTTTTTTTCTTTTTTTTCCCAGGGATGAATCACCGCCGCACTGCCAGTCTTCCTCGGGGTCTCCGTGACGATGACTCATCTTCATCAAAACGCTGGTGGCTCTGAGAATCACACACGCACATCCTCGCTCTCCGGTCACAGCTGCTGCACTGCAAAACATCACATTCTTCACAATGAGTTCAGTTCAGAGCGGTAATCTGGAGTTATGATTTCAGACGCATTTATTCAAACTTTGCCTCGTTGTTTCGCCGCCAGTGGAGATTCGTATTACCGATTTTAATTAATAACAGGAGCAGTAAACGCAATGACGAAGACGTTTATGTTATAATCACGGACTGTATAAATAAAAGGACTCCGGCTACATCGACTCTGGCTCCAATTTTTTCTACTTTGTCGCCTCTTTCCGTGTAACTGCCGCTGTGAGTCGGGTTATTTTGGTCTTAAATGTTCGTTTTAACCCACTCGACATGATCCTGGCGTTTTTATTTTGCTATTTTGTCCGTAAATCTAGTTAAATCCTCGTCCCAGCGTTAGCAACAAGTTTGATTGACAGCGTTGCTAAGCTAGCGCTCCCTGCTAAACCAGCGGTGCGGACGGGAACAGCCTGGCTCCGGATTGGCTCTTTGGTTGCTATGATACTCGCAGTCAGAATTACACATATGGAACTTGGCCTCAAATTCGCCGCTATAACTGCTAGCCTCGATTAGCTTAATTTGGCGCCGCCACATTCACTTAGTCCGCTTCTTTATACAGTTTTTGGTTATAATGTGGTGATTTGGTTCTCTACAAGATTAAATAGCCCTTTCATCCAGGAATATTCCCTGGATCAGGTATCGGTTCCATGATATCGCTCCAGCTGATTCCCTGGTTCAGCCTTTAACTGCATGTAATAACTGTCTACTAGCAAATGTTGACCTAGCGACGTTTCATGAGGTTTGAACTTTCATTCATACAAAGCTGTTCAGCAGTTAAACCAGGACTAAACCAGGGCTAAACCAGGGCTAAACCAGGGCTAAACCAGGGCTAAACCAAGACTAAACCAGGGCTAAACCAGGGCTAAACCAGGGCTAAACCAGGGCTAAACCAGGGCTAAACCAGGGCTAAACCAGGGCTAAACCAGGGCTAAACAAGGGCTAAACCAGGGCTAAACAAGGGCTAAACCAGGGCTAAACCAGGGCTAAACCAAGACTAAACCAGGGCTAAACCAGGGCTAAACCAGGGCTAAACCAGGGCTAAACCAGGGCTAAACCAGGACTAAACTAAGGCTAAACCAGGGCTAAACCAGGGCTAAACCAGGGCTAAACCAGGGCTAAACCAGGGCTAAACCAGGGCTAAACCAGGACTAAACCAGGGCTAAACCAGGACTGAACCAGGACTAAACCAGGACTGAACCGTGACTGAACCGGGACTAGAGCCCAGGTTACATACAGCCCCTTTAACTAATCTGGATTTATGTTGATTTAGTCTTTTCTGATGTAGCATCTTCAACACATTTTGTCCCAGAAGACGCTGTTGTCAGGTGTGTTCCATAGTACGGCATTAAAATCACCATGGAAGTCGACTTAGAAACCATCTTTTTCAGTGCAACCAGAAAAAAAAAAAAAAAACATCTCGGGAGTGACTCATATCAGCCAAAAAAAAAAAAACGGATATACCACCATCGATATCTTTTTCATGTCTGCTCCAAATCAAATTCACATTTTTTTCCCCCCCAATTTAAAAGATAAAAATGATTTGGTTGTAAATTGTTAATCGCTATGGCAACAGTACAGTCTATACAGTGGTACATGTCGAGTAGTCTTCTCCTTATTCTGTATGCTCGTCAGGGATCTCACACTGCTGGGAAACGAGGGAGGGAGGGATGATAGAGGGAGGAGGGCGGGATGGAAGGATGGAGGGATGGAGGGATGAAGGGAAGCCCCTGGCAGGAGAAAATAACCGTGTGCGAGCGTGTATTAAGAGACCCCATCACATGCTGCTCGTGATGACTCATACACAGGAACGGAGGAGGGAGGGAGGGAGGAAGAGTGAGAGAGGGGTGATAGAGAGAAGGAGGGAGTGAGGGGAGGGAGGGAAGGAGGGAGGGGAAGAATACGCAAGATGGAATGGAGGAAAAGGAAAGAGAAAGGTATATACAGTATTAGAGAGGGGGGTGATTGGACGAAGGAGGGAGAGGGTGATAGAGAGAGAAAGAGGGGGGATGAGGGGAGAGAAAGAGAGGGGGAGGGGAGAGAGTGAGGGAGGAAGGGAGGAATGAAAAGAAAGAGAGAAAGGAGGGAGGGGAATAATATGGGAGATGAAAAAGAGAAAGGGAGAAAGAAAGGTACATATTAGAGGGGGAGAATGGTGAAAGGAGGGAGTGATAGAGAGAGAAAAAAGGAGAATGAAATGGAGGAGGAAGGAGAGGGGAGGGAGGGAGAGAGGGAGGAAAGAAGGGAGAAAGGAAGAAAGTGAAAAAGGGAAGGGAGGTGAAGGATATTGGAGATGGAAGAAGAGAAAAGGGGAGAGAACGGTATAGAGGGGAGGGAAGGAAGGAGAGGGCGATAGAGAGAAAGAGGGGGAATGAGGGGAAGAGAGAGAGGTGAGGGAAGAAGGGAGAGAGTGAGAGAAGGGAGAGGTAAAGTGAAAAGGAGAAATAAAGGTATATTTTGGAGGTGGAGAGTGGTGAAAGGAGGAAGAGGGTGAAAGAGAGAGAAAGAGGGTGAATGAGGAGAAGAGAGAGAAAGAGGAGAAAGAAGACGTGAAGGAGGGAAAGAGTGAGGGAAGAAGGGAGAAAGGGAGAGTGAAAAAGGAAGGGAGGCGAAGAATATGGGAGATGGAAGAGAAAAGAAGAGAGAAAAAGACGAGAGAATGGAGAAAGGAGGGAGGGACTGAGAGAGAAAGAGGGAGAATGAGGGGAAGAAAGAGAGAAAGATAGAGGAGGAAGAAGAGGTGAGGGAGGGAGAGAGTGAGGGGAGCTAGAGGCGAAGAGAAAAGCAGAAAGAAAAGTATATATTAGAGAGAGGGACAATGGAAAAAGGAGGGAGAGGGTGATGGAGAGAGAAAGAGGGTGAATGAGGGGGAGAGAGAGTGAACGAGTGAGAGACGGAAGGAGGAGGGAGAGAGGATGGGAGGGAGAGAGAATGCGAGGGTGGAAGGGAGGGAAGAAGGGAGAAAGTAAGACGAGGAAAGGAGCGGGAGAAAGCAAGATGGAAAGAGGAAAATGGAAGAAGAGAAAGAGAGAGAAGGGAGGAAGAGAGAAAGATAGAGATAGAGAGAGAGCTGTAGGGGAGGAGCAGGCGGTGTGCTGTGCGCTGGAAGCACTGAGACAGGGAACTCGTCTTACAAGATGGAGGATATTGCCAAAAAAGAATTACTCAGTGTTGTTTTTGGATCTGCTCCTTTACAATAATCACTCAGTATTTTTGGAATCTATCAAACATGTGCGAGTAAATATCTGTTGGTGCAGAAATAGTTTTTGGAGAAACGAGAGGAACAAAACGCAGCGAAGGAACTGTGTTTTGCAAAATAGACAAAAGAAAATCATCACTGTGGCGTCTCATAGTTTTACGTTATCAGGATTAAGTTAAAGCTTCTGCATCAAACAAAACTGACTCTTGTGACGTTTAAGTCGTGTTATAAAGTTTTTACCTCCTCAAAAATAGACCTGGAGTTGTGTTTTGTTTCATTCACACATGTTTGAGTCACACTTTATTATTAGTCTGTCTACATCACATATGTCAAACGCAGGCCCGGGGGTGAAATCTGTCCCGCCGTGTAATTATATTTGGCCCGTGAAATCATATCAAATGTGCATTAGAGTTAGCCCGCCGGTATATAGCACATGCACCACTAATACTACAAATCCCAGAATGCTTTGCAAGCGCGACTCCTTTTCTGTTGACACTCATTAGCGACTAAGCTACTGGTCACTTCCGCCACATTAATTGCTACAGAGAAAGACATAATTTATTTTATTAATTTAAATAAGAAATAAATACTACTGATGTGTTTAATTTTAAATTTTATTTCTCATTTGTTGATCAAGCTTGAGTTGTTCCAGATTTTGTGTTTAAGCAAAACTAAAGTTTGCTTCCGTATGAAAAGGGTATAACAGGCGCAGTCAATTTTTTAATAAATATTGAGTTTGACCCGGGAATTTGTCTTAGTTTTTAATTTTGGCCCCCTGTGAATTTGAGTTTGACTCCTCTGGTCTACATCTCTAACGCTCAAAATGCTCTGTTCCACCTTGTGATGTCATGAAGTGGTAGTTTTCAAAATTAACAGCTCCTTTTACTTTTAGTTTAGTAGAGATCGGCAATTCCAGGTCTGAAATAATCCAAATGATTCTAGTGAAGGTGTGTGGAGTTTACAAACACAGTGAAGCACTTCCTGTATTACCACATGATGACATCACAAGGTGGAACAGAGCGTTTTCAGTTTGAGAGAAGAACTCCTAAATATGCAGGTGCGTTTGTGTGTGACGTGTGAATGAAAACAACACAGATCAGAAAATAGCATAATACGGGCTCTTTAACAAGTAAACAAGAAATACATAAACTTACATACTTTACAAAAACTAAACCAAGATTTAACCAGGACTTAATCTGGTCTAAACTAAATCTACAGAACGTACATATATGTAGACAAAACCAGAACAAACCGGAACAAAATATTTAATACATATATCTGTTAAATGGAACTACATAAAACTCTCAAATCACTTTTGTGCCGCCGCTGGTACGCACCCCGCAGTTTGAAAACCACTATCACAAACAGTATTTAGTTACAGAATACCAAGTACCACCAGAAAGAGTACTGCATTCTACAATACTTAAACACTAAATTACAGCATAAAACGGCAAAACATGAGATTAAAAACAGCTTTACGTTTGTTTCTCTGCTTATATTTTTCCTTTTACTAATTAGCGAAGCAAAAAATCACGCCGCGTTTTACATTTTCCTCTCCGACCCTGTGCAGTTTGAAGCTTAAATTGTGCAATCAAGTACTACCACGCATTCCTTCGACTTCAAGACACGTAACTGTAAAAGTACGTATACGAGACTACACACAAGTACACAAAATTAGCATTCAGAACACGTATCCCCCGGTACATGCGTTCAGTTACTTCCCGACTCTGATTATAGGCAGTATTTCTCACACATCTCGTCACACACTCGGGCTCTTTTCTCATTAAGCCGTATTACATTTGCACATTGGTTTGCAAAATGGCCGACAGTTACACGTGCTAATGTTATTTTATAGAAACCGCTCCCCCCCTTTCCTCCTTCCTCCTTCGCTATTCTTTACAATCAGTGACTTTAACAAGCTGTTCCACACCTCATTAGTTCATTTAATACAGTGAGATGTGGATACAGATGGTTTGGACGCGTTGCTACGACAGCACAACACGGTTTTGCATGTAGAATGTTCCAGATCGCGAGCTCAAGGTGACCTACATGTAGTACTTATACTGTAGTACTGTCTCGTTAGGATGTACAGCGGTGATTAAAATGCTAAATAAGTAAAAAAAACAACATTCTGTGCGTTCATTTGCGTTTAACTGGAGCGTTATTTTAGCGGGAATAAATCTATGGCGATGGCGGCGTGCCGAGCTGCCCTGGGACAGACTGATGGAAGCGAGGCTGCCGATCTGTGCCATCTGCCTCTCTAAGCAAAACCGCGTGAAGATCTGTGTTATAATGTTGTTTCCAAGCCGCAAACAGACCTGGAGTTGTGTTTTTTTTCTCGTTTCATTCACACGTTTAACAGAAAACCCTGCATATTTAGGCTGAAAACGCCCTGTTCCACCTTGTGATGTCATCGTGTGGTGATACAGGAAGTGCTCCGCTGTGTTTTTAAACTCCGCACACCTTCATTTCTAGAATCGTTTGGATGATTTCAGCGTCTGGAATTTCCAATCTCTAATGAACAAAAGGTAAAAGGAGATGTTAACTTGAAAACTACCACTTGATGACATCACAAGGTGGAACAAAGCGTTTTGAGGTTTGGAGATGTGACAGATGAATAATATAGATAGACAGAGAAAGAGGGGGAATGAGGGGAAGAGAGAGAGAGATAGAAGAGGTGAGGAAGGGAGAGAGTGGGGGAAGAAGGGAGAGGTAAATCGAAAAGGAGAAGTAAAGGTATATATTAGTGGTGAAAGGCGGGAGAGGGTGATAGAAGGAGAAAAAGGGGGAATGAGGGGAAGAGAGAGGAGGAGGAGAGAGAGAGGAGGAAGGAGAGGGTAGTGAGGGAGAGGGAGAGAGGGAGGAAAGAAGGGAGAAAGGGAGAAAGGAAGAAAGCGAAAAAGGGAAGGGAGGTGAAGGATATTGGAGATGGAAGAAGAGAAAAGGGGAGGGAAAGGTATAGAGGGAGAGGGAAGGAAGGCGAGGGTGGTAGAGAGAAAGAGGGGGGATGAGGGGAAGAGAGAGAGAACTAGAGAGAGGAGGAAGAAGAGGTGAGGAAGGGAGAGAGTGAGAGAAGGGAAAGGTAAAGCAAAAGGGAGAAATAAATGTCTATATATTAGAGGTGGAGAGTGATGAAAGGAGGGAGAGGGTGATAGAGAAAGAGGGAGAATGAGGAGGAGACAGAGAGAGAGAGGAGAGAGAGGAGGAAGAGGTGAGGGAAGAAGGGAGAAAGGAAGAGTGAACAAATGAAGGGAGGTGAAGAATATGGGAGAAGGAAAATGGAAGAAGGGGAAAGGAAAGAAAAAGGCAGGAGAATGGAGAAAGGAGGGAGAGGGCAATAGAGAGAGAAAGAGGGGGAATGAGGGGGAGAGAGAGAAAGAGAGGAGGAAGAGGTGAGGGAAGAAGGGAGAAAGGAAGAGTGAACAAATGAAGGGAGGTGAAGAATATGGGAGATGGAAAATGGAAGAAGAGAAAAGGAAAGAGAAAAGGGCAGGAGAATGGAGAAAGGAGGGAGAGGGTGATAGAGAGAGAAAGAGGGAGAATGAGGGGGAGAGAGAGAGATATATAGAGGAGGAAGAAGAGGTGAGGGAGAGACAGAGTGAGGGAAGGGAGAGATAAAGAGAAAAGGAGAAAGAAAGGTATAAATTAGCGAGAGGGAGAATGGAAAAAGGAGGGAGAGGGTGATAGAGAATCGGAAAGTGTGTGTTAGCATGCTAGCTGTTCTTAGCTTTACTGTGATGACATAACTCTCTCTGAAACGCTCAGAAAGGTGTAAAATTTGACTCTTGTGAGCGCTTATCCAAGTTATAATGATAAAAAACAGACCTGGAGCTGTGTTTTGTTTCATTCACACATGTTTGACTAATCCTACATTATTACTCCAAACCTAAAAATGCTCCGTTCCACCTTGTGATGTCATGAAGTGGTAGTTTTCAAGTTCGCATCTACTTTTTACCTTTAGTTCAGTCGAGATTGGCAATTCCAAACCTGAAATCATCACAACTGGTAGCTGACTAAATACTTTTTTGCCCCTCTGTATATATTTTTTTTAATTTTATTTCCTTATTTTTTGTTTGTAGAGCACTTTTGCAGAAGCTTTTGAGATGATATTAATATTTTAAAAGGTCCTATATTACGCAAACTTGACTCTTGTGAGCTTTAAGTCATGTTCTAATGTTGTTTCCTCATCAAAAACAGACTTGGAGTTGTGTTTTGTTTCATTCACACATGTTTGAGTAACTTTATCATTAGTCTGTTTGCATCTCTAAAGCTCAAAACGCTCTGTTCCACCTTGTGATGTCATGAAGTGGTAGTTTTCAAGTTAACATCTACCTTTTACCTTTAGTTCAGTTCGTTTAGAAGAGATTGGTAGGGTTTCCCAGGGCTAAAATCATCCAAATGATTCTAGTGAAGCTGTATGGATTTTAAAAACACAGTGGAGCACTTCCTGTATCACCTCATGACATCACAAGGTGGCACGAAGAGGAAAAACACAGCCTGAATATGCAAGGTTTATGTGTTAAACATGTGTGAAAGAAACAAAACACAACTCCAGGTCTGTTTTTTAATGAGGAAACAAAATTATAATAACAAAAAAATGAGAAAACAGTGTAATACGTGCCCTTTAAGACGTATTTAAAACAGTGAAAATCAGATACTTTAACACGTGACGACGCCTTCGCTAATTTGATTTTAACGTGGGGATGGGGAAATTCCACTACTGTACCAAGCCCAAGGTGACCTACATACACAGAGCATCGTCTCACAGGAAATCCAGCTGTGATTAACATGCAAAAAAAAACCCGTCAGTGCATTAATCTACATTTAGGATTGAGGATTATATTAGCGCAGGAAAACGCTAAAATGTTCCTATGTGAATTTTGAACTTGTAAACAGACGAGGGAAGAATGGGAATGTCAAAGTGAAGGTCAGAATGAGAGGAGAGGGAGCAGATGGGAGGGGCAGTGGCTCTGGAAATGTGTTTTAAAATGTGGGTACTTAGAGAATAAACGTGAATTTATTGGAATTAAAACGGGCGAATTGGCATTTTCAACAGTAACAGTATGAAATGATAAAGAATAATAATTTAAAACGCCCATATTACGCAGTTTTCTGATTCGTTACAATGTTGTTTCCTCATTAAAATCAGACCTGGAGTTGTGTTTTGTCTCATTCGCACATGTTTTAACACACAAACCCTGCAAAACGCTCTGTTCCACCTTGTGATGTCATCGTGTGGTAAAACAGGAAGTGCTCCACTGTGTTTTTAAACTCCACACACCTTCATTTCTAGAATCATTTGGATCATTTCAGCTTCTGGAGTTGCCGATCTACTACTGAACTAAAGGTAAAAGGAGATGTTAACTTGAAAACTACCACTTCATGACATCACAAGGTGGAACAGAGCGTTTTGAGCTTTGGAGTAATAATGCAGGATTAGTCAAACATGTGTGAATGAAACAAAACACAACTCCAGGTGTGTTTTTGATGAGATAACAGCAGCAAGAGTCAGCTTTGTGTAATATAGGAGCTTAACTGTAAACCTCAACAATCGTTTTCTAAAAGAGATCAATTATATACTGACTGGCCAAAAGAAAAAAAAAGTTGCCACCAAAAAATAGGTTGTTGCCTTTAGCATTCGCTGTGTCATTGTTTCGATTTCGCTTCTGCAACGTCACAGATTTATTTCCATCCAGTGTTTCATTATTTTTTCACCTGTTGTGTTGATTCTGGTCGAGTCTGACGCTGCTCAAAGCTTCTCCAGCTCATCCCAAAGATTCTCAATGGGGTTAAGGTCTGGACTCTGTGGAGGACGATCCATGTGTGAAAATGATGTCTCTGTCTCTCCCTCTCTAAGTCTCTCTCTTTCTGCTTCTCCCTCTCTCTGCCACCCCACCCCTCTCTCTCTTTCCCTCTCTGATTCTATTTCTCTCTCTTCCTCTCTCTCTCCCTCTTTCTCTCTATCTGTCTCTCTACTTCCTCTCTCCCTGCCTCTGCTTCTCCCTCTGCTTTCTCTCTTCCTCTTCCTCCCTCTCTCCCTCTTTCTATCTCCCTTTCTCTCTCTCTCCCTTTCCCTCCTTCCCTCCCTCTTTCTCTCTCCCTCTTTCTCTCTCTCCCTGCCTCCCTCCCTCTTTTTCTCTCTCTCTCTCTCTCTGCTTTCTCTCTCCCCCCCCCTCTGCTTCTCCTTCTCTCTCCCTTTCTCTCTCTCCCTCTCTTTGCTTCTCCTTCTCTCTCCCTCTCAGCCTCCCTTTCACTCCCTTCTTCTCCCTCTTTCCCCTTCTCTCTCTGTCTCATGCTCCTGATCCTCTCTTTCACAATTTGATCCCGATGAATCCTGGCATTGTCATCTTGGAATACGCCCGTGTCACCAGGGAAGAACAAATCCACTGATGAAATAACCTGGTCATTCAGTTTATTCAGGTGTCAGCTGACCTCATTCTGCTGAACCTCGACCGGACCAACTGCAGGAGGAGACGACCTGTTTGCTTAGTTAAATCCAGGTGGCGACTCTTTTTTTGGCCGGGCGGTGTATTAGCGTGGATGTTAAAGAGTAAAAGAAACAGTGGACAAAAGGTTATTTCCCAGTTAGTCTCCTTCAATGCACCATTAGCTCGAGTAAAATTACTGGGAATACGGACGGCAAAATGGACTTTACCTCGTTTACCCTCTTGAAATTGTGTTTGGAGTGATTCATGTTTGAGTAATCGTTTATCGTTTATTTTCAAGATGCCAAAACGCCACCAGCACAGCTCTGACTTCGTTCTTCAGTTTTATTTCCTTATTCGGTGACTGTCGTAAGATTCGGAAGCGTTGCGTAGTCATTTCGGTACAAATGGAAAAGAAAAAAATCTGCTATACACTAGTGCGATGTGCAGCTGTCCATAGGGGGCGCCAACAGCAACACGGGTCTTTGCTGAAGCTGACATTTACGGTGACGTCAGCTCACACCGGACACCGCAGTTTTCTTTTATTAAGTCGTTTAAATTATGCAGATTATAACGTCACGACACGATCACAGTACGTCGTCTTTCATCCCTACAGCGTCCCGTCACGACACATAAACCCAAACGTGCGTGTACTGCGGCCGGACGCTTTGATATAGCAGCTGTAGGGGGCGGTCGACAGCGGGTCACTCATCACTCGGCCGTATCGCGCACCTCCGGCCGCCCCTTTAATGGAAGTCACCTGGTCCGTACCTGAAGAACACATGCTGTAAGCCGCCGTCTTTCAGCCTGCCCCCTCCTCCGCTCCGCCGGCGCTCCTCTGTGTCACTCATCGACCAGCGCCGCACTGGAAAACACAAGAGTCGTGCTCAGAATGTTTGATTTTGGGTAATATTTTCACGAGCTTCCTGTTATGTTACATTTGAAAGACCTTTCGCCGTTCAAAAAATATGTAAAATTGCTTTAAATTGTTAATTGCTATGGTAACTGTCCTAGTTTTGATCATTCTGAAGCGCATGGAGAGTGTTGGGAAGTAACTGAACACATGTTAATTATACTAATATGATACTAATTATGAGTAACTATATTCTGGTACAGTTACTTTTTCATTTGGTGATATTCTTCTAAATATCAAAGGAATACTTGGCGTTACTTTTGGCTTTGGACTCGTGGATCGTTATGTTATAATTTGCTCATTTGAAATCGCAATATTCATCTAAAACGGGGGTGAGCAAACTACGGCCTGGGGGCCACATACGGCCCGTTGGATTTGTTAATCCGGCCCACCGAACATGACCAAATTATGGCGCACTTCAGCTACATCAACTTTGTTACAGTACAACATGTTACAGGCCAAATCTCTAATCAAATACATACATATATCCTGGCCCCGCCCCTCTGTCAAATTTTAGAGCCCATTGTGGCCCGTGTCTCAAAAAGTTTGCCCACACCGATCTAAAACAACTTAATAAAAGAAACGAATCCGCTGACTTCCGTGTTAGAAAACTGCGGTGTCCAATAGGAGCTGATGTCGCCGTAAACGTCATCTCAACAAAGAGCGATAGAGAAGTTGGCGCCCCCTACGGACAGCTGCACGTCACATTAACCACCAGCGGATTTTTTTTTTCCATTCGTACTAAAATGAATATGCGACGCTGACGAATCCTACGAGTATCGCCGATTAAGAAAATAAAACTGTAGAACAAAGCGCGTACGTCTTTGTTCCAGGCGGAGGTGAAAACGGAGGATTGGTCGACAAAATGGCGTCTCGAAAATAAACGATTAAAGATTATCCAAACATGAAACACTCCAAATAAAACTTCGGAGGGTCAACGAAAAGGAAACAACTATAACGCGGTTAAAAGCTGCGAAAAGTCCATTTTGTAGAATAGGTCTGATTTAATGCCATACTGCGGAACCTTCATTTCTCATATTATTGTACTGCACATTAAAAAGACAACATTTTATTTCTTAGTGAAGAACAGTACACGCATAAATTCTGAATAAACACAGCTGAAACAGACAAAATTACTCGAAATAAACGCTCTGATGTAGATTTTTTTTTTTCTGCTACGGATGAGAAGAGGAAGCGTTTTTTTTTTCCCATAAGGCTGCAGGATTTTTGACATCTGGTGCCCTAGATAAAGCAGGAACGCGCGGAGCTCATCTGAGATCGGAGAGACTGAAGGGCGATTAAAGACCATAATCTAACTGATAATGAGGAGCAAACGAGCCAGATCCAAACAGCACTTACACAAACGAGGAACACGCACATGGGACCGCGAGTATCATAGCAACCAAAGAGCCAATCAGGAGCGAGGTGTTGGAGTTAACGTTTGGACACAGATGCTAAAATGCAATACTCGGATCACTTCATCTGGTGCTGTGCGTTGGTTTATAAATATGATTCTTTTGGGAGTTTATTTTAACAATAACCACGGCGATAAAACGGCGGTGAGGTGGTGAGCGGTCTTGCCTCGTAGCTGTGAGGTGACTAGTTCAGATCTCTGGATAATGTGGCGTTTTTTGTGTGGAGTTTGCGTGTTCTCTGTGTGTCTAAAATGAGCTCGATACGACTTTATTTCATTAAAAAGTATTGATTCTCACGGAAAATAATGAATACGCGAATAGAAACATCTGTAGGTTTTTATTTTTTTTAGGGGGTAAAGGTTTGTTCTATCTCCAGTTAGCATTAGCATTAGCATTAGCACAACATTATTTCATTAAAAGTATTGATTCTCACGCAAAATAATGAATACTCAAATGGAAACATCTCTAGGTTTTTTTTTGGTTTTTTTTGGTAAATGTTCATTCTGTCTCCAGGTTTAAAGTTTAGTGTTAGCATTAGCATTAGCATTTCTTCTTTTTTCCCTTTTTTGATGATTATTATTGTTATTAATGTATCCTTATTAGAATTACTAGTGTTATTATTTCCCTTTTTTCTTTCTATTCTTACCAACGCTGTCAATCAAACCTGTTGCTAACGCTAGCGGGAGTGACCTCAGAGAAAGAAGGGGAAAGAAGGCACCTGATTTGTCTGTTTTTAATGTTCATATCTTGATTTACAGACACAATAGGGAAATAAAAACACCAGGATCATGTAGAGGGTTAATACGAACATTTAAGACCAAAATGATGAGTCTGACAGCAGCAGAGACAGAGAGAGGACACAGTTTTTCAATAGAAAGTGAATTGGAGCCAGAGTCGATGGAGCCGGAAGTGCACCTATGACCACTTCCTATTTGTAACGTGGCGGCTAGCAGGTTAGCTATGTCCATTTAGAAACATGATGATCTTGTTTTTATGATTTATACCAAAATGATTACGAGACGCTGTCGAATCCTATGAATATCAACAATTAAGTAAATAAAACTGGAGAACGGCGTGCGTACGTCAAAGTGGGCGTGTCCCGTGGAGGTGAAAACGGGGATCGATCGACAAAATGGCGTCTTGAAAATAAGCGATTAAAGATTAACTCAAACATGAATCACTCCTAATACAACTTCAGAGGGAAAATGATGGTTAAAAGATGTGAAAAGTCCATTTGTTGGATTGTTAGACACAGATTATATTTAACTTGCTAAATTTTTAAATGAGATAAAATACGTCGTTGTTAAATGTATAAATGTAAAACTAAAATTAGGATTAAAATTTTGAATTCACATAATTTTTTCATTGTGTATAAACATGTGTTTTTGCAGTGAAATCAGAGCGTCGCTTTACATTATGTATAAATCTATAAATGGAAAAGTGCAGGTCTCCCTCTGTACATCGACTGAGCACGTGCAGAAGGTTAAGCTCCGCCCCTTTTGTTCCAGATGCCAAAAAGTGATGAGTATGACTCATAAGACTGTGTGTGAAGAATGTGATCGGACGAGGAGGAGAGGGGGAGAGAGGGAGAGGGGGATGAAGGCAGAGGAGGAGGAGAGGGGGAGAGGGGGATGAAGGGAGAGGAGGAGGAGAGGGGGAGAGGGGGATGAAGGGAGAGGAGGAGGAGAGGGGGATGAAGGCAGAGGAGGAGGAGAGGGGGATGAAGGGAGAGGAGGAGGAGAGGGGGAGAGGGGGATGAAGGCAGAGGAGGAGGAGAGGGGGAGAGGGGGATGAAGGGAGAGGAGGAGGAGAGGGGGATGAAGGGAGAGGAGGAGGAGAGGGGGAGAGGGGGATGAAGGCAGAGGAGGAGGAGAGGGGGATGAAGGGAGAGGAGGAGGAGAGGGGGATGAAGGCAGAGGAGGAGGAGAGGGGGATGAAGGGAGAGGAGGAGGAGAGGGGGATGAAGGCAGAGGAGGAGGAGAGGGGGATGAAGGGAGAGGAGGAGGAGAGGGGGAGAGGGGGATGAAGGGAGAGGAGGAGGAGAGGGGGATGAAGGGAGAGGAGGAGGAGAGGGGGATGAAGGGAGAGGAGGAGGAGAGGGGGATGAAGGGAGAGGAGGAGGAGGGAGAGGAGAAAAGGAGAGGAGGAGAGAGGGAAAAGGGGATAGAGGGAGAGGAGGAGAGGTGGAGGAGAGGGGAAAGAGAAAAGGAGAGGAGGAGAGGAGAGATGGAGGAGAGGAGAAAAGGGGGATAAAGGGAGAGGAAGAGGAGAGGGGGAAAAGGGGATGAAGGAAGAGGAGGAGCAGAGGAGGGGGGAGGAGAGAAGAAAAGGAGAGGAGGAGATCAGAGGTGGATGAGAGGAGGAGAAGAGGGGTGAGGGGGACAAAGGGAGAGGGGGAGGGGAGGAGGGCAGAGGGGAAAGAGAAAAGGAGAGGAGGAGAGGTGGAGGCAGGGGGACAAAGGGAGGACAGGAGGGGGGAAGGAGAGGAGATGAAGAGAGGAGAGGTGGAGGAGATGAGAGGTGGAGTAGAGGGGGACAAAGGGAGAAAAGGAGAGGAGAAGGAGAGGGGAGATGAAGGTGGAGTAGAGGAGATGAGGAAAGGAGGAGAGAAGAAGGAGAGGAGAGGTGGAAGAGGAGAGGATGCGGGGCAAAAAAGAGAGGAGGAGGAGAAAAGGGGGAGAGGAGAGGAGAAGAGGAGTAGAAAAGGAGTGGAGGAGGGCAGAAAACGAAGGAAAGGAAGAAGAGGAGTCCCTGATGGAGAGAGCAATGGGTGCAAGTGCAAGGAGAAAGAGAGAGAGACAAATAGGGGAGGAGGAGAAGAGAAGGGGAGGTGGAGAGGAGGAGAGGAGTGTCCCTGACGGAGAGAGCAATGAACAAGTAAGAGGAGAAAAAGAGAGCGAGGGAGAATACTGTATAAATTGATCAAATAAATAAACAAATCAGAAAATAAATAAACCCAACGCCTGCAACAAGACGAGAGGAGCGGTGGAGAAGAGAGGTGGAGGGGTGGAGCGGAGGAGAGGAGCGGTGAGGTGTCACTGACAGGGGCGAGCTGCAGCAGATCCACTGTTCCATCTGTGCATCTGTCAAGTATTTCTCCATATGTACAGTATTTAAAGAAGTGAGATGTTAAACCCAGAGTACTGCACTGGATCGTGGTTGGATTTTATCGGGATTTGGAAATTTATTTGATTTCTCCAAGCCAAATTATAGATAATGTAGGATGCCATTTTGTTTCTGTTGCAAGATTACCAATTCAAAGCAAGTGAAACGGGTTTTTGAAGGCGAAAAGTCCTACAAATGGCGCCTGGTTGGATTTAGAGAGAACATATATACGCCTAATTTCCTTTTTGCGCACTTGAAACAAACCTAAACCTTAATTAATAACTGTAAAAAAAAGCCTCGAGCGGTCGGTGCAAACGCAAGAAGACAGACCTCCGCTTTGAGATAAATAATAAACAAACAGATAAACAAATAAATAAATGCAGGGGGAAAAAAAAACAAAAAAACAAGCCTGCATGTGACACCAGTGCTGCCCAGTTACCATGACGACACCAGCCCCGGCTAAAGCTTCACCCTCAGGAACATAGCGTCTTCTCTCTGTAATGAGCAAAACTGGATCATTTTGTCCATTTACCTGTACCCAGCGGTCCCGTCGGCAGCTGGCCCTTTTGTACACAATCACAAAAGAGAAAGACGGAGGGATATGCGGCGGCGTTTTGGGTATTTACTTTGATGTGCTGGGCTGAGACGAGATGGTAAATTGGTTCTCTGTGCTCCCGCGTACCAGACAAACGTGGAAAAAAGATTGATTTAACTTCTCGACTTTTTGTGAATGGATTCGAGCCGGAGACAAAGAGTCAAGGTGACCTCAAATTCTGCAAAGATAAAGTAAGATATGGAACAAAATGGTGGCGTCAAAACTACGAACTTGACTGAAACTTGTCTATTAGCGTAACCTAGCGTAACCTAGCGTAACCTAGCGTAACCTAGCATGTTTATTCACAAATGTTTTTTCAATTAAAGGTGTTAACGATGTAAAATAATCCAGCTATTCGTGATCAGAGGTGGAAGAAGAAGAAGAAGTACTCAATACTGCTACTTAAGTAAAAGTACAGATACCAGAGTAAAGAAATACTCAATTAAAAGTAAATATATCACACGAAAAAATCTAGTTAAATAAAAGTATAAAAGTACTGGTTTGAAAATGCGCTTAAAGAGTAAAAAAGTAAAAGTATTTGCAGCTTTAGGTGGACAACAGTACTTCACAAATATGAATGAATGAATGAATGAATGAAGGAATGAAAGTGCAGGGAGAAAAAGAAAGAGGAAGAAAGAGAGAGGGACAGATAGATAGATAGAGACAGAGACAGAGAGAGAGAGAGAGAGAGAGAGAGAGAACACTGTAGAAACTGATTGAATAAATAAACAAATAAGGAAATAAATAAACTAACACCTGCAACAAGAGGAGAGGAAAGGTGGAGAGGAGAGGTGGAGAGGAGAGGTGGAGAGTCTCTGATGGAGAGAGCAATGAGCAAGTGCAAAAGAGAGAGAAAGAAAAAGAAAAAAGAGAAAGAAAAAGAGAGAGAGGGACAGAGAGAGAGCGCAAGAGAGAGAGTGAGAGAGGGACAGAGAGAAAGAGAGAGGGACAGAGAGAAAGAGAGAGATAGAGCAAGACAGAGAGTGAGAGAGAGGGACAGAGAGAGAGAGAGCAAGAGAGAAAGAGAGAGGGACAGAGAGAGAGAGAGGGACAGAGAGAGAGAGAGAGAGAGAGAGAGAGAGAGAGAGAGAGAGAGAGAGAGAAAACTGTAGAAATTTATCAAATAAATAAAGAAATAAGGAAATAAATAAACTAACACCTGCAACAAGAGGAGAGGAAAGGTGGAGAGTCCATGATGGAGGGAGTAATAAGCAAGTACAAAGAGAGAGAGAGAGAGAGAGAGAATACTGTAGAAACTGATCAGATAAATAAACAAATAGGAAATAAATAAACTAACACCTGCAACAAGAGGAGAGGAGAGGTGGAGAGGAGAGGAGGAGAGTCTGATGGAGGGAGGAGAGAGAGAGAAAGAAAAAGAAAGAGAGAAAGAGAAAATACTGTAGAAATGTGTTGATTCGTTCTTTACTAAGGCTGTAAATTGTGTAGTTGTTATAAAGTGTCGCCAAGAATCCATTAAAACAAATGAGCAGAGGCCCAGATGAACCTGACTGGACTAAAGTTCCACAGTGCAGCTTTAAGCACAGTGAACAGTGAGTGTGGAGTGTCATATTGTGTTGTCCTCTCTCACAGCAGCAGTAACAGAGTGTGCTGAGGACAGGCTGTGCAGCACTGCAGGTAAACAAACTGTACATGTGTTCTGTATCAGCGCAACAATGAACCGACACGAGCCTGGTTTGTGTTACCCGAGGTTTTTTTAGACGTGACCCAAGACGTTACCCGAGGTTTTTTTTTAGTTTATTCAACCCGTGACACGACGCAGGATGGTACTCGTGGGCTGCAGATGACGTCACGACATTCTATAGAACAATAATATTTCATCCAGATGTGGGACAGTGAAAATGTATGTTGTTAAAATGCAGATTTGTGTATTTACTTGTTGGATATTTCATGGTAAAGCTTTTACAGTTTATGAACGTGCATTGTGTCGTGCGTCCTGATTGGCTGTTGGACTGTAGACCATTGTGTCGTGCGTCCTGATTGGCTGTTGGACTGTAGACCATTGTGTTCTTTGTCCTGATTGGCTGTTGGACTGTAGACCATTGTGTTCTTTGTCCTGATTGGCTGTTGGACTGTAGACCATTGTGTTGTGCGTCCTGATTGGCTGTTGGACTGTAGACCATTGTGTTGTGCGTCCTGATTGGCTGTTGGACTGTAGACCATTGTGTCGTGCGTCCTGATTGGCTGTTGGACTGTAGACCATTGTCCATCAGTCTCCTCCGTGCCGTGTCTCCTGTCCAGTACAGAATGTGTTCAGACAAATTTACATAAACGTTGGATCTCAGTGTGACTCTGAAGTGCTGTACGTTTGCGATTTGTTTTCTCCCCGACAAAACCCACAATGTCGATGAAACGTTCTGCACCGACAAAGACGCCTACGAAGGATTGAACTGAAGTGAGTATGGACGCGCTTCTTTTTTTGTGATAAAATTTGTATTGTTTGTATAATAACAAAATCGGGACAACAAAAACAAAGAAAGAGAAACCCCAATCCTGAGCATGGATGAGCCTCTGGTTCCATCGACTCTGGCTCCAATTCACTTTCTATTGAAAAACTGTGTCCTCTCTCTGTACCTGCTGCTGTCAGACTCGTCATTTTGGTCTTAAATGTTCGTATTAACCCTCTACATGATCCTGGTGTTTTTATTTCGCTATTGTGTCTGTAAATCAAGATATAAACATTAATAACAGACAAATCGGGCGCCTTCTTTCCCCGAGGTCACTCCCACTAGCGTTAGCAACAGGTTTGTTTGACAGCGTTGCTAAGAATAGAAAGAAAATAGGGAAATAATAACACTAGTGATACTAATAAGGAAACATTAATAACGATAATAATCATCAAAAAAAGGGACAAAAGAAGAAATGCTAACGCTAATACCAAACGTTAAACCTGGAGACAAAATGAACCTTTACCAAAAAAAAAACAAAAAAAAAACAAACAAAAAACTAGAGATGTTTCCATTCGAGTTTTCATTATTTTGCATGAGAATCAATACTTTTTAATGAAATAATGTTATGCTAATGCTCCAAATAACCTAAAATCCGCTATAACTGCTAGCCTCGATGAGCTTCATTTGACTTTAGCCGAGCGCTAATCGTGACGTCACACTCTCTTAGTCCACTTCTTTACACAGTCTATGACCCATACTTCGTTATCGGTGAAAACAACACTGATCTAGAAGAGAAAATCACGAATAAGTCGGTTTGTTCGGCACATTTTGGTGATGTAATGGCGATTAGCTTTGTTAGCGGTTATCACGGTTACATAAAATATCCCGGGGAACGATCACGGTCCAAACGATATTTTTGTTTATCGCCACATCCCATCGGCCTGCATCATTACGCCATACACGCGTGACATCCGTGATTGACAGCTGGTTGATTTTAAACTCAGATGAATAGCAGTTGGCTCTCCCCTCCGCAGCCCTTCTCAGGTTCATAATGATCTCAGCCCCTGCGCCATGCTTTGAATACCGGCATCATTCAATTATACAGCCACACAATGGATCATTCTGCCCCGCTCTGACAGTCTCCACGGCAGCACTCTCCTCTGATGCCGCCAAACGACACCGAACGCCCCTCTTATCATCATAATGGGGATAAACAGTGACAGGAGCTGCAGACAGGGGGCAGCGCGATGGCAGCGGATCAAATGAAAACTGCTTATGGAGGAAAGTCGGAAAGTCAGAACTGGGAAGATAGTTTGAAATGACTATGAGCATTCCTACGGACGCTGTAAAGACGCATCGGGCAGATTTGGGGTTCGTTTTTACTTTTAATAGTGATTGTTTTGTGCTACTTCAAATCTCAAGTTACCGCTAAAGTTTTATTTAAACTGACTCTTGTGAGGTTTAAACGATGTTATAATGTTGTTATCTTGTCAAAAACAGACCTGGAGTTGTGTTTTGTTTCATTCACACATGTTTGAGTAACACTTTATTATTAGTCTGTCTATATTTCCAAAGATCAAAACGCTCTGTTCCACCTTGTGATGTCATGAAGTGGTGGTTTTCAAATTAACAGCGACTTTTACCTTTAGTTTAATAGAGATCGGAAATTCCAGGGATGAGAGAGAGAAAGAGACAGAGAGAGATGAAGAGAGAGAGACAGAGAGATATGAACAGAGAGAGAAAGAGAGAGAGAGACAGAGAGAGAGAGAGACAGACAGAGATAGAGACAGAGAGAGATGGAGAGACAGAGAGAGAGATGAAGAGAGAGAAAGAGACAGAGAGAGAGTGAGAGAGATGAAGAGAGACAGACAGATAGAGACAGAGAGAGAGAGAGATGAAGAGAGAGAGAAAGAGACAGAGTGAGAGAGAGAGACAGAGAGAGAGACAGACAGACAAAGAGAGAGACAGAGAGAGAGATGAAGAGAGGTGAAGTGAGAGACAGACAGAGAGAAAGAAATGGAGAGAGAGAGAGAGAGACAGACAGAGAGAGAGAGACAGACAGAGAGAAAGAGAGAGAGATGAAGAGTGAGATGAAGAGAGAGAGATGAAGATAGAGAGAGAGAGAGAGAGACAGACAGACAGAGAGAGAGAGACAGAGAAAGTTGGACGTTTCTAAAGTTCAGAGTAGAGATACAACAGTAAGTACTCGGAGTCTGGGGCGAGAGCGAGGTCAAAGATGGACGCTGTGAAAGAAGATAAGTCTGATCGTTGTTTGATAAAAAGTTGGTTTGCCAAAGAAAAAGTTTGTATTTTAAGTTACAAAATATGAAATACCAAAGGGAAAAGAGGTGGGAAATGGATGATATCACGATTATTGTTTCAGAGGTGTGGGATATGGGCTTTAATTATTAAAACTTACAATTATATTAAAAAGACAAAACATAATCCCTCAAAACAAGTGTATATGTACTCATTTAATGAAAAAGAGACAGAAGAGAGAGGGAGACATGGAGAGAGAGACAGACAGAGAGACAGAGACATCTAGAGAGAAAGAGAGAGAGAGGGAGAGAGAGAGAGAGAGACATCTAGAGAGAAAGAGAGACAGGGAGAGACAGACATCTAGAGAGAAAGAGAGAGAGAGGGAGAGACATCTACAGAGAAAGAGAGAGAGGGAGAGAGACAGAGAGAGATGCAGAGAGACAGATAGAGAGAAAGTCAAAGAAACAGGAGAGAGACAGAAAGAGACAGACAGACAGAGAAAGAGACACAGAGAGGCCGAGAGACAGACACAGAGACAGAGAGAGACAGAGTGAGAGACAGAAAGAGACAGGCAGAGAGACAGAGAGAGAGAGACAGAGAGAAAAGAGAGAAAGAGAAGAGAGAGACAGAGAGAGAGAGAGAGACAGAGACCGAAAAGACAGAGTGAGAGAGAGAGACAAAGAGAGAAAGAGAGAGAGACAGAGAGAATGTTTTGTCCATATCTCTGTAACCCAGTTCAGGGTATGTACACGTCTCACCTCTAGGTTCACAATGGACACAGGTAATCATAGTTAATAATGAACTTTTAGTTATAAAAGTATAAAACATTGTACAATACAATTACACATATATGGGCCCAGAATAATAAAATAAAAGTGTCCCATAGGAAATTCTTTCACATGTGGCCCGCCATGTCATGTTTATGTGGCCCGCGAGAAGATAAATTAAAAGGCATGACTGTCATTTTAAGTCTATACTGTTTTAATGTTTGCACTGACAATAAACAAATGATTTTCCCAGCAAGTGGAACTGAGAAATATTTGCAAATAATCATCACAAAATGTTCACGAAGAGGAAAATTGTCGGCGTGGAAGGAAGTTGGACAGAAGAAAGGTGAAGGTGAATACAAGTTTGTGGTTTGAGGAGAAAGACCTGTATGTTTTTTGTGTTATGAGGCGGGGTCACTACAGTCTACGTCGACATTCGGTTACATTTAGTGATATTTACTCTGCCGCACAGTCACATCTGGCCCTTGATGGCGGCCATTTTGCTGACGTGGCCCTCGGTGAAAATGAGTTTGACGCCCCTGTTCTAGTCAGTAAGTCAGGGGGGATAGTCAAGAGGCTTCTGTTGGTATCAGTCAGTGGGAGCGACACAATCCTACCAAAGGATCCGTCGTGTGGGTGGAGTTCACGTCAAGGCTGCACATCACTTTTCCATGAAGTCAAAAAACCGGACCAGGACGATTAACTCGGGTGATTCGGCAAATTAAAAGTGCGTCCTCGATGATTCTTTCACCTCTTTTCTTTCTTTTTCAACCAACACGTGAAAGGCTGTGCTCTGTGCGTGAGCAAAGTTAAGCTATCTGCGTGTATTCATACTACTTCCGGTTTCCTGTCAAAATAACTTCCGGTTTTCCAAAATAAAACCACTTATGTATAACGTGAAATAAAACAATTTCAAAACAAATGAACTATTATTTTTAACTCTAACCAGGCGGGTTACATCTCCAACCCCTAAATCTTTTTGGCTATTTTAATGCAAACTAGGCACATTTGCAGTTTTTTTGTGTGTGCACGCTGCCTCTAGTGGCCACTGCAATTTCATGTACTAGGTGACATCACAGAGAACTGCCCTAATTACAGCTAAATGTTTCTGTTTACAAACACCTGGCTGCAGGGGCGGAGTCTGAAGTATTGATTAGAGACGCACCGATCCAATACTGGTTTTGGATATCAGCGCAGATACTGAAACATTTGCTGGATCGGATATCGGCTTTTAAATATCGGTTCAGTCGATATCCCGGTTTTGACATATACATTTACGTAATAAGACTATGTACTGGACTCACAATGTTTTAGCTTCTACTAAGACAAAACCGTTTTTTAGTTTAGTTGATCAGTTTCATCTTATTTTATTTTAGATTCAAGGAAATAAATGCAGTTTTCAGCCGCTGCTCTGGTATCGGTTGATATCGGGGATCGAAAAGACGCTTAAATCCACAATATCAGAACTCAAAAAAGCTGGATCGGTGCATCGTTAGTGCGGATACGTCGTGTTCTTGACCGATCACGCTCCTCTTTTGTCCTCCGCACTGCCCAGTTCAGCAGCTCCGTTTACAGTTCAGTTGTGGGCGGAGTTTAGGTGTTTAGTCCCACTTTAATTAACCACAATATTTGGCACGGTAACAACTATGTGGCCCAAGCCGAGCTGACCGAGGAGTAACCCGTCCACATTCAGTTACTCACAGCGCCCTGTCTGACCTCTGCGTGCATCCATCTCTTTCTCTTTCTCTCTCTTTTTCTCACACTTGTCTTTTTTTCACTGTAAATGTGCCAGTCTTGGTCTCGTCTCCAGGGCAGTGTCACTTCTCCCATCCCCCACTCTCCTTCCTCTGTCTTTTCCTCTCTTCTCATTCATTTTGGGACACGAAAGCAGGAATACCAAGAGGGAAAAACACACAGAAACAAACAAAAATGGTGGCTGTGTTTTTAAGGATTATCGGGATTTGGCGTTGATCCGCGTAGACTCAACAGGGAATAGGTCAGCGTGTGGATTTTTGCGTACGTGCTTTGGAAAATATATTTGACAAAGGTTGGATTTCGTTTTGCAGTTTAAATTTTGTTCATTAACACGTAGTACATTAGCGGGAGTGGACCGGGCGGAAAGCAGAATAATATTTAGGCATTTTCGTCTCGCTGTTATGTCAGGAGTTCAAATACTTTGGCAAACTCGCTATGTGGTCTGGGATTTCTGGGAGGAGACCCAAGGAAAAGGAACAAATTCAGTTAGGAAAACGCAAGCCTCCTGGAAGCAGAGTTAACACTGTGTTTGACGTCCAGTTGGATATTTGAAAAGCGATTTATCTTTTTGCGGCTGCGGGGCTAAGCTCGGCGCAGCTCGCTTTGTGGTCGGGAGGTCAAAACGATCAATATCAACTGTCGAGCGAAACCAAATATCCACCAGTGCCGAAGTAGAGATGACATATTTCATTAAAATACAACAAACTTATGACAAAACTGATCCAAATCCGATTATTCAAGCAACAACCCAACAGTTTATGACACGGAACAAAATCGGTCAATAGTAATTACAGACATTTTTGTATCGAATGAACCGATATCGATATTGGAGCACATATCATACACAATCCAGCGAGTTATTCCAGCATTTTGAGTGGACTCTGAGCTTAGTAGCACGCTAGCTAGCCCACTCTGTCTCAAAGCTAATAGTCATTTTGTTATTAAAATCCGAAAACATAAAATAAACAACCTATTAAAATCCAAATTAATTAAAGTAAAGCTATACAGTTATTTTTATATGTCGAATACTTCAGTTTGTGGTGTCGTTTTACTATTTAGTACGCCTCAAAATTAGCATTAGCGTTAGCATTGAGACACAAACATGTCTCTTTTTACACGTGTCTCTGGTGAAGTATTTGTTTTATTTGTGTTGTGTTTAACATGTCAGTTCCCTGTTCACTGCCTCATCTTTAAATATTTATTACTTTTAGCGTAACTCCGCAAAAAACTCAGGGATGAAACTGGACAGGAAGTAGTGACGCTAACAGTGCGGTTGCCGGGTGTTGTTGTGCACTGAGCCAACTGATAGAGACTTCCACAAAAGAGCATTAAATTTATCTTTCTGGCGTTTATTGCATTCTTTCCATGAGTCAGTCACCTCTCCACAGATCTGACCTGTAACTTCACCTGGTAACGACACCTGCTTGTCTTCGTGGAAAAAGGACAAGTTTAACGCCATACTGTGCGGCAATCCAGGGAAAGTAATAACATCTCCATGGAGACGAGTAAATCCTCCACCAGAAAAGCTACATAGTGCAGCTTTGACACCGAATTGTCTCTGTGGAAACTAGGCCAAGTTACAGGTCAGATTTGTGGAGCGGTGACCGAGCTTACAGTAAGAAAGCAAGGGACTTTTAGCAACAAAACGTATGCAATTACAGACCAGCATAATGCCATACCGTGGAAAATTTCAGCCAAAGCGAATAGAAAAAAGCTGAATTTTTGACCGCAAACAAGGAAAGTTACATAGTACAGCTTTGACATCTGCTTATCTCCATGGAAACTAGGTCAAGTTACAGGTCAGATGTGTGGAGAGGTGACCAAGGTTACACCAGAAAAGTTACATAGTACAGACACCTGCTTGTCTCCATGGAAACCAGGCTAAGTTACAAATCAGATGTGTGGAGAGGTGACCAAGGTTACACCAGAAAAGTTACATAGTACAGACACCTACTTGTCTCCATGGAAACCAGGCCAAGTTACAAATCAGATGTGTGGAGAGATGACCAAGCTTACACCAGAAAAGTTACATAATGCAGCTTTGACATCTACTTATCTCCGTGGAAACTAGGCCAAGTTACAGGTCAGATGTGTGGATAAGCGACCGAGCTCACACCAGAAAAGTTACACAGTACAGCTTTAAAATACAGTGGTTTTGTTCTGATTCCTGGAAAGACGTTTAATTGGGCCAGATCTTGTTTACTTCCTTTAACTGTGCGGATATGAAAGGCCCAGAGCGCAACTGGAGTGCGTTCAAACGGCCCCGGTTACACAATGCCGCTGGACCCGTGCCAGGTTACACAACTCGACTATAGGTGAACGCACACACAGGAGCGGAGCTAACCTGCTGTCTCAAAACACGACGAGTCAAAAGGTCTACACAAGTCCGTGCAAAATACAACAGGCTCTTCTGCGTTTCAACGTACATTTGAATACACCTTGGTTTTGTGTTGTCGCGTTTCTTTGTCGAGGTCAACAACTATAACTGCTTTACTTTGACTAGCTAAATGTTATGTTAGCGTGAAGTGAGACGTGGCACAGACAGCGGAACAGATAAGCACATTGTTTATGATGATCTTAGCAGGAAGGGTTCGCTAGTTCAAACCACAGACTGTATAAAGTGTTTGTCTCCAGTCAAATGAAGCTAATCGAGGCTAGCAGTTATAGCGGCTAATTTGGAGCTGAGTTGTATGTGAGAAATTCCAAGTTGCGAGTATCATAGCAACCAAAGAGCCAATCAGGAGTGAGGCTGTTGAAGGTAACACGCATTCCCGCCTGTACCGCTGGTTTAGCAGGAAATGGGTGCTTAGTTACGCTGTCAATCAAACCTGTTGCTAACGCTAGCGGGAGTGACCTCAGGGAAAGAAGGCGCCTGATTTGTCTGTTATTAATGTTCATATCTTGATTTACAGGCACAAAAGTGAAATAAAAACCCCAGGATCATGTAGAGCGGGTTAATACGAACGTTTAAAACCAAAATGACGAGTTTGATAGCAGCAGTTACAGAGAGAGGGGACACAGTTTTTCAATAGAAAGTGAATTGGAGCCAGAAGCGCTGGAACGTGACGGCTAGCAGGTTAGCTACGTCCATTATGGTTCAAATCCACCTGAATCTGAATCCATCTGGGTTTTGTGTCAGTTTTTTCTACGTTAAATACTAAAACTAGTTTACTTTGACTAGCTAAATGTTATGTTAGCATAGAGTGAGACGCGGGAGACACAGTGGAACAGATAAGTTCACTGTTTACGATGAGCTTAGCATAGTGAAGAGAACTGTAGACTAAGAGAAGGGTTGGTCTTCTGGAGGTTAGCATTCGCGCCTCACAGCAAGAAGGTTTTGGGTTCAACTCTCAGGCCTTTCTGTGTGGACTTTGCATGTTCTGGGTCGGTTTTCTGCTTCCTACAAACACAATTACACACAACAGGCCAAAACTAAAACAGCTAAAGCAGAAGTGTCAAACTCATTTTCACCGAGGGCCACATCAACAAAATAGTTGCTCTCAAAGTGCCAGATGTAAATGTAAGACAGTATAAATGTAACTAAATATAGCCAAATGTAATGTAAAATGAATGTAATCACTTTTTAATCTTGTTAATTAACCATCTCTATATTTATTACTTATTCAAGTTACAAATATTGCATATGGATGTGCATAGATATGAAAAAATGGCTGTGTAACTGTGCATCTCCTGATGAACTGACATTTTAAGACAGTCATAACTTTTAATTTACCTTGTCATGGGCCACATAAAATGACTTGGCGGGTCACATTTGGCCCCCAGGCCTTGAGTTTGACACATGTGATCTAAAGTAACCCTGACCAAGACTAGCTCAAGATCTGTAGATGGGTTCCCTGCTCTACTGTCACTGAAGAATGGGTCAAATGCAGATTACGAGCTTCCCTACATGGATAATTAAGCGTACTTTGCCTCAAACTGTTGTTGTGTACTTTGGCAGAACACTTCTTGCTCAAATACAGTTCTACGTCAACAGAAGGTTAAAGATTACACAATGTGGATTGAATTTGAATGGGGATTGTCCGTTCGAGGTTTTCAGAATGAGGAAAAAATGCAGAGGGCGGTTAGCATAGCGATTACCAATTTAAAACTCAATTCAATTCAATTCATTTTATTTTTGTAACGCCTAAAATCACAACAACAGTTCTCTCGAAGGGCGTTCATGTTTTGGTTGATGGGGGAAACCGGAGTACCCGGAGGAAACCCATCCAGACACGGGGAGAAACATGAAAAACTCCACACAGAAAGGCCTGGGCGACCCGGGGATCCAACCAAACCCTCTGCTGTGAGACATGAGCCACTCAGCCACCGAGCTGCCTACACACAAAAACAAAACAACAGGAAAAATCAGACGAAACAAGAAAAATCGGCCAGACGAGGAGGAGGGAGGCGAGTGGAGGAGGGCCAGGCGGGGAGGAGGAGAGGGTCCAGCTGTCATCGGGGCATCTGACAGAGTTACACTCCACAGGGGGAGTGGGACAGGGGACAACATGTGAATAGCACTGCTGATGAGAAAATAGGACAAAGCAGAGGATAGTGCTCAGGTTGCCATACTTCCCCCAGCTAGTTACTCCTACTGCAGCCCGTCTTATCCCGGGTTTTAATGTCCCTAACTCCCTCACTATGTAACCTGGTCTATACCGAAGAGGAAGGTTTTAAGCCTGGTCTTAAATACAGACACTGTGGGGGCCTGTTTAACATCAGCAGGGAGTTGATTCCATAGCACAGGAGCTTGGTAACTGAATGCTCTCCCTCCCACTGTACTTTTGGACACTCTAGGAACCACTAATAGTCCTGCATTCTGAGAGCGGAGTGCTCTGTTTGGCTGGTACGGGACAATAGCATCTTGCAGATTGGATGGGGCCATACTGTTTAGGGTTTTGTATGTCAGGAGGAGGACTTCTCTTCTTTTAGTTCCTGTTAGGACTCTGGCCGCTGCATTTTGGACCAACTGGAGGCTCCTTATAGTACTTTATAGTACTTTATAGTACTTTTGGGGCAGGCGGCGAGCAGAGAATTACAGTAATCAAGTCTGGAAGTAACAAATGCATGGATGAGTTTTTCAGCATCGTTTTTAGGTAAAATATTTCTAATTTTAGTTACATTTCGCAGGTGAAAGTATGTGGTTTTACAAGCTAGGTTTATATGGGCTGTGAATGAGAGATTTTGATCAAACAGGACTCCAAGATTTTTTACAGTAGGGCTAGAAGCTATACTCACATTGTCGAGTGAGATTATCTGGTCCGACAGAGAATCTCTTTGACCTTTGGGACCAACGACAATGACCTCTGTTTTTTCAGGATTTAAGAGCAGGTAATTCAAGGTCATCCAGGTTTTGATGTCCTTCACACAGGCACTGAGTTTATCTATTTGATCAGTCTGATTTGGTTTCACTGATAAGTACAGCTGAGTGTCATCAGCACAGCAGTGAAAATTAATGCCATGTTTTCTGATAATGTTACCCAATGGCAACATATACAGAGTAAATAGGATTGGAATAGGGTCGAGCAAACAGGTTGATGGTTTGGAAGACATGATGGCTGAGGTAATCTCCACCTCATCAACAGGAGTAAATTTATCTAATATTATTAGAGGATCCATGTGGGATATTGGGATTACAGACTGGATTAGCTCAGAGCTGATTTTTGGAGTTGATTTTGTCTCTAATGGTTGTAATTTTGTAATCGAAGAAGTGAAGAAAGTCATCACAACTAATGTTCGAGGGAATAAGAGACTCATTAGCAGTGTGGGAGTTTGTCAGCCTGGCTACAGTGCTGAACAGAAATCTGGGGTTATTTTTGTTTACTTCTATTAGATTTGAATAGTATCTGGTTCGGGCTTTCCGCAGAGCGGCCTTATAAGTGAGCAGGCAGAGCTTCCATGCCTTCAGAGACTGCTCAGAGCGCGAGCGGCGCCAAAGCTTCTCTGTGCGTCTCACATGTTGTTTGAGTGTCCTGAGCTGTAACGTGTACCATGGAGCCGATTTATCTGATAATGTTCTTTTCATTATAGTTTTTTTCTGCGGGGCTGGATAGTCTTTTATATAAATTGAAAGGTAATTAAGAAATGGTCAGAGAGTATAGGGTTTTGAGGAAGGACAATTAGACCATTAATCTCAATACCATAGGTTAGAACGAGATCTAGAGTGTGATTGTGAGAGTAAGTCAGTTTATTCACACTCTGGGTGAAACCGATCCCATCCAGGAGCCAGAGGCAATCACTGCAGTTATCTACATGAATGTTGAAATCTCCAACTATAACAATCCTTTCCCAATTCAAGACTAAACTTGAAATGAAATCAGAAAACTCTGTCAGGAAGTCGGCATATGGACCAGGAGGTCGATAAATTATTATAAATATAACAGCTTTTTGGTTTTTCCAATCGGGGCACGTAAGAGTGTGAGGTTTTCAAAGGAGAGGTGTGTATAGAGGTGTGGATAGTTGGGTTTGGGGCTGAGAATTAGACTGGAATGAGAGATGACGGCCACACCACCACCTCCACCTCGAATTAAATATTATATCTTTTGAATGAGGGGAAAAGTCCTCAAAATGGTGCTCATACAGGAAGTTAGAAGCCACAAATACGCTTATATATGAGGAGACTAGATCTGACATGGATAAAAGGGAATGGCAGAGACAGACTAGGAACATGTTATCTGAAGGGATCAAACTAAACCACGAGATATTTCTGACCTTGAGGGGTTAGACAGCGGGTGAAGGAGGGAGGGGCGGAGGGACGGACGGAGAGAGGGAGGGAGGAGGGAGGGGGTGTCGCCGGGGGTAACTAGAGATCAACACAGAGATGGAGAGAGAGGAGCCCAGACTTTGGACAGCCTCCAGAATCCTCCTCTTTAACCAACCAGAAAATTCCTCCAGCAAAACCACGAAACTACAGAGAAGAACAACTGACAAGAGCTTCAATCAGCTGCACTGTAAAACAAAAGACACAGTATGAACTTTGAGAATATTAATCTGTTTGAATGAAATGTACTAATAATTGTTCTGGTTTAAGTTAGACCTGGTTTAGTCTTGTTAAAGAGTTAGTTTAGTCCTAGTTTAGATCTAGTTTAGACCTGGTTTAGTCTTGTTCTGGATCTAGTTTAGACAGATTTATTCTAAGTTTAGATCTGGTTTAGTGTTGTTATAGACCTTGTTTAGACCTGGTTTAGTCCTAGTTTAGTCCTAGCTATTTTAGACCTGGTTTAATCTTGTTCTAAACCTTTAGTCCTGGTTCAGTCCTGGTTTAGTCCCAGTTTAGACCTGGTTTAGTCCTAGTTTAGCCCTGGTTTAATCCTAATTTACCCCTGGTTTGATACTAGTTTAGATCTGGTTTAGTCTTAGTTTAGTGCTGGTTTAGTCCTTGTGTTTAGTCCTATCTTAAACCTGATTTAGTCCAAGTTTAGTCCTGGTTTAGTCCTAGTTTAACCCTGGTTTAGTCCTAGTTTAGCCCTGGTTTAGTCCTAGTTTAAACCTGGTTTGGTCCTAGTTTAAACCTGGTTTGGTCCTAGTTCAGCCCTGGTTTGGTCCTGGTTTAATCCTAGTTTAGACCTGGTTTAGTCCCAGTTTACCCCTGGTTTGATACTAGTTTAGCCCTGGTTTAGTCCTAGTTTAGCCCTGGTTTAGTCCTAGTTTAGCCCTGGTTTAGCCCTGGTTTAGCCCTGGTTTAGTCCTAGTTTAGCCCTGGTTTAGTCCTAGTTTAGCCCTGGTTTAGTCCTAGTTTAGACCCTGGTTTAGATCTGCTGCGACTCCAGATATTATTCCCACATGCACTTGTTAAAAGTATGACTAATATCTGACTGTTTTCAATAAATACATTTTACAAAGTATTTTTATGGGAGCAGGAAAGTAGCATTTGAAATATTAATTTAAAAAATGAATTCAGCTGCAAATAAAAGCACAAAATACACGAAAAATAAGAATACATAAACTCGACAAAATGAGTCCAATCAATATTATACTGTGAGTTTACATAATGTTAACTTGTGCACACGGCTCTTTTTACAGTGTAAGTGTGTACTTTTGTGTGTAACTGTAGAAGTGGACTTTTACCTCGGCATGTGCCATGTGTGATTAAAGGGTAAAAGCAGAGCGAGCAGGAGGCAGACGACGAGTGATGTAACCAAGGAAGAGAAAGAGGGGACACAAGGGCGGAAGGAAGGAAGGAACTAGGCGGAGGGAGGGAGGGAGCGAGGGGGGAAGAATTGTTGCTTCTGGGGATCTGACTCTCCAAGAATGTCCCAGTCCCAGTCCGACTCTGACCTAAAGGTGAACGTTACAAGTTAATGATTTTTCCACACCGAGCAACATCGAAAAAATAAAGTAAATAGTCTTTGGAATTGTAATTTTACTCGGAATTTTAGGCGGTGGAATTGAGATAAGTAAGATGAATAAGTATTGGAGCATTGTGCGGAAGTTATCGACCATAAACGGTAATGAAGTGAGTAGCAACGCTGTCAATCAAACCTGTTGCTAACGCTAGCGGGAGCAACCTCAGGGAAACAAGGCGTCTGATTTGTCTGTTTTTAATGTTCTTACCTTGATTTACAGACACAAAAGTGACATAAAAACCCCAGGATCATGTAGAGCATAATACGAACATTTAAGACCAAAATGACGAGTTTGACAGCAGCAGGGACAGAGAATAGAAAGTGAATTTGGAGCGTGGCGGCTAGCAGGTTAGCTACTGTATGTCCATTTATATAAACAGTACAGTCTACGTTATCAACCAAATAAAAGTTGGCAGTGACTGAAGGCTTCTAGAGAGAATATTTACAGATAAAGATAATTATTGTTGGAAATAGAATTAGAAAAGAAAAGTTAATTGACAAAAAACAGATAAACGCCATTTGGAAACGTCATCGGAGGCTTGTCGTTTACTCTTAGCATAATGTATTTTACTGCTATTAAGAGAGATAGAAAGAGAGTGGAGTGAGAAAGGAGAAAGAGGGATGACAAAGAGAGAAAGGGTGAGAGACAGAAAGGACGGAGCGCTAACTGAGACATTCGGTGAGGCCTTTCCGTGTGCGTTTTGGAATGTCTGGTCCTTAAAATGACGGTGAATTCTTCTGAATGAGTCACGATTCTTCAGTCGGGCTCGTGTGCGTAGGTGAGCGGACAGCAGTTGTTTTGTTACTAAAATCGCACATTATAAAAGGGGAGGGGCACCGGGAGAGTCGTTCCCACTGTGTCGGTGCTGTTCGTTCTCGGAGCCGCCCTCGCAGCCCCGTAAGCCGCGGTAGAAATCTATTTTGGTGCGAGCCGGAGCCCCCACACGGCGCTCTGTGGCGGAGGTGATTGGTAAAGGCCGGACAAACGGGCTATTTATGAACGCAGCAGGAGAGAGAGAGAGAGAGAGAGCGTCCTTGGGCTGGTGAGTCTGCTGTCTGAAGAGCTAAGTGCTGTATACAGTTACAATGGAGAGAACACAGGCAAGGACAAGTGAAGGAGAGGAGGGAGGGAGGAGGGAGGAGGAGAGAGGGAGGGAGAGCGGGAGGATAGAGGGAGGGGAGGTGGGAGGGGGAGAGAGTGAGGGTGGGTGGGAGGATAGAGGGAGGGGATGTGAAAAGTGAAGGAGAGGAGGGAGGGAGGAGGGAGGAGGAGAGAGGGAGGGAGAGCAGGAGGATAGAGGGAGGGGAGGTGGGAGGGGGAGAGAGTGAGGGTGGGTGGGAGGATAGAGGGAGGGGACGTGACAAGTGAAGGAGAGGAGGGAGGGAGTAGGAAGAGGGAGGCAGGGGAGGGGGAGAGGGAGAGGGGAGGAGAGAGGGGTGAGAGTGGAAGGATAGAGGGGGGGAGAGTGGAAGGATAGAGGGAGGGATGGAGGGAGGGAGAGAGGCAGGGGGAGAGAGTGAGGGTGAGAGGATAGAGGGAGGGGGCGTGACAAGTGAAGGAGAGGCGGAGGGGAGGAGGAAGAGGGAGGCAGAGGAGGGGGAGAGGGGAGGAGAGAGGGCGGGAGAGTGGAAGGATAGAGGGAGGGAAGGAGGGAGGGAGAGAGGCAGGGGGAGAGAGTGAGGGTGAGAGGATAGAGGGAGGGGGCGTGACAAGTGAAGGAGAGGAGAGAGGGAGACGGAGGGGGGAGGAGGAGGGAGGAGGAGAGAGGGATGAGAGTGGAAGGATAGAGGCAGGGGAGGAGGGGGGGAGAGAGGCAGGGGAGGAATGTGGCAAGTGAAGGAGAGGAGAGAGGGAGATGGAGGAGGGAGAGGGAGGAGGTGGAAGGGGGAGGAAAGAGGGGGGAGGAGAGATGGAAGGAAGGAGGGAGAGTGGAGGATAGAGGGAGGACAGGGGAGGAGGGAGGGAGAGAGAGAGGCAGGAAGAGAGAGTGAGAGTGGGAGGATAGAGAGCAGAGGGAGGGGATGAGAAAGAAGGAGGAGGGAGGGGAAAGAGGGAGAGGGAGAAAAAGAGGAGGAGAGAGGGGGAAGAGAGGCAGGGGATTAGAAATGGGGAGGAGGGAGGGAGAGGGAGGAGAGTCAGGGGGAGGGAGGGCAAAGAGGGGGAGGGAGAGAAAGAGAGGAGGAGGAAGAAGGGGAAGAGCGAGGGAAGGGTGAGGTGGGGAGGGAGGGGGAAGAGGGAGAGGGAGAGAAAGAGGGGAGGAGGAAGTCGGGGAGGAAGGAGGGAGACAGGGATAGATAGAGGGAAGGGGATGAGGGAGAGGTAGGACGGAGGGGACGTGAAGGGGGAGTGAGAGGAGAGAGAAGGGAGTTGGGGGAGGGAGGGAAAAGAAGGAGTGAGAGAAAGAGGGGAGGAGGAAGAGGGGGAAGAGAGGCAGGGGATGAGAGACGGGGAGGAGGGAGGCGATGAGAAAAAGGGAGAGAAGAGAGAGAGGCAGAAGAAGAGTGGAATGAGAGAGATAGAGAAAGGCAGGGAGGGAGGGAGGGAAAGACAGAGAAGGAGAGAGAGAAGAGTGAGAATAGTAAGGGGGAGGAAGGAGAAAGGGGCTGAGAGAGGGAGGGGATGAGAAAGAGGGAAGGAGAGGAGAGAGAAGAAGGAGAGTTAGGGGGAGGGAGGGAAAAGAGGGCGAGAAAGAGAAAGAAAGAGGGGAGGAGAAAGAGGGACTGGGATGGGGGTGAGAAAGAGGGAGGGAGAGGAGAGACAGGCAGGGAGAGTGGGATGAGAGAGGACAGAGGGAGAGGAAGACAGGAAAGGAGGGAGAGATGAGAGAGAATAGTAAGGGGGAGGAGAAAGGGGAGAAAGAGGGAGGAGAAAGAGAGAGAAAGGGAGAGTAGGAGTAGGAGAGAAGGAGGAGGAGGGGACTTGTCGTCTTTTAGTGTACATGTAATTATAATAGTTTATTCCCACATTACATTTTAACTAACGTGACCTTGAGACTCTAAAAGACACTTAAAGAGAGAGGGAGGGGAAGAGAGATGGAAAAATACAGGAGAGAGGGAGTGAGTGAGAGAGAGGTGAGAGATAGAGGTGAGGGAGGGAAAGTGAGAGAGAGAGAGGATAAACAATGTAAGAGATATATAGATATAATAGGAGAAAAGAGGAGGAGGAGTGGGATAAAAGAGACAAAAAGGAAGGAGAGAAATAGAGAGAAAGAAAGCAAGAGAGAGAGGAGAGAGAAAGAGGGAGAGAGAGGGGTTATAAAGAGGATAGAGAAAATAAGAGATAATAGGAGAAAAGAGAGAAGGAAGGGGGCGGCAAAAGAGAGAGAAAGGAGGAAGAGAAATAGAGAGGGAGAGAGAGATGAGGGGTTATAAAGATGATAGAGATATAACAGGAGAAAAGAGGGGAGGAGAGGGTGGAAAAAGAGACAGAGAAGAGGGAGGGAAATAGAGATAAGGTGAGAGAGGGGAGTTATAAAGAGGATAGACAAAGTAAGAGATAAAGAGGTATAATAGGAGAAAAGAAAGGAGGAGGGGGTGAGAAAGAGAGAGGAGGGAGAGATTAAGAGAGAGGGGGGTTATAAATAGGAGTAAAAGAGGGGAGAAAAGACGGGAGGAGAGGGGTAAGAGAGAGAGGAAATAGATAAATAGAGAGCAGGGGATTATAAAGATGATAGAGAACGTAAGAGATAGAGATATAATAGGAGAAAAGAGGGGAGGAGAAGGGAAAAACAACGACAAAAAGGAGGGAGAGAAATTAAGAGTGGGGGGTAAAAACAGACGGGAGAGGAGAAAAAGAGAGAGAGAGAGGAGGGAGAGAAATTATGAGGAGGTTATAAAGAGGACAGAGAAAGTAAGAGATAGAGATATCACAGAAAAAAGGAGAGGGAGGAGAGGGATAAGAGAGACAGAGGAGGGGGGGTGGACATTGAGAGACAGAGGGGGGTATAAACAGGAGGGAAGAAAAGAGGAGAGAGAGACGCCAGTGAAAAGACAGGATGAGTCAAAGCCCATTTGTAAAGTAATTTCATCTCTGAACGTAGCGGCGTATCTCCTCATCAGTGAGAGTCAGCCACAAGAGCAACATCAGAGCTCGGTGGATTTGAAACGGTCCGGGACAAAGATCAGATCCCGTTTGCGTTTCCTGTGCCCGGGCGCAGACGTGCCGTTGTTCTGGAGGACTTTTTCGTCCGCTTACGTGCGAGATTCTACCCTGCAGGGCCAAAAAACAGTGAATTTACTACAATGTGGCGACAGGACTTTTGCAACGCGAGTGAATCATCGGCGGTCTATGTCCCGGGTTTAATTTGGGGTTTCGGACAGAAGAAATGTGGGATGGAACCGGGCCACTAATAAAGGAGGAGAGGAGAGGGAGAGGAGGAGAGAGGGGGGGAGAGAATGTCTGAGCTACACTATAAAAAAAACACTTGCTCCATTAGTGAACATGTGAGTTTGATTTGCAGAGATTTGACTCACTGTTTATGTTTTGGTTTCAAGATTTTTTTTTTTTTTTTTTGTCCTTAAAAGGCCCAGATTACGACGTTTTCTGATCCGTTATAATATTTCCTCAACAAAAACAAACCTGGAGTTGTGTTTTTGTTTCTTTCACACACTGAAACTCTGCAGATTCAGGCTGAGTTCTTCTTCTCTCAAACTGAAAACGATCTGTTCCACCTTGTGATGTCATCATGTGGTAAAACAGGAAGAAAAATTCAATTCAACTGGATGAAAACTTTTTGTCAAGTAATTCAAAAAGTACTTAAAAGTTTTTTTTAGTTTTCATATTCAACCAATAATTTACATTTAAGTAACATCAACTTTTACTGTCGGGTTTAACAGCATAAATATAGCAATACGTGAATATATTATGTATCTGTTTGTTTATTTTTATTTTTTTATTTTTTTTATTTTTGCACTTCTGATGCTTCTGTCAAAATAATAATAATAATAATAATAATAATAATTATTATTATTATTATTATTATTATTATTATTATTATTATTATTATCATTATTATTATTTATTTATTTATTTATTATTACATTATATTATTTATTTATTTGATCACAAAAAAATAATAGTGCATTGGATTTATAGAGCAGATTTCATAACACCTAAAGCGCTTCATGTTGCTTTATTCATTCACTCCATGCTTGGTAAGGCCTTGTAGCCACAGCTGCCCTGGGACAGACTAATAGAAAGGAGGCTGCAAATCTGTGCCATCCGCGCCTCCGACAACCACCACAAAAAAACTGTGCACGAATCACGTTCAGACGAGCCAAAGTCGGTGAAGATCTGTGTTCTAATGTCATTTCCTCATCACAAACAGACCTGGAGTTGTGTTTTTATGTTTCATTCACACATGTTTAACAGAAAACCCTGTAGATTTAGACTGAGTTCTTCTCTCAAAACTGAAAAACACTCTGTTCCACCTTGTGATGTCATCGTGTGGTAAAACAGGAAGTGCTCCACTGTGTTTGTAAACTCCACACACCTTCACTTCTAGAATCATTTGGATCAATTCAGCTTCTGGAATTGTCGCTTATTTCTCCTGAACTAAAGGTAAAAGGAGATGTGAACTTGAAAACTAACACCTGATGACATCACAAGGTGGAACAGAGCGTTTTGAGGTTTGGAGATGTAACAGACTAATAATAAAGTGTTACTCAAACATGTGTGAATGAAAGAAAACACAACTCCAGGTCTGTTTTAGAGGAGGTAACAGCATTAGAAAACAACTTAAAGCTCAGAAGAATCCATTTTGCGTAATATAAAACCGTTAAAAATGTAATAAAACTGCTTAAATATTCATAAATGACGCCTTTTTGTACAGTGGATTTCAACTTTAACATGTTCTCCCTGTTCTGTTTGACTTGTGCCTCTGGACTTCATGCTTTGTGCGAGCGTCACTCAGCTGATTGGTTTTGGAAGTAAAACTATTCCATGGCTCTTGAATGATGAAAGGGATTAGAACACAAGTCAACGTTCAGGAAAATAAATGAGAACAACGCGTTCAAAACCGAGTTCACTGGCACCACCAAAAAGTAACTGTTGAGTAGAGACTTGGAGCTGGGCCTGTGGTTCACTGGTCTGGACTCAGTTTCGTGGTTAAATGGAAAAACACAAAGAAAATAGCTCTGGATTTTGTTCTTGGAAAGACACCATCCGGTCGGCAGTCAAGTAAAGTTTAACATGTGATTAGGATCGGCACATCGGGACATCGGCGAGGATTATACAGCAGTGTGTTAAAGAGAGAGGAGGAGGAGAGGAGGGGGGGGAGGAGAGGAGGGGGAGAGAGGAGGAGGAGAGGAGGAGGGGGGGAGGAGGAGGGGGAGGAGGAGGAGAGAGGAGGGGGGGGGAGGAAGGGGGGAGGAGGAGAGAGGAGAGAGGAGGAGGAGAGGGGGGGGAGAGGAGGAGGGGGGAGGAGAGGAGGAGGAGAGGAGGAGGAGAGGAGGGGGGGAGGAGGGGGGAGGAGGAGGAGAGGAGAGGAGGAGAGAGGGGGAGAGAAGAGAAGAGGAGGAAGTGGGAGGATAGAGGAGGAGGAGAGGAGGGGGGGAGAGGAGGAGGGAGGAGAGGAGAGAGGAGAGGAGGAGGAGAGGAGGAGGAGAGGAGGGGGGGAGAGGAGGAGAGAGGGGGAGAGGAGGAGAGGAGGAGGAGGGGGGAGGAGAGAGGAGGAGAGGAGGAGAGAGAGGAGGAGAGAGGAGAGGAGGGGGGGAGGAGAGGAGGAGAGAGGGGGAGAGAGGAGGAGGAGAGGAGGAGGGGGAGGAGAGGGGGGAGAGGGGAGGAGGAGGGGAGAGGGGGAGGAGAGGGGGAGGAGAGGAGGAGAGGAGGGGGGAGGAGAGAGGAGAGGAGGGGGAGGAGAGAGGAGAGGAGGGGGGAGGAGGAGAGAGGGGGAGAGGAGGAGAGGAGAGGAAGAGAGAGGGGGAGAGGAGGAGAGAGGAGGAGAGGGGAGGAGAGTAGGGAGAGGGGAGCAAGAGAGGAGAGAGTGTTAGAGGAGAGAGAACTGGAGAGAGAATGTGAGCGAAAGAGGAGAGGAAGGAGGAAGAGGGGAGTAGAGAAGAGGAAGAGAGAGAAGAAGAGAGGAGGGGGAGAGGATGAGAGGGGTGGGGGAGGAGAGGGCGAGAGAGAGAGGAGGAGAAGGGGAGAGGAGAGAGGGGGAGAGGAGGAGAGAGGGAGGGGAGAGAGGAGAAGGGAGGAGAGACGAGGAGAGAGAATGGGAGTGAGGAGCAGAGGGAGAGAGAGCAGGAACAGGTGGAGAGACGGTTACAGGACACAACAAAGGAAAGAGAGGAGAAGCGAGAGGGAGAGAGAGGGAGAGAGAGGGTTACAGGAGACAGCAGAGAAGAGAGAGGCGAGAGAGAAGGAGGAGGAGAAGAGAGAATAGGAGAGAGGAGGAGAGGGGGAGAGATTGTTAAAGGAGAGAGGAGGAGAGGGGTCTCGTGAGGACATGTGTTCACTGTATTTCGAGTGTTTACAGACGGAGGCTGAGCTCCACTGTCAGAAAGTCTCCACCATATGAGATACTTTTGTTAAGATTATTTTATTATAATTTTGAACAAATATAAGCGCCAACTAATTTATACCATTTAAAGTTATATTTGGAGAAAAAAAAAAAAACTTTCAAAGCTACAATTTGTATTTAAAATGGCCGAATGTTATGTGTTTGATAATGTACCAGCTTTGACTTGACAGAAAAAGACGAGAGAGCGGAGAGAACAGGTGAGTCTGAACAAAGCCCAGGTGAGGGGAAGGGGGAGGGGCCAGGTGAGGTGAGAGGAGGGGGGAGGGGCCAGGGGAGGCGAGACAAAGGGGGAGGGGTCAGGTGAGGTGAGAGGAGGGGGGAGGGGCCAGGGGAGGCGAGACAAAGGAGGAGGGGCCAGGTGAGGTGAGACAAAGGGGGAGGGGCCAGGTGAGGTGAGACAAAGGGGGAGGAGCCAGGTGAGGGGAAGAGGGAGGGGCCAGGTGAGGTGAGAGGAGGGGCCAGGTGAGGTGAGAGGATCTAATACATTTACAGACGTAGCTTTAAAGAGTAAATTCTCTTAAAGCAGAAGTCTCAAACTTGCAGCCCAGGGGCCAATTGCGGCCCGCGGGACAATATTTTGTGGCTCGCGGGACAATATGAAAGTTTAATGTTAGTGTGGCGTTACCATGTTGCGTGATGAAGGTTCCACTAAATCTGTAAACCCCAAAAACAAGTGTCAAGATTCAACAAATAACGATGTGTATCCATAAAATCCACAAGAAATGACGTTTGAGAAGATTTTAACGAAGCTTTTTTTGTGGAATACCTGATGTGGCCCAGCGTCACCCAGACCCCTGATTTAAAGGTTAATATTATTATTATATTGCAAAACATAACGTAACTTTCTTATACTTTCTAATACTACCACGACACTGGGACTAAACTGGGTCTAAGTGTGATCAGTTTAATGCCATACTGAGGAACATTTCAGGCAAAGCAATAGCATAACTTTGTGGAGACGAGTGGACAGTGGCAAAGCGCGCGCACTCTGCTCCAAACTGCTTTTACTTCAGAGGATTGAGCTGACCTTTGACACTTAGACTGTCTGAAACTCAAACTTGATTAAAATTTTGAGTAATCACGAGGCCGTACTCGGATTAAACGAGCGAAACTCATGTGGATTTGACTGTATTTCGTCGGGAGTACTGCGTCACCTCTCACTACAGCGGCTCCCCCCTCCTCTGGAAATGACAACTTGATGATATATCCATGGGAATTTAATTATTTTCCGAGAGCAGCTGGCTAAACCGTGTACAACATCTGCACCCTGACACCACTTAAACACCACATCCCAGTCGGTCTGTCCTCGCCTCATCTAGAAGCCTCCGAGTTTCGGCGCTCCCTGGAGTCTTTATGATATCTCTGTTCGGGACGAGATTAAAACGGCATATTTGTAAGACGGGTTGACCTTGTGCAGACTGATTTAGCTTTTGGTTTGAATGTTTTTGGCCTTAAAGAAGACGTATTGTGCTTGTGTCTGCTGCGTAGTTATAATCGACAGGATGACGTGCATGAATCACTAAATACAACTTCAGGTGAGTAAATGGTGAAAGGAAACAACTATAAAAGTGGATAAACACTCTGAAAAGTCCATTTTGCAGAAAAGGCCTGGTTTAAATCAGGTCTATTGTGCGTGTGTGTCTCTATAGTTATAATCTGTGACACCTGTGGATCATTGTGGGAGAATGTGCACGTTTTAAACGGCAATATTCATCCAAATCAACTTAATAAAAGAAGTGAGAGATGACTTCCGTATTAGAAAATTGTGGTGGCTAATGGAGCTGAAGTTAACGTCGTAAATGCAGACTAAAAGCAGACTAAACAAGGACTAAACAGGGACTAAACAGGGATTAAACCAGGACTAAACAAGGACTAAACAAGGACTAAACAAGGACTAAACCAGGACTAAACAGGGATTAAACCAGGACTAAACAGGGATTAAACCAGGACTAAACAAGGACTAAACAAGGACTAAACTAGGACTAAACCTGGACTAAACCTGGACTAAACCTGGACTAAACATGGACTAAACATGGACTAAACATGGACTAAACATGGACTAAACATGGACTAAGCCAGGACTAAACATGGACTAAATCAAGACTAAATCAAGAATAAACCAGGACCAAACCAGGATTAAACAAGGACTGAACCAGGACAAAACCAGGACTAAACCAGGACTAAACCAGGACTAAACCAGGACTAAACCAGGACTAAACTAGGACTAAACTAGGACTAAACTAGGACTAAACTAGGATTAATCAACGACTAAATCAGGACAAAACCAGGACATAAACTTGCACCTCCTCTAAATATGTAAATATGCACTAACAGACTTCCCACAGCCTAAAATCATTTTCCAGGACATTTTAGTGACGTAATCACAGCATCTACAAACAGATTACTCCATTTATACAGTTTTTTATAGTAAAAATGTCATCTCTAAAACTGCGGAGCTGACGTCGGCGTAAACGTCGTCACAACAAAGAGCCGTGTAGCTGTCGGCGCCCCCTATGGACGGCTGCACATCACATTAGCGAGCAGTGGATTTTTGTTCATTTGTACCAAAATGACGACGCGACGCTGCAGAATCCTACGAGTATCACTGATTAAGAAAATAAAACTGAACAACGAAGTAAATACAGTGGGCGTGTCCCAGTGGAGGCGCAAACAGGGGTTGATCGGCAAAATGGCGGCTTGAAAGTAAACGATTAAAGATTAAACTCAAACATGAATCACTCCAAAAATAATTTCAGAAGGTAAACGAGGAGAAAACAACTAGAATATGGTTTAAAGCTCTGAAAAGTCCATTTTGCAGAATAGGACTGAATTAAATTAAAGGTTCACTGTGTAACTTTTGTGGTAGAGCATCTGCTTGTCTTCATGGAGATATTATGGTTTGACTAGAATGTTCCACAGTTGGGTATTAAATGTATACATCTCCATGGAGGCGAGCAGGTAATGCCACCAGACCAAGTTAGAGGTCAGATCTGTGGAGAGGTGACCCCACTCTCAGTAAGAAAACATGTTTAAAGTTGTTTGTTTGTTTGTTTGTTTTTTTAATGCCTGTAATTGAATAAATACAAGATGGATATGTTTATGCTAAAGAGAGAATGTGGCAAACCTTTGATCTGAAAAGTGACACAGTGCACCTTTAGGCAAAAATGATATGCCTGTTTCAAGTTTGATTTAAAACAGTAAATTTGTCAGAGAGGCGGACCTTGTGCTGTTGTGGGCGGGGCTCCAGATGTCCTTTGATTACATGTGTCAGGCACATTCATATCTGAGCTTCATCTTCATTTAAACATCCTGTGAGAAAACCACAAACACACACCACAAGATTAGTCCAAGACTGAACCAGAACTAAAACAGGATTAAAGCAGGACTAAACAAGGATTAAACGAGGACTGAGCCAAGAATAAACCAGGACTAAACCAGGACTAAACCAGGACTGAACCAAGAATAAACCAGGACTGAACCAGGACTAAACCAGGACTGAACCAAGAATAAACCAGGACTGAACCAGGACTAAACCAAGACTGAACCAAGACTGAACCAGGACTAAACCAGGACTAAACCAAGACTAAACCAAGAATTAAACCAGGACTGAACCAGGACTGAACCAGGACTGAACCAGGACTGAACCAGGACTGAACCAGGACTGAACCAGGACTGAACCAAGGCTACACCAGGGCTACACCAGGACTCTAAACCAAGACTCTAAATCAAGAAGATTAAACCAGGACTAAACCAGGACTGACCCAGGACTACACTAAGACTAAACCCAAGACTAAATCAGGACTAAATCAGGACTAAACCAGGACTAAACCCAGGACTAAATCAGGACTAAACCAAGACTAAAATCAGAACTAAACCAGGACTAAACCAGGACTAAACCAGGATTAAACCAAGACTAAAACAAGACTACATCAGGGCTCTAAACCAAGACTAAATCAGGACTAAACCAAGACTAAGACTAAAACCAGGACTAAAACCAGGACTGAACGAGGACTACACTAAGACTAAACCCAGGACTAAATCAGGACTAAACCAGAACTAAACCAAGACTAAAATCAGAACTAAACCAGGATTAAACAAGGACTAAACCAGGACTAAACCAATACATTTTCAAAGTATTTCTCCCATAAACCCCATAACCACACTTTTGATATGAGATTTTCAAACCAAACGTGTGCTATAATCAGTAATAGACCTTTCATTTAATAAGTAGCTGGATTTGCGTGGAATAAAGAAGGAACAGTGCATGATATGACACGGAAATGAACACACTGTACCATGTGAGAGCTGTGGACTGCTTCAGTGTGGGGATCTGAATGAGTCACAGGAAAGGAGCACACTGTGAGCGTGCAGAATTCATCAAGACAAATGAAACGTGTCTCTCTGGAACTGTGCTGCAAACACATACACAAGAGTTAGCACGCTATTTTGATGTGTAGTTTCAATTTGCTAGCTTGCACTGTTGTTTTTCATGATTACCTACCAGCCCACATAAATGAATACAGATTGTCATGAGGCACATTAGGCTAGAAACGTACAAAATATGCTCTATGGTTGATTCAAATTAAGAGAATTGATAAGAGAACAATGTTTACATGAAATATTAGCTTGCAGTAGCTTAGGTTTCCCCATAGGACCTGTGTTCCCATAAATCAAACACACATGCTGCGCTTTTTTAACCAATGGCGCCCCTACGTGGATGACTAAGCTACTGCACTCATGATTCATTCAGTATTATTTTTAAAAATTGAAGTTATTTTACGAAAGATTAGATGGTTTGCTGTATTTTCATTTATAGATTTGTTTTGGCTGATTTAGGAGAAAAGTTTAAAAAAAAACCTGATTTTTTTTTTTTTTTTTTTTTTTTTTTTTTTTTTTTTTTTTTGAATGAATGAAATAAAGCTGAAATTTACAAAAGCAATTGTTTGTGCACGATAAATAAAAAAAATAAAAAAGTATATTAGCCACAGTGGTCTAAAAAAATACGTTAATGCTCTTGTAATATTACCGAATTCAAAATGACGGCGTAAACAGGAGATTTACCGTCTAAAAATAGACTCTTTTCATCTTTAAATACTTACCAAAGACTTTGAACGACCTGTCAACATTAAATACCAAACAAAATGTTCAAAACGTGCTCAAAAATGGCTAAAAATCTGATCTGGGTTCTGTTTTTCAGTTGAAACCGGAAGTCGATTACGCTGCGCACTTCTACAGGAAATACCCTCCGCTCGCGCAGATTGTTGAGGCCGCCATTTTACCGACCTTACGGTAAGAAAACTTGACTTCGCTTTGTGTAGTTTGCGTGCATCCTCCCGCTAGCAAACATCCACACTGTTTTAACCCAATATCGTGCATTTAAATCAAGTTTCTGTGTTTATTTGCAGCGGTTGGATTACTCTGCAAACCTTAATCCGCGTGCATCGTTGTTGTTGTGCTACTGTTAGCCGCTGGGAGAGTCCGCTCAGTGAAAAACCCCATACAAAACACCAGCTAAAGTAGTAACATCACAGTTATTAAGGCTATTTATGCACGTTTTATGATGTTATAACATGCAAGAATGTAAAGTTAAGTTAAACCGTGAAATCGGAGATACCTTCAATCATTTGTGTTGTTATTTATCTCCTCTTAATTTTAACAATACAAAGCAAACTAAATTATTAAACTAAATATAAGGCTTTTTCATGTTTTTATTTCAACAGTGGGTGATGATCATGTAAAAGTTTTTGTTTTTATTTTAGCACTGAACTGAACAAATGCATTTGTGGTTAGTGCAAAGTATTCCAGTAGCAGTTCAACTATTTCAGTAGCATTTAAAATATTTCAGTAGCATTTAAAATATTGCAGTAGCATTTAAAATATTTCAGTAGCATTTAAAATATTCCAGTAGCATTTAAAATATTGCAGTAGCATTTAAAATATTCCAGTAGCATTTAAAATATTGCAGTAGCATTTAAAATATTCCAGTAGCAGTTCAACTATTTCAGTAGCATTTAAAATATTTCAGTAGCATTTAAAATATTGCAGTAGCATTTAAAATATTTCAGTAGCATTTAAAATATTCCAGTAGCATTTAAAATATTTCAGTAGCAGTTAAAATATTTCAGTAACAGTTAAAATATTTCAGTAACAGTTAAAATATTTCAGTAGCAGTTATCAGAAATTGACCCTCTATAATCAAAATAATATAGTAATATATACTTAATAGTCAAATTAAATGTTTGTATCCCACGTCTTGTTATAGTTACCCAACCACAAAATTCCTCTTTACCCATATGCATTAATAACTGTTTTGCATTATGTCTTATTTCCTGGGTGTGTGATGCTAATTGTAGGCACTACTCTGTCTGAGGCTTTGTTAAGACTTTAAGCTTAATTTTAACACAATTTGACCTGAAAGAACTGTCTTGGCTGGAACTACAACAAATGAGATGATTTGTAGTTGAAATCCAGTTTTTATCATCTTCGTCTTTTAGCTAAAATTAAGTCTATTTTATCTTTTTCGGATTTCGAGCGCGTGATGCTTTTATTTCCTCTCGTTTGGACGACTGCAATGCACTTTATGTAGATATTAACTAAAATGCACTTTATCTCTTGCAGTTAGTCCAAAACGCTGCTGCCCGACTTTTAACAGGAAATAAAAAACATGAACACATCGCTCCAATTCTTGCGTCTTTGCACTGGCTCCCTGTTCATTTAAGAATTGATTTTAAGATTTTATAGTTTGTTTTTAAAGCTGTGAATGGACTGGCCCTAGATTACATCGCGGACCTCATCCAAATTTATACTCCGGCGCTCACAAGGAGGTCCGAGGGCCAGCTCCAGCTCATAGTGCCCAAGACGAGACTTAAAACCAGAGGAGACAGAGCCTTTTCTGTGGCTGGTCCAAAGCTCTGGAATGTTCTGCCTCCTCACGTCAAAACAGCTGGAGAGTTTTAAGTCTCGTCTTAAGACCCACTTTTACTCTCTGGCTTTTAACTTTTACGCTCTGGCTTTTATTTGCTTGTTTTATTTGATTTTATTGTTTTATTGCTTTTATATACATATTTATTATTTTAATTTTACTATTTGATTCTAGTCTAAATGTTGATTTAATTAGTTGTTTTTATTTATAATGTATTTGTGCAGCACTTTGGAAACTGCATTTGTTTGTGAAATGTGCTGTATAAAGTGGATTGGATTGGAGTAGTTTGTAATCTCACAACTAAAAATTACTGTCACAAGTTTTTCGGTTAGTCACTCTCACCTTTTTGCTGAAAACACATATATGTAGAACGCCCCTAGCATGACGTCACTGCAAAGTAATACAGCGCTTTTCCAGACGCTCGAAGTTGCTTGCATTACTCTATCACCCCAAACACAGTGGTGAACTACTACTACAGATACAGACAGATTCAAGGCTGCCACACCACATTAATACTATTAGGCACGATGTGAGTGGAGTGTCTTGCCTAAGGACACAGCAATGTTTTTTGTTACTGGCGTCCACTGTGGCACCTGGTATTCCCAACAGTCTCCCATCCAAATACTGACCAGGTTGTTTTTTCTCTTTCCTCTACAGCGCACAGGAACAATGGTGGTCCTGCTCCAGTCCAAGTCCTTCCTGGAAAACATGCTGTCCTCTTTAAACGACCTAAGACTCCACGGACATCTCACCGACATCACAATCAAGGTCGACTTCCAGGGAAAAGCAGAGGAATTCCGAGCCCATCAGTTAATGTTGGCGGCATCTAGTGGCTATTTCAAAAGTATAGTCCTGTCTGAGCACTGGATACAAGACAAAGTTCTACTCACCAACATGCAAACGACAAATTTTGCCAAATTTTTAGAGTTTGTTTACACTGGGAAAATTCAAGTTAGCTGGAATGAGTTAGTCGATATTCAGTTAGCGGCTAAGTTCTTGGACTGTCAGGAGCTGTTCTTGTTGTGTAAAGAAACTAGGGAAAAGGCCTCACGAAAACTGAAAAAATTGTCCAAAACTACTACCACTACTACTACAACTACTGCTCATACGAGTACTACTACTACTACTACTACTACTGCAGAAAAGGAGAATGAGAATAATCCAAGAAGGTCTAAAAGAAAGAAAAAAAACAAAAAGATGGATTCAGACGATAGCGATTACACACCAGCTAGCGAAAAAACAACAGGTACAAACACATTTAATAAGACGCTTAAACTACGACTACCACGTAAAGCTCTTGAAAAGACGAGTGAACCTGAAAAGGAAGAAATAAACAGCAGTGAAGTTAATGAAGAAGCAGAAACTGGAAACGCCAAACCTAAAAAGTCTAAAAACGCAGTACCGTCCGATGAAGAGTGGAGTCCCAAGGATAATACTCCAAATGGGGATGATGATGATGATGACGCTTTCTTACTTGGGTTTGAGGGGCAGGAGCCTTCAGGAGATGATAGTTTGGGAGAGGAGGTGTTCAAGTGGACGTCCAAAGCTCAGTTTGAGTGTACCGAGTGCCAGCGAACGTTTCACTACGAAAAGAGCTTTTTGAAACATAGGAGGTAAGAAAACTATTTCTTTTTACGTGGGTTATGAGATGACCTGCCAACAGTTACTTTTATACTTTTATAAAATACACAACCCATTAAAATTTAGATGAATTAAAAATAAAGACTGTCCGATTATTTGTATATGTAGAATACTTCAGTTTGTGCTGTTGTTTTAATATTTATTATGCCTCAAAATTAGCATTAGCGTTAGCATTGAGACACAAATATCTCTCTTTCTAAATACAGAAATGTCCTCTGGTGAAGTATTAAATGTATTTGTTTAGTCCTGCCCACTGCCTCATCTTAAAATATTTATTAATTTTAGCATAACTCAGAAAAAAACTGAAGATGAAATTGGACAGGAAGTAGTGACGCTAACAGTGAGGTTGCCGGGTGCTACTGTGCACAGCGCCTAATACAATCTTGAGTTCAATACATTATAGAAAAACAATAGGACTGCATTCACTTAAAAAAATGTCTCTTATGGTCTCTGGTTCTTTTCAACTGACAATATTCATGTGTTTGGGGTTGAATAGTGGCACCATTATTCTTTGACAGCATATAAATAACTGTAATAATCATGATTTCAAATATATCAATATATTTTCCATGTTTATTTATCTTTATTTATACAAGGAAAGCCTAACGAGAGCACTCAGACGTTCCTCTTCATGAGTGCCCTGTTCAAATACAGAACAATACAAACAAAAACAAACAGAACACGTAACTGCAGAGGTCCATTTAAAACATTACAAACAGGAGCAGGTGTGAGTATAAATGTTTATCTCCAGATTATTAAAGTGCATTTGTGGTACCAGTCTATCCAGTTTTGCATGTCCTTGAATCAGTCTATCGTCGTAGTCCCTGATAAATACATTTTATGCAGTACTTTTCCATAGATTCACCGTACTGTACCCCCAAAAAAGACTTGAATATTTTGCACAAAAAAAAATCCTTGACATTTTTACAGCCTTGGTTTCTCAAATTTGTCAAAAGTGCCAAAATTAGAGGGTACTGTTTTCTGACTGAAGTATTTCTAACTCATTATATTTTTGCTTTTTCTTTGTCGCCCAGCACTTACCACGGCATGACAGCTGAAATCATCCATCGCTGTGAGATCTGTCAGCAAACCTTCGCCAACCGCAGTAACCTGAAGACCCACGAGAGGCACGTGCACAGCTCCGAGAGGCTGTTCACCTGCAGCACCTGCACCAAGAGCTTCAAGAGGAAGAAAGACGTGGTCCGCCATCAACGACAGGTGACGAGTCTTGTGCTGTTCAAACAGACCTGTCTCAATAATGACTGTATTGAGTTATAGTTCAACAATCATTTTTAAAGGTCAATATTTATCACCTGGACTTTTTCTTAAAATGTTTTGGCTATTTCTTTTGCAATATGATTAGGTTTTAACTGTAGAAGACCTACGCAGTCCTTTGAATTGGGTAAAAAAACACTCTGATCACGTATATTTGCATGACTGAGCGCTGCAGAGCTACTGTTTTACACATTACACATGACGAGAATTTGGATCAACTTAACAGCAATGATGAGTCTCCACCTGCATCCGCCTGCGCAGTTGATTGTGGGTCTGTCTGCGCAGGTGAGTCTGTGTCGTTCAAAAGCTTTTTCTCCTCCGTCACCAGCGCGTACAGTCCTCACGGTGTATTTAGCCACAGGTGAGAGAAAAGACCACCGCATAAAGCACCAGGGAAGCGAGTGTGTTCGTGCATATTGTCCGCTCGAAGTTCGTTGTCGTAGAGATAAATTCGCAGATCAGTTGATAAACTCTTACATAGCTCACGGTGTGTTTGGGGTGTGTGAACAAGACCGACCCAAAAATAAAGTAAACACAACTAAATCCAGAGCCATTAACATGTGTGAAAACAACATAAAGCTGCACTAGATCAGGATTAAACCAGGACTAGAACAAGTAGAAACGCACCCTTGGTCTAGAGCAGGGGCGTCAAACTCATTTTCACCGAGGGCCACATCAGCAAAATGGCCGCCAATATCACAAAATGTAACCGAATGTCATGTAAAATAAATGTAATTACTTTTTAACTTGTTAAATAACAGTTTCTGTGATAAACTGACATTTTTAAAAGTGTGTATCTGGTCGGGACACAGCTGCTCACAGACCTTCAGCTCTGCTTCAAATACAGACTTTTACAGCCTTTTAATTATTGGACAGTTAATTGTTTTTCTTGTAGACTAACTTTTTCATACTTAGCTCTGTGTTTGGTGTCAAAATGTCGCCCCCGCCTCATAACACAAAAAACATACAGGTTTTTCTCCTCAAAGCACAAACTTGTATTCACCTTCACCTTTCTTTCTCCAAACTTCCTTCCACGCCAACAGTTTTCCTCTTCGTGAACATTTTGTGATGATTATTTGCAAATATTTCCCAGTTCCACTTGCTGGGAAAATCTCATTAGTTTATCGTCAGTGCAAACATTAAAGCGGTATAGACAAATTAAAAGGCATGACTGTCATTTTAAAATATCTTCTCGCGGGCCACATAAAATGACGTGGCGGGCCGCATTTGGCCCCCGGTCCTCGAGTTTGACACATGTGGTCTAGAGGTTGCACTATTTTTTAAAAGAAATATCTAAACAGAAAATCCACTCCATGTGAACTTTAAACATCATGACATAACCACCAAAAACGATCAGGTCCTGTATGTTATCTTGTTGCCATGGTTTTCCAAACACTACACAGCTTGTCTTTATGAACCTGAAAATACGTTTAGTTCATTTTTTTCTTTTCTTTATGAAGGTCCATGAGCGTGACAGCCACAAACACATCTGCAGCACCTGTGGGAAGTCCCTGAGTTGTAAAGCGGCGTTACATTTACACGAGCGAATCCACAACGGAACCAAACCGTATCAGTGCCCCGTGTGTGACGCCAAGTTCACCCAGAAGACGGCGCTCAAGATGCACAACAGGTAAAGCAGTAACATCGTATTAAATGTCTGAGGACCACAAGTTTAGACGTCAACAATTTACCAGCTTTAGTATCAGCAAGAACCACCGCTGATCTTTAAATGTTTATTGTTGTAACTCGACAAACAGGAAGTAGTGACGCTAAACAGGAAGTAGTGACGCTAACAGTGAGGTTCAACACATTCTAGGAAAACAATAGCACTGCATTCACTTTAAGAAATGTCGTAATTTCAAATGGAGGGCAGGGGCCTGTGTAACTCTACAGAAAATTCTCTGTTTTTGCAAGAAAAATCTTAAAACTTACGATCTACAAATGTTGAACCATATCTTTCTCTGTTTTGGCTCCACAAACTTGTCCTAATAATCTTATCTTATAGTCTAGGATTGAATAGTGGCACCATTATTCATCGACAGCTTAGAAATAATTGTAATAATCATGATTGCACATACATCAATATATCTTCTATATTTATTTATATTTATGGACACAGGGAGAGCCCGATGAGAGGACCCCAGACTCTTCTTTTCAAGAGAGAAGCACCACTAAATATGGACTTTGAGGGAAAGAGTCACAGCTTTAAACTCGTAACGTAAACTTTAAGTCTGTTTCTCACTAGGCCTGTCGTGATAACACAGTGACGTAAATATAGACGATAAACGATCATATTGAAACTAAACTGTAAAGCGGAATTATTTTAAAACAGAATACCTACATGAGACCACGTTATTTTCATTTTGATTAGTTTGGGCCATCATTTTGGGTGATTTGTTGCTAAATGTCTAAAGGGCAGGGAGTCAGGAAGTGCCGTGTTTCCTGCTGTCTAAAAGTGGAGAGGGGAGACGACGGGGTAGCTGCGTTTTTTTCATTGATTTTTCATATTCGTTTGCTTCTTACCGTACTATTTTGTAGGCCTACGATCTCCTCTCTAAGCGACAAAGGCTCACGGTCGCTACGCATTAAACTCGAGATTGCGTTTGAACTAATAATACATATTTGTTTTTGTTCAGGACACACACAGGAGAGAAGCCGTTTGCCTGTACTTTGTGCGACGCACGATTTACCCAGAAACAGATGTTGGCCAATCACGTCCGCTCTCACACTGGTACGCCACGTTATACTGCTTATATTTGTAATTATAATGTCAAAAAGTTACATAATTAATCCATCATCCATCCTTCTCCTCTTTTACCAGGAGAGAAGCCTTTTATGTGCGAAGCGTGCGGTAAAAGTTTTTCCTCTCGGGAATATTTGAGGCACCATTCAAACATTCACACCGGAGCCAAGCCGTTTAAGTGTGATCACTGTGGGCGGGGCTTCTCACAGAGGAACTCCCTCAACCAGCATTTAAAAATACACACAGGTACGTAGAAGAAAGTCGTGATAAAGCGAAGCAAGGATGATGTTAGCAACGCCGTTAAAATGGTCATGTTCTCACAAAACTCACATTTCGAAACTACAGAAATGGTTCGATACTTGATACTTATTTCTGTACCATTAGGACTTTCACGGTAATTGCTACTTTATATTGATTTATTCATCAATAGAGGATATATATATATTTATTGAGTACTTTTTCTTGCACTGGAATGTTTGTTTTTAGTACTTCTCCGACTCATTACATATATTAACTAACTATTTGGATTATTCAGATTTAGAATTTATGTCGTTGTTTATCATACTTTTTCCTAAATGATTCCTCCTGCAAAGCTTCAATAGTTGGTGTAGTCTGTTCCCAAACGCTTATTCATCGTTGTTAAAAGGAAAAGTGTACTGAAGTAACACAGCGAGGTGTCAAATTGAAAATGAATGACAAACAATAACGTTCGAACATTAAATATCACGTCTTTGTAGTTTATTCAGTTCAATATTGGCTGAAAAGGATTTGCAAATCATTGTATTCTGTTTATTTTTTTTTTTAAGTTTTGCACAGCGCCCCCACTGTATATAATAACTCTTTCTATTATCCATGTTTCCGGTAGAACTTTGAGATGAGCAGACCACATGATTTTTGGACGCTCTAGAGGGGGCGGGGCTTGTGCTGTAGCTGACCCCAAACCTTAGAACAGCCCAATGTTTAAATATCGTTACATTTTTGTTGAAAACTCATTCGTCTGCACTGGCTTTTAACACGAGCTTGACCAGGACACTCGTATCGTCCGGTTTTATCGAGTTTCTGCATGTTTTGCTTCATAAGACTGCATTTTATTTTGTCTTTGTACAGCACTGTGGGCAGCTGTGGTTGTTAAATATTAATCTATTTGACTTGACTTGACCAAATTTTACTTATTATATAAACAAATTGGGTACAGCCCCTCTAACACACTCACACACACTCCAAGGAAAAGCAAAACTGGACACGTTGGTGACACAATTGAATAATCCGGTAACAAACGTTTAAACTCACACCTGCTCCTGTTTTTAATGTTTTATATATCGACCTGTATACTCGTTTGTTTTGTTTGTTTTTTCTGTTTGTATTGTATTTTGAACAGGGTGCCTATGAAAAAGAGAGCGCACCTGTATAAATAAAGTCTTTTCAGGTTATAATTGTACAGAAAAAATACAGTTGACATTTCCAAAAAAGGTTAAACGGATAATAATATGATGTAACGTGTGTACACAGGTGACCGTCCCTACAGCTGCAAGTTCTGTGAGAAGCACTTCACTCAGCTGAACGCTCTGCAGAGGCACCAGAGGATCCACACCGGAGAGAAGCCCTTTATGTGCAGCATGTGTCACCGCACCTTCACCGACAAGTCCACACTGCGCCGACACACCACGGTAAACAAACGATATCAAGCGTCGCAGTCTGGTCTTAATATTTTAAAGGTTCTATATTATACAAAATGGAGCTTCCTGTCATGTTCTAACGCCGTTTCCTCCTCAAAAACGGACAAAATTTACTCGTGGGAGCTTTAAATCATGTTCTAATGTTGTTATCTCATCAAAAACAGACCTGGAGTTGTGTTTTGTTTCATTCACACATGTTTGAGTCACACTTTATTATTAATCTGTCCACATCTCCAAAGCTCAAAACACTCTGTTCCACCTTGCGATGTCATGAAGCGGTAGTTTTCAAGTTAACAGCTACTTTTGCCTTTAGTTCAGTAGTAGATTGGCAATTCCAGAAGCTGAAATGATCCAAATTATTTTATTGAAGGTGTGTGGAGTTTAAAAACACAGTGGAGCACTTCCTGTATCACCACATGATGACATCACAAGGTGGAACTGGGAGAATTAAGCCTAAATATGCAGGTTTTGTGTGTTAAACTTACAAACAATGCTTAACTCTTTGTGATGAGGAAACAACATTATAACATAGATCAGAAAAAAGCTTAAAATGGGCCATTTAGCTAATTTAAAGGGCCCATACGTGTTTATTTATTTATTTATTTGATAGAGACAATGCACATTAATGAACATCAGTATAAAACAGATGTAAATATACCGAATTTTAGCTACAAAGCAAGTTTTCATCCGTAGTCCCTAGGCAGGCAAATACATAAAAAATACAACATGCAATACAAGCTCGTTGATTCTGCATTAATCCATAATGTTTTTGCTTCTTCTTTTTTACTTCTAAGCCGCCATGTTTGTTTTGACCCGAACAGTTCATGTGTTTCTCTGATTGGTTCATCCTCCGTGACCCTCTTTGTCAAATTAATATTGTTAAAGCATGTGGTTTTGTACTGGCCAAAGAAATGTGTAGATGTCTGTTTAATCCCTCACTTTTTAAACTTTTTTTTTTTTTTCCCCAGACTCACGCTTCTGACGCTCCCTGGACTTCGTTTTTGGTTGTACTGGACGGAAACATCGAGGACAGAAAACCTCCGACAGAAATCAAAAACAAACCCCCGAAAACTGTCGACAAAAAGAACAAGAAAAGCAACAACAGGGAGGATGACGAAGACGCGAAAAACCCCAACAAATCTGAAACTACAGAGACGTCGACCATTACTGTCCCGTCAGACTGGGCGAGCCACGGAGCTATAGCGTTGGTTAGCCACACTGCGCTAGGCGGGATCACTGTTATCCACACAGAAATACCAGCGGGAACGAAACTCCAACCTATTGTGACGACTGATAGCACCGGAGCTAGCGTGCTATCGTTGGACAATTCGGCTATTACGGTTCCCTTTTCGCTAGCGGCTAACGTAGCGCAGTCCATATCTACCACGACGATCCCGACTGTTTCTGTTTCGGACGGTACGCTAGCGATAGTTACGGACAGCCAAACCATCAGCTCGCCGTCTGTCCTGGAGGTGGCGGCGTCTCAGACGATTTTAGCTTCAGAATCGGATTCGAAAGCCAACGAAGAAGACATGTTAGCGCCAAATGTTGAAACTGAGGTTATCATGGAAACGACAGCTGAAATCGAAGTTAATATTGATGCTAAAGATGACGACGACGACGAAGAATAAAATTAAACTTAGAATCGTGTGTGTGTTGTATTGTATATTTGTAAAGTAAAATGTGAGTTTTTGTTATTTATTTTGCATAGCAGTGTGGTATCTTTACATTTTTGGCAACATCATGTCTTTTTTTGTGTATTTTGTATTTAAAAGTTGTAAACAGTCACGTGAAGTATGAAGTAAACGCAATTAAAGCAAATATACCATCTAGTTTTGTTCCAGAGTATTTCCTAATGTTATGGGAGAGAATGTCTTTTGTTGAGGCTCTGTGCCTAACTGCTAATGCTAATGCTAATGCTAATTTTGAGGCATAATAAATATTAATATAACATCACGGACAGAAGTATTCTATCAGGTAGTCTTGTCTTTATTTTAATGTGAGCTAGCGTGCTGTTGTGCCAGTTGCTCAGGAGTACCTAGCTCGAGGATTAGCTCAGCTGATCTACTCCTGATAATCACCAACACAACGGCACAAACAGGTAAGTGGGATGAAATGTTTTGTATAGACACAACAGTAGACACAACAGGATTTAATATGGTAGTAGATACTTGACTGGTAATTACAGTAGTACCTACAGTGGTAGTTACTATGGTACTTCTGGTGGTATCTTGGCTGGTACTTATACTGATACTTACAGATACATACTATATAACTAATAGTGGCACTTTGTGGTACTTACAGCAGTACTTATAGTGGTACAAGAAGTGATACTTGCACTAATAAGTACTGGTACTAGTACTGTACTTATTGTAATATGTCATTAATCAATGATATAAAGAATATGTTATGAGGCAGATTCATCTTTGATTTCATTATAAGTTCACCGCTGTAAGTTCCACAAAGTACCACTATTAGTTATACAGTATGTATCAGTATAAGTACCAGCCAAAGTACCACCAGAAGTACCATAGTAACTACCCCAGTAACTACCACTGTAAGTACCACCGTAATTACCAGTCAAGTATCTACTAACTACCACAGTAAGGACAGTATTTTAAAGTGCTACAGACACAACAACAGTAAACCACCCACTTGTACTTTTACTTGAGTGAAAGTACAAATATCAGAGTAAAAGAAAACTCAAGTGAAAGTGCCACATGAATAAATCGACTTGAGTAAAAGTATTAAAGTACCTGTTAACAAATGTATTTAAAGAGTAAAAAGTAAAAGTTTTTTGTGCAGTTTGAGATCTAATAAAGGTTTAAAAGTATTGAATTTGATGAAGTAAACTACTCAAGGGCTTCCATTTTTGAGACATTTTGAGGACTTTTGATCATTTATATACACACATACACTTACTCACACACAGACACACACACACACACACAGAGACACACAAAATGAAGTCATCAGGTTTTTCATCACTTTAAACCCATGACCTGTGTCCTCAGACCAAACACTTCCTTTACATAATTTGTTTATTTGTAAATGTTTGGTTGGTTGTGGCAGATGTGGCACAAAAACCTCCTCAGCCACAATAACACAGGGCCACAGTGGCTCAGTCGGTCGAGCGTTTGTCCCCGGATCTGAAGGTTGGCGGTTTGAATCACGTTGTCAACATAAAACACTCACCCACAAGTCGGCGGTTCAAGCTCCCACAGGTGAGCGCTGTCGTCGGGCAAGACACTTAACCCACCGCGCCCCTAAAGTCTGTGTGCACCGGTGTGTTAGGGTGGGAAAAGCGCTAGATCACGTGTGTCAAACTCAAGGCCCGGGGTCCAAATGCGGCCCGCCACGTTGTTTTATGTGGCCCGCGAGAAGCTAAATTAAAAGGCACAATTGTAATTTTAAAATAAGTCCATTAACCATAAACTACTGACATTTTCACAACAACTGAGAAATATTTGCACACAATGATCCCAAAATGTTAAGGAAGAGGAAAATTGTCGGCGTGGAGGGCAGTTTCAAGAAAGGTGAAGGTGAAGACAAGAAAAACCTGTATATTTTTTGTGTTTTGAGGTGGGACGGTTGTGAAAGAGAAACATGGAGCTAAGTATTCAAAAGTTTATTGAGCGATACGCAGTTACAGAGACACGTAATATTTGCAACCTGAATAAGTAATACATACAGGAACAGTTATTCATCAAGTTTAAAAGTAGTTACATTTAGTGACATTTACACCGCCCCAAAGTCACATCTGGCCCTCGATGGCGGCCATTTTGCTGATGTGGCCCTCAGTACTATGACACAAATAGCTTCATTCATCAACTCAAGAAAATCTATAGTACGTGACCAATGTGATTGTTTTTAACTCTGTTTTTAAACTCTGCTCACCTATGTGTGTATATGTAAATAGTGGAAAATAGTAACTGTCTTAATGTTGTTGTTTTGTTGTTTTGTCTCGTCTTTGCCTGTATGGATGTTATTCTGTTGTATGTTGAAATTTCTGCTTCTTGGCCAGGTCGTCGTTGAAAATGAGAATTGCTTCTTAACCGTCCTACCTGGTAAAATAAAGGTTAAATAATAAATAAATTTGACACTCCTGCGCTAGATTAAAAATACCACCATAAATATACTGTAGACAGCTTGAAGTTTGGATATAGTAACTTTATTCCCCCATTCGCATAGGCATACACGATACACATACACAACAGAATCATTCCATCTCGATACAGTGGTCAGCTATTCCCTTTAGTAAAAACTTTGGTCTGTCTCTCACCGTAAACTCAGAGTAACACTATAGTACACTTTACAGGGACATGCGGTTAGTAACTGGCCGTTAGGAAGGTGCACTGCGGCGGTAAACCTCAAGGGATGATCCACAAAACTAATGAACGACGACATAAACGACACCGCGAAAAACGGAACACACATGAGCTAAAAGTACTTGAGTTTTGATTTGAGCCGTTTAACTTGTGTAAGTGTTTTTAGGCCGATATTTCCGGGATTGTTTCAGTGGATTTCAAAATGGCGTCGTGGGAAAATGTATTATCTGCCTGTGGAGAAGGTAAAGATACAGAGCCCCAAGACAGATTAGTTTGGTTTCTTGCTTGGATTTTAGCTATTTGAGTAAAAAGTATGTATTTTTATGAACCTGTAAGGATAGATAATATAGAGTTTTATTAGTATTATTTTGTAAAGACAGGCGGTAAAGAAAGAGTCAAAAGGAAAAGCTCTCGATTTGCAATTCTACACTCACTTATGGTCATGAGCTTTGGGTAATGACTGAAAAAACAAGATGGTGGAAAAAAATACATCTGTACATTCTAAAAATAAAAATAAAAAATAAAATAAAACAAAATGAAATGAAATAAAATAAATAAATGAATTAATTTAAATAAAATAAAATAAATAAAAAATTAAATTACAAAAATTAAAAAAATAAAATAAAAATTAAAAAAATGTAAAAAAAAATAAACAGAACAAAACAGAATAGAACAGTACATTTAAATTATCGAATACAACAAAACATTTTCAGGGTTGTAGAAAACTGCTTGTAATGCTGGTTTGGGCCACTAGGGGCATTACATTATGAAATCCAAGTGGAAATTGTCAGCGTATAAGTCTGCGATTACATTCTCACTTGTTTCAAATGTGCCCATGATGATTGGAGGACGGTTTCCCTGCCTCGCCAAACCTGTGTCCCACCTGCAGCCGCCTCCCCCCATTTAAGAAGATTCAGGACACATGTTTGGAGCTGTCGGACATTTTTTATGTGTCTTTTTTGTCATGTCACTGCGTTGTTATTGACTCTTGTGTTTGTTTGCCAAGATTTTGTTACATTAGTGTAAAATTTACGTCTTAGTTTAACTTTACCTTTGTTACTTTTATTTAAACCTTACAAGTTCCTTCTGTTTAAGTATTTTAGATCGTTTTTTGGTTTAGTTTACCCTTTTACATCCCTGTTCATTAAATTACTTCTTATTTTATCATTTTTCCAGCCTGTTTTTTTAATTTTTGTTACAGATGTTTTGTGAGAAATACTTCAAAATGACATAAAAATAACGTAATTTCTTTTCCCTCTGTTCTGTGACTGACTGGAGCGTTATTAAAATCATCACAATACAGTTTTGATTAATTGCATAGCCCTAAAAAGGAGAAGACGTTTCCCCCAACTGCAATTTCATAACAAATTATAAACCAACACGTCTTGTAAAAACATAAGATTACTGAATAAATATGTTTTAGTAAAGAAGTACAACTAAATTCATCTTAAACATTCAAAACTGCTCAATTTAAACTATGAATTCAAGTCGTTTTAGCTCACGTAGCGTCTCATTTTTACGCAGCGAAGTCCGAGATCACAGCCCTAGCGTTAAAAATAAACAATTTCCAAACTAGCGCAGGTTAAAATACCAACTATGCGTCATCACAATCATATTCAAACACTTAAATAATAACACTGAGCTATAAAAATACTCAAAAGTGAGAAGAAAAATCAGATTACGTGTGAATTCACCCCAGTGACTCGAGATAAGGTACATATGTGTAACAGTCTTCATATGGTGCATTTTATCTCCATTTTACGTCTCTCTCAACTCAAAACTTATATCTGTACTAAAAATCTGTCTAAAAATAAATAAATATATAGTAAATTTAAATTATTGTATACAACGAAACATTCTTAGCGCTGTAGAAAACATGTAATGCTAGTTTGGGCCACTAGGGGCATTACATTGTGGAAATAAAGTGGAAATTGTCGTAAAATAAGTTCTGCAGCAGCAACCCCCGTCACAGAGGCTAAGGGCAAGCGATTACATTCTCACTAGTTTCAAATGTGCCCGGGAAAACAACGGAGAAATAATTATAAAAAGTAGAAGAAGACGGCGTAGCGGGTGAGCTGTGGTACGTTGCGATAGTGTGCTGCTTTCAAGAGCCAGCGGGAAAAATTTGTAATACCAGCGTCTCTGGGATTATTCGAGTGAGTTTTGATAGTGGGAAATTGAAGATATCACTGATAATTTAATGTTCTGATGTGGTTTTAATGTTAAGTATAGATTTGTTTTGTAGAAAAGCAAGTATTTTGTTAGTAAAGGGTCAGATTTTTGGGTATTTTTTCAAAGTTTTAAGTTTCTACTCCAACAGGAAAGATAAAACTGTATATTCATATCTACATTGTTGCTTATTTCAGTTAAATTAAATGGCTGCTTGCGACTGGAAGGGCATCTGAGGTAAAAAAAAAAAAAAAAAAAAACCCAGTTATTATTACACAGGAAAACAGTAGTTCAGTTGGTACGAAACTATATTTCTTAACCACTGGTGGAACGTAACGTAGTGTATTTAAGTGTAAATTTTAGGTATGTGCTCTACTTAAGTACATTTTACAGTGGTACTTTTTACTTTTACTTCACTACATTTGAGAGCAGTATCTGTACTTCCTACTCCACTATGTTTTTGAACTGGACTGAAAAGTAAAAGTATTTTTTATTATCGTTTGCGCCTTGTTGAAAAGTCTGAGGGTTTATTTTTAACACGCTCATAGTTTGAGCAACAAAAATAAACAGCTAGAAAAAAACAAAATCACTACATTTGAACCCTTATAAAACCTCAAAATACGCACAAAATACTTTTACTTTTTAAATACATTTTTAAACAGATACTTTAGTACTTTTACTTTAGTAGATTTTACATGTGATACTTTTACCTGGGTATTTTTTTGCTGTGGTATCTGTACTTTCACTTAAGTAACAGAATTGAGTACATTAAACTACATGTTTAAATAGGTACTTTTACTAATACTTTTACTTAAGCAGATTTTTTTATGTAATACTTTTACTTGAATATTTTTTATTTATTTTTGCTCTGGTATCTAATTTTACTTAAGTAACAGAATTAAGTACATTTAAGTACATGTTTGAACAGGTACTTTAATACTTTTACTTAAGTTGATTTTTCCATGTGATACTTTTACTTTTAGTATTTTTTTGCTGCATTATCTGTACTTTTACTTAAGTCGCAGAATTGAGTACTACTTCCACTCATGGTCTAATCATGGGTTTTAGCTTTCTGTTTAACTTTGAGGACTTTTCACCATTCAGTTGTATGTACTTATACTTAAGTAACAGAACTGAGTACATTTAAGTACATTTTTAAACAGGTATTTAAATACTTTTACTTAAGCAGATTTTTCCATGTGATACTTTTACTTTTAGTTAAGTATTTTTTTGCTCCAGAATCTGTACTTTTACTTAAGTAACAGAACTGAGAACATTTAAGTACATTTTTAAACAGATTCTTTAATACTTTTACTTTAGTAGATTTTTTCAAGTGATACTTTTACTTTTACTTGAGTATTTTTTGCTGTGGTATCTGTACTTTTACTTAAGTAACAGAACTGAGTACTACTTTCACTCATTGGTTTTAGCTTTCTGTTTATAGCGGCCATTTTAAGGACTTTTCACCATTCAAATTGTATAAAGTGAGTAGATATTTTGTTGTGTTGTGTCCTCCATCTTGAGTACTTCTTCCATTACTGCTCTTAACTAAAATTAACAACTACTATTCACTTAAAAACTGCTGTGACAAACATAAATCCAGTAAACCCCAAATGTAAATAACCGAAATCTGTTTACAATTTATACGTAACTTAGCATCTTTTCCGCTGTTACGTTTCCACCAACACAAATAATAGAAACTCCCCACACGCCAAAAACTCAAATTTCCCGCCCGCACTTGAAAGCAGCGTAGATTAGACAGTGTTTGATGTGAATACTATAGATAGATATGTGTTCCTCGGTGTATATTTGTGTGTAACATGCAGAGTGACGGCTCCACGGACTCATTTTAAATCGCCCTCGTCTCCCTGGATCGTCTTTTTGATGCGGAGAAGCAGAGTCGTGTGCCACTGATCCAAACGAGAGATGGAGTCGAACTCTTTGACCTGGAAACAAACAAAGTACAAACATTTAACGACAGGTCGCGATATAAATCATTAAAAATATATATATGAATTTGAGAGTTTTTAAGAGACAATAGATCATTTTTATTTCTAAATTAAAGCGTTCGTGTTACGCTGTTTTCTGATCTATGTTATCGTGTTGTTTCCTCGTCACAAACAAGATTTCAGGCCTGGAATTGCCAATCGCTACAGAACTAAAGGTAAAAACTTAGCTGTTAACTTTGAAAACTACCACTTCATGACATCACAAGGTGGAACAGAGCGTTTTGAGCTTTGGAGATGTTACAGACTAATAATAAAGTGTGACTCAAACATGTGAATGAAACAAAACACAACTCCAGGTCTGTTTTTGGGGAGGTAACAGCATTAAAACATGACTTAAACCTCACAAGTGTTAATTTTGCGTAATATAGAACCTTTAAATTATTTATTGCTACGACAACTCCCAAGAGTCCATTTTTTAGGACCTTTAACTTTTTTTTTATATATTTTCTGTGATGAACTTATTCTCACTTGTCTGTGTTCTGTCAAATGTTTGAGAATAAATAATAATTAAAAAATATATATATTGAGATTAATTTTTGTCAGTATCACCAAACCATTATTGTGACGACATTTTTTTGTTTTTGTTTTGAATATTGAGACAAAACTAAAGGCCTTAAATAGAACTGAACATAGAAAGTGACAGAAGAATCCAGTCCCATACGTCCAATATCCAATGATAATGTACACGGCAATATCTGTGTTTAATTCAGTTGGCTTTGTATGTGGGATTAAAAAAATATATATACATGACTTAGCCCAATTAAATAAAGCTATTATTTTTATTGTTTTATTTATTGATACATGAGAACATCTCGTTTTTTCTTTTTTTTTTTTATACACAGCTGGTATTCTGCTGTATCAGGGATGAAACAATATGGGCGTATGATGAAACTGAACAGTAAAATGGTCTGTTTGTTTTATGGTTTGTTAAATTAACATGAAAGAGGAAGAAAATAGAATATGATTTTAAGAGCAGCAACTGGTTTAATATTACTGAACTAATATAAAACTAAAAAAGATACGATGGAAATAACTCCTGACATGTTACTCAAACAGCAAACAGTTGCCCAATGAACCACATTTGTTTCACAGATACATTGAGATATGTTATGACTTTCCTCTTTTTTTTTCTTGTAAACTACATTTCTTGAATATTTAAACATATTTTGACAGTAGCTCAGGAGGAGATCAGTCACATGGGAGGAGCTCAGAGTAAAGGAGCAGCTTTAGTGGCTCCTGGACGCCTCCCTGAGGAGATGTTCTGGGCATCTCCCACCGAGAAGAGGCCTGGAGGAAGACCCAGGACACGCTGAAGGAATCACATGTCTCAGCTGACCTGGGAACGCCTTGGGGTCCCACTGGAGGAGCTGGAGGAAGTGTCTGGGGTGGGGGGGAAGTTTGGTAGTCCCTGCACTTTTAATGTTCATTTTGTGATGATTATTTGTGATTATTCTTTTATTTTGATTTGTTGTATTGTGATTTTAATGTCTTTGGCTCTTGAAGTTACTTTATTTACGAATTGCGCTTTAAAAAACTCATTTCGCCTTAGACTCCTGCGCCTGCGACTCAGCTTTGGATAAATGGAAGAAAATGGATTGATTCTGACAATATAATCGACTTCACAAAGTGAACTGCAACTATCGAAACTTCCAAAACTACAAGCTCATGGAAAAGTGACTAAAGAATCCAGCCCCGTACTTTAACTCACAAGGGACAGAAAGTGAAGAGCTAAAACTTCATAAGAGTTAACACGATCCCAAGACTTACTGCGTCTGTGAACGCCTCACTGTTCTGCTCCTCATGGGCCTCCAGAAGTTTCTGTTTCAACACAAAGTAAATGTAAGTTACTCCATAAAACAACACGGGGAGACACAGCGTCCTGTGAGATCTTTAGATTTTGGGTTTCCGGGGCACCTTCAGCAGTTTGCATTCTCTTGAGTCTGAAAACGCAGGGAACATCTCCTCGTACTTCTCAATCGCGATCTGTAGAGAGATAAAAATGTAAAAATGTAAAAATAAGTCTGGCCATGCAAAAAAAACAAACAAAAAACTTTTAGCTAACGTTAAAATGACTTGAATTCTGTGTATCAAAGCTGCACTGTGTAACTTCTCTGGTGTGGCTGTGTATCTGCTCATCTCTATGGAAATATTTCTACTTTGTCTATCTTAGAATGTTCCACAGTAGGCCTTTAAACGTGTCTATCTTTGCACTTATTTAATTACAGGCGTCTTTAGTGCGCAACTTTTGTAAGACATGATTTGTGAGCGACGTCGTCTCTCCGAAGATCTGACGTGGCAGAGGAGATGGATTTGTTTAATGCTGTACTGTGACACATTCAAGGCAAAGCAATAACATCTCTATGGCAACAAGCTACACAGTGCAATTAACTTTGTACGAGTTTGTATGAGCGAGAGATCATTTATCGTGTATATTTTCAGACTTGTATTGGAATAATCTAGATTGAAAGAATGAAAACGCTCCGTTCCACCTTGTGATGTCATCATGTGGTGATACAGGAAGTGCTCCGCTGTGTTTTTAAACTCCACACACCTTCATTTCTAGAATCATTTGGATCATTTCAGCCATGGAGTTGCCAATCTCTACTGAATTAAAGGTAAAAACATAGCAGCTTTTAACTTGAAAACTACCACTTGATGACATCACAAGGTGGAACGGAGCATTTTGAGTTTTGGAGATGTTACAGACTAATGATAAAGTGTGACTCAAACATGTGTGAATGAAACAAAACACAACTCCAGTATGTTTTTGAGGAGGTAACAACATTATGACATGACTTAAACCTCACAAGAGTCAATTTTGTGTAAATATAGAACCTGCTGTGGAATTTCTAATAGTAAAAACCTTAAAAATATACGGTATAAATACACAGAAAATGTATTTTCAATTAATTCAATAAACCAGACTTTTTGATTCAAGACAACCTCTCTGTTATTTTTATATTTTTAAGCTTTTTGCTAGTAGAAATTCCACAATAGACCTTTAAAATAAATATTCTGAATTCTTGATCATTTTGCAGTGAGTCTAGATTGGTTGCCATGACGACTTACCTTAGCGTTGAGCTCGTCCACAATGAAATGGCACAGAGAGGCTTTGAAGAAATACTCCTTGGCGCTGTATTTCAGGAGTGGGTTGTCCATTACATTGGCTCCAACCTGTTTAGAAACATAGACAAGTTTCACATGAGTTTATATTAAAGAAAAACAGATATTATATTATATTATAGAGGAAGTAAATACGCACCTGCTCATAGATTTCAATGGCTTTCTGGTACTGCTCCAACTGAGCGCAGTAAGCTCCCACTTTCAAAAGGCATTTGTTGGCAGAACTAAGAACAAAACAGCAACGATTTACTTATTTTATACTTGTTATGTGAAATGTGAGTTTGTAAAATGAGCAAAATTGGCACTTTATGAATAGATTTTAAATATACAGTGGTCCCTCGTTTATCGCGGGGGTTACTTTCTAAAAATAACCCACAATAGACGAAATCCGTGAAGTATCAGCTTTATTTTTTATAATTATTCTCTATGTATTTGTCTGTAAAACCCCTCACCACACACTTTATACACTTTTGTCACACTGGCGTTAACACTTTCTCACATTTCTCTCTCGTTTAAACTCTCTCAAAGTTCAAACCTTCGTAGGCGTCTTTGTCGGTGCAGAACGTTTCATCGACGTTGTGGGTTTTGTCGGGGAGAAAACAAATTGCAAACGTACAGCACTTCAGAGTCACACTGAGATCCAACGTTTATGTGAATTTGTCTGAACACATTCTGTACTGGACAGGAGACACGGCACGGAGGAGACTGATGGACAATGGTCTACAGTCCAACAGCCAATCAGGACGCACGACACGACGCATGTTCACACTGTAAAAAAGCATGAAAAGTTGTACTAAAAAAATCAGCGAAACAGCGAGACCACGAAAGGTGAACCGTGATGTGGCGAGGGACAACTGTACAACCAAACTCGGATAAATTTTGGTGTATAAATAGCGAAATAGACAGCCTGAACACATCTTTTTATGTAGGTAAGCTATTTGCAAAATGATCAACAAGGCTGGCAGTGCGATTCTAGCTTCCACAAATGAATGTCGTTGTTGTGTTATCGGGCAAAACACTTAACCCACCTCACCCTCCTCTATATAAAACATGTGATCAGTGACCAGCTCATATTCTTACACATTACCTGTTGGACTCTTCCCCTTTGTAGTAGTCTGCTGCCTGCTCATAGTGTGCAATGGCCTGTAAAAAAAACAAACAAAAAAAACAATAGCATTCAATTCAGGGATTCAAAAGCTTTTATGACGTAATATTTGCTCTGTAAGGATCAAACCGGTTTCCCTCTACAATGACAACACACAAAAATGATGTTACTCGCCTTTTCAATGTCCACCATTTCAGACTCGTAGATCTCCGCGATGTTGATGTGATGTTTAGCTGCGATGGTGAACCTCCCCTGATGAGACGGGACAGTAAAGAGACGCAGTTACCGTTTAGATAATATTGTCATGATGTGATGTTTTGTGTTTAGCTCAGAGTTGGCGCCTTTTTTTGCTTGTTTATGTAACCGTTTGTATTGTTGTTAATGACACTTGGTTGCTATGGCGACAACTTGACGTGAAGCACAGATTGTTTATAAAAATAGAAATGACAAACTCGCTGGCCACCGCGTTACAAATACGAAGTGATCATGGATGTGCTTCTGGCTCCGATTCACTTTACTTTAGAAAACTGCGGCCCCTCACGATGATCCCGGGGTTTTTATTTTGCTATTTTGTCCGTGAATCAAGATATGAATATTAATAACTGACCAATCGGGCGCCTTTTTTGCCCGAGGTCACTCCTGCTCGCGTTAGCAACAGGTTTGAAAATGAGTACTCTGTTTTGTTACGTTAGTGAAAGTACAGATACAGAGGTAAAAAGTTGCTCAAGTAAAAATAAATGTATGACATAAAAAAAGTATTTAAGTATACGTTTAAAAATGTACTTTAAGAGTAAAAAGTAAAAGTATTTCACACAAGTGTTGTTAATTTGTTAAAGTGTAAATGTAGTGATATTGATTCAAAAATTAGACATATTTTGGTCACAGTAACCAGTCATAGTAACAGTCATCAGTTTCTTAATTTTTCTCATGAATTTTGTGTATTTATTTTTGTTTTGCTCAAAGTCGAAGCTTGAACTCCAAAACTTGAGTCAGGATGTTTCCACGAACATGGTAAAAATAACCCCTCAAATCATATGAAAAGTACTTTTTACTTTTCAGAGTAGAAAGTACAGATACTGCTCTCAAATGTAGTGAAGTAAAAGTAAAAAGTATCCACTGTAAACTGTATTTATGTAAACTACAGATACCTTTGCCTGTATGAGCAAATATGTAGGGGGTGGGTGTAAAATGTAAATGTCATGAATGGGCCAAACTGCCTGAAATAATGGGAAATGTGCAATGAGCCTTAATTGGATGGAAATTAGGCTATAATCTGGTGTGTTTACTTTCATATTGAATCATGTCTGTTCATTAACACGCATTGTCCCAGTCAAATAAATAAATAAACCTATCTGTCTACATGAATCTTACCATGTCTGCGTAAATATCGATGGCAGCATTCAAACACTTTATAGCCTCTTAGCAGCATTAAGAAAAGGAACACACAATATTTCAATATACAAACAAACATTGGTAGTAGTTTTGAAAGTAGTTCTAACAAATAATAAAAATGTCTTCTTACCGTTTGGGTCGGCCTTCTTGTAAGCATTTCCTGCATCGATGAAGCTGACAGCACAATCATGTTTGTTCTGCAGCTGCATGTGAAGACGAGCGGCTTTGCAAAATGCTCCTCCAGCCGCTGGGGAAACATAAAAAAATCATTATTAATTGCAGGAACGGTTAAAGTTGCACTGTGTAGCTTTTCTGGTGGAGGCTCTGCTATCAGCTTGTTGTCATGGAGATGTTTTTGCTTTGACTTTTCAACACAAAATAAATAAATAACTAGTACTTTCTTCATGTTGCCAGTTCTGATAAAGCTCAGGACCAGTTTAAAAACTGTTCAGGAAGTGTCAAATATGTCCTTTTTTGTTTGTTTATTTTTTGTATTGATACCTGCTCCAATGAGTATCTAGTTTTAATACTAGCTTTAGCATCAATTAATATTTGAGCTTTGATACTTTTGACAACTCTAATTCAAAGTAAAAAGGAAACTAAAAACTAAGAAATTATTATTATATTTCCAATCATGTCATCAAACTTGCAGGTGACAACAGATAATTTGCTTTTACCATTTTAAATAAGCACTACAGGATTATATAATGTCGCGAAGTCAACTGAAATCGAGCAACGTTAAAAGTCTTAAAAGTTTCGTACCGTTCCAGTTCTTGGCCATCTTGAACATGTTGGCAGCTCTGCAGTACATCTCGCACGCGTCTTCAACTTTGTGATGACCTCTGGAAAAAAGGCAAACAAAGTAGGTTCATATTTTTCCATATAAATTGTGGATATTGTGGGAATTAGGAAAATAGCAATTAACGATATTAAACAAGTAATTCTGAACCTGTTATTTGTGACACTGATAAAACTCAGGATTAATCACTGCCAAATTAGCTGGAGATTTATAAAGCCTGTCACAAAACAACATCTGCCAAACAATAGGATGACTAATACTACTACCATTAACACTACAACAACTACCACTACTACTAATAACAATCAATTAAACTTTATTTATAGTGCCCTTTACAACACTCATGGTGACCAAACTGCTTTCCAATAAAACTAACATAATATAAGGACATTCAAAACATTAAACAATGAAATAAAAATTAATTGTGTCTACTACTACTACTACTACCTTTACTACATAATAAAGAAATAATAAAGAAAAATAATGAAACCTCTACTACCATTACTACAAAAGTGAATATTTTGTAGTAAATAATAATAATAACAATTGCAATTAATAATAAAAAATTGTAATGAATAATAATATATATTTTAGCAATTAATAATTATCTGTATTTATATCTGTATTTATTTATTAGATCTTTATAGGAACAAATTCAAAGAGTAAAAAGCCCATAAAATAGACCTGATTAGATGCTATTTTCATCATCTAATTGACTGTTTTGAGGTTAGCTTTAGTAGCATTAGCTCTTAACATGATGCAGTGATTTGCCCACTTGTTTACAAAAGATGCTTAATGCTAACTAAACCAAGCTGTCAGTCAAAGATAAAGACAATACAGGATAAGATAAGTGAAAACAGACGAAATATACGCTCTAGAAAAACACTGTCATATAAAAACCTGCTGCGTGCCAACTTTGCAGCTAACAGTGACGCTAGCTGTTTATCTTTGGTGCAGTGCTTTCTTACCCTCCAAACATCCCTCCCAAAAAAGAACCCGAAGATTTCACTTTTTTATCGGCGTCGGCCATTAGCTGAATAGCCTCCTTTTCTTTCCCGGAGGTGTCCATTTTTATCTTATTTGAATTAACTAATAAAAACGCCAAAATATCCGCAGACGTTAGGTACAGTGAGGATTACAGTCGATGGGTTTATGAAGCGTGGGCGTGTTTTCGGAAGCTTAAATGGTGGGTGCACACTGGGAAATGTAGTTCTTTTGAGTAAAGACGTAACCGCTTGTTATAGGAACTTACCAACTAAAAAACTACAACTTCCGGTGACCAGTTGAAATCATATTTATCGGTTTGCTTACTTTATAAAAAATATATTCCATCATTTTATTACAATTTTATCCCTAATGTATTGGTTTATTTTGATGTTAATAAATTAAAAAAAAATTAATTAAAAAAAGTTATTTAGTAGGACTTGATTTCAACAGCAGATGGCGTATAATCCCTATTATTCAACTATGTTATTCAACTGCGTGCCAAACATACTACTGTACCTACTGTATGTGCAAGGGTTAAAACGCCCTTGTTGATTTATTGACACAAAATAGCCTATTCATGGGTGTGGGTGTGTTCATGGGAAGTTAGATAAGAAACTAGTCAAATGAAATAACTTTAATGCCAACATCTTTGGCATTCACTCATAACATACAACTCACTTTAACAATACTTCATCTATTTGTATTGCTAGTGCTGATAGTTGCTCTGTCCACTCTACATATGTATTTATAGTCTGCCAAAGTACATTTTTAATCTTCATTGTTATTTTACACATACATCAGTTTATTTTTACCATTATTTCTTAGTTTTATGCTGTCAAAGAACACTGAATTTCACTGATAACAACAATAACATGTAGGGCAGGCTATTTAATTACTTATATCAGTTGTATCAAGTAGTAACCTGGGCTGTAAACTTGTAATGGTCTGATATTTTGTGTTTAGTTCACAGTTGATGCCCTTTGCTGTTCTTGTTCCTGTTTATATGTTGTTGTTGTTGTTAATATAACTGGTTTTTCATGTGACACTTTTACTGGTCAGTTTTGGAGACCGGTGACCGTTGTTTTGCTCTTGTTTCAATGCGGGTTATGTCCTACAGTAGCCCTGGTCTTCGGAAGAAATTTGGTATATTTCCTTACACTAGAATCCTACTTTAAAATAGACGCTTATCAAGTAGTATATCAATTTCATACGACCTATTGCAGAGGTAAATAAGTAGGTCAAGGATATTAATCTGTTTTAACAATACACAAATGGCTGACAAACACAAAATGCCACTGCAAATGATCAGTTCTATGTATATTTTCTTAAAGATTAGCCCATTTCTTCAGCTTCAAATGCAAATTTGTGGAATACAGCTTGAACACACCCTTAGCCGTCTGTCTGGCCAATGTAAATTTGCTTATCTTTGAATTATTGCTTTGTGTATCTCTCTGACGTTTTTGCAGAGTCACGTTGAAATGAATAAATTAAAGATAAGACAGTGGACAAGGAGCTGCAACATGTTAAACACCACACAAATATTAATGAACACTTCACCAGAGACACTTTTGTTTAGAAAGAGGCATGTTTGTGTCTCAATGCTAACGCTAATGCTAATTCTGAGGCATGATAAATATTAAACCACCAACACAAATGTAAAACAAAAGTATTCTACATGTAAAAATAACTGAGTAGTCTTTTTTTTTTTTGTTGTTGTTTATTAATTTGAATTTTAATAAGCTAGCTAGCATGCTTCCTATTATTATTATGGTCTAGCAACAACTGTAAAAGCCAAATATCGCGTTACAATTATCGTCAAATGAGAAGTAGCAAAACACCTGAACTTTGTGTTGACATTTTAAGAGTTCCAGTTTCAGTGACCTACATTGTTGCGTCTTCAAAAAGCCTCATCTCGACTAACCACATCCAAGAAAAAACAACAAAAAAATCCAAAAGCTGACATTTTATTTACATTACCATATAGTTTTAGATAGTAATGGCAGTACATGTTTTAAGACTAGTCCATTTTCCTATCATTATTTACAACTATACAAAGCATGCAAAAGTCATTTATTCCATTTCCGTAGCTGGATTTGTGCGATTACGACTGGATGCTGACGTTGTACTGTATACATTACTTTGCCTTGCTATACATTTATTCTATACAATACGATGAATTCATTCAACTGTAATTCCCCATGACATTTTGCCTATAACCAACACGTGAAAATAACTAACGGTGGAAGCAAAAACAAATGATCGTCGGCTGAATTCTGAATAGGCTGCGTTCGACATCACCACATGAATCCTTTAATCATTAAAAACAGGTCAAATCTTTTTAGAATTTGTTGTTTTAAAAATGTCAGATTGTGAATATTCTGGCCTGGATTATGGTTCATACTTCTGCGACTGCTGCTTTAAACTTTACATAACACAAAAATTGGTAAAAAGGCTTCTTCAAACATCCTCGTAGTACATTTATGTTACTTATTTACCGTTTTTTACTCTCTCAGAAGTAGCGTTTAGCTCCAGTCAAATGAAGCTCGTCGAGGCTAGCAGTTATAGTGGCCAATTAGTGAGTATCATAGCAACCAAAGAGCCAATCTGGAGCGAGGCTGTTGAAAGTAACGCTCCTTCACCGCTGGTTTAGCACAAAGTGGGTTAAAACGAAAATTTAAGACCAAAATGACTAGTCTGACAGCTGCAGTTACAGAGAGAGGAGCCACAGTTTTTCAATAGAAAGTGAATTGAAGCCAGAGTCGATGGAGTAGGAAGCGCGCCCTTGCTCATTTCCTATTTAAAACACGGCGGCTAGCAAGTTAGCCATGTCCATTTATATGAACAGTCTATGGTTGTGCCTGAAAAAAACAGTGAAATGAAACAAGTTGAGCGTTTGTGATTCTGAACGCAACCCATTTAAGCGTTTGTGTCAAGTTATAAAGTGAAAAACATTACAGAATGTCACCACTGTACAAACACTCCCCTCTTTAAGGCCCAAGGCTAAAGAATAAATAACATTCATAAAAATAAAAAAACAAAAAAAAAACAAAAATCAGCATTCATTTAAATCAGGTAGTTCCAGTTAAGTGAATTGTACATACAGAAAGCAAAGCAAAATAGCATTGGGTTCTTAAAAGTGCAACATGTAACTTTTCTGGAGTGGTTTTTGCTTTGCGTAGAATGTTCCACAGTATGGCATTAAAACATTAGGTGTTTATATTACTCAGAAATACCTTGAAAAACATAACCTGTAACATGGTTGGCTTGGTGGAGTCACATATTCTTCTCCAAGGAGATGGATAAGTTAAAAGTCCAAACTGTGGAAAATCCCGGCGACAAAAGGAACAACATCTCCATGGCGACAAGCGGAGTACAGCAGATCCTCCACCAGAAAAGTTACACAGAGCATCTTTAAAACACTCTATTCTTCCTCATTTTGCAACAAGATCCTTCTATGGCGATTCCTTCCAATATGGCAGACACCTCAACAATGGACAGTGTTTGCATATTAAGTTTGGTTTAACGCTACGCTGGACAACATTTAATAAATCCTTTTGAAAACTTACAATCTGTTTACAATCTACATCAGATTTTAGCACTTTAACTAGCAAAAAATGAAGAAAATTGGCTAAATAAATATCAACCAAAAAGCACCAGAGTCTGTTGGAATTCCACAATCATTGAGCAGAAAATCAGCATTTAAAAAGAAATAAAGACGAGATTGTACAAGCTCAACCCTGTGATACTTGGCTCAAAATGTGTCAGACTAGAGCACTGGGTCTCAAACTGTGGTGTGTGGGCTTCATCTGGGGATAGTCATTTGAATTTTTTGAATTTTGTTTTTTTTTAAGTTTTTTTTAAGTTTTTTTTTTTTTTTACATTTTTTAAACATCTCATTTTTAAAACTATTTCAGACCTGGTTCAGACCTGGTTCAGACCTGGTTCAGACCTGGTTTGATTCCGATTTAGTTCTGTTTTCGTCCTAGATTAGTCCTGTTTTATTCCTAGTTTAATCCCAGTTTATTTCTGTTTTAGTCCCGTCTTAGTCCCGTCTTAGTCCCGTCTTAGTCCCGTTTTAGTCCCGTCTTAGTCCCGTCTTAGTCCCGTCTTAGTCCCGTCTTAGTCCCGTCTTAGTCCCGTCTTAGTCCCGTCTTAGTCCCGTCTTAGTCCCCGTCTTAGTCCCCATCATAGTCCCCATCATAGTCCCCATCATAGTCCCCATCATAGTCCCATCTTAGTCCCATCTTAGTCCCATCTTAGTCCCATTTTAGTCCCATTTTAGTCCCATCTTAGTCCCATCTTAGTCCCATCTTAGTCCCATCTTAGTCCCATCTTAGTCCCATCTTAGTCCCATCTTAGTCCCATCTTATTCCTATCTTAGTCCCATCTTATCTGACAAGTTTCCCAGGTCTGTGTGGAAAATCAGCATTTAAAAGACGTTGGACATGATACAAGCCAAACCGTGTGATACTTGGCTCAAAATGTGTCAGACAGTGGTAGAGCAGTGGTTCTCAAACTGTGGTGTGTGGGCTTTATCTGGGGATCGCCTTTTGAAGTTAATGTCCAGTTTTTCATTATTAAAATGATTTACTCTTCTATTTAGTTACATTGTTTGGTCAATGTTGGTTTAAGACTGCATTGGACCAGCTGTAAAACTGGTTTAGTCCCAGTTTAGGCTGAGTTCAGTCCTTTGTTAGTCTAAATTTAGTTCTGGCTCAGATCCATCTTATTATGGACCTGTATTAGTCATATATTAGACCTGGTTCTGCCCAGTTTAGACACCCAAATTTAACCTGGTTTTCTGTGGATCCTGTTTAGTTCTTGTTTAGTTCTGGTTTAATCCTGCTTTAGTCTTTAGATTAGATTTACTTCTAGTTCAGATCCAGCTTAGTAAAGATCTGGTTTAGTCCTATATTAGATCTGGTTTAGCCTAGTTTAGATACCAAAATGTAACCGGATTTCCTATAGATCCTGCTTTAGTCCTAGTTTAATTCTATGTTAGTCATGGGTTAGTCCTGGTTTAGTCCTTTACTTCTGGCTCAGAATCAGCTTGGCAAAACCACGAATAAACCAGGCCTTTACTTAGTTTAGATTTAGAAATATAACCGAGTTTCCTGCTGATCCTGTTTATTCCTGCTTTAGTCCTATATTAGACTGGTTTTCACATTGTTTACACACAGATTTATCCTGGTTTCCTGTAAATCCTGTTTAGTCCTGGTTTAGTCCTGGTTTAGAATTAAGATAATTTATGTGCCCTGAGTACCCAGCATGAATCCTAATATTTCCTTAAGTAGAGTAGTGTGAAGAGTTTGAGCATCACAGCGTTCATGGCGGACATTTTGTGAAGAACTGAAGTGAACATGTGTTTTACAAATGCACCAGCTTCTGTCCATATCCTCCTACATTCTGAGATAGTATTCCCGTTTTTTTTGTGGATGACTTTCTTTCACGAGGAGCTGAGGCCTGAATCGGACTCGGCGCTGCCATTCCGGCCTTTGGAGGAGATGCACATGTCCACAGAGGAGCAGGGGATGGAGTAACAGGAGCAGGTGGAGTTCTTCAGCGTCTCCTCCGTGATCACCTCCCTCAGAGAATGCTGCGCCTCCACCTGGAAGAATTCCGGCTGCTCGACTTGATCCTCACCAATTCTACAAACAAAAAGAAGTGAAAAAAAGACATTAGATTATAAAGAAAACGTGGAAAAAAGGGCTGAGAATCTACGCCTTTAGAAGTGTTTTTAACCAACAAATGGATCGCTTATATCGGTTTATGTAATGTAATTTATCCCATTACGTCAACAATTGCAATCCAGGTGTTTCAGAATGATGAAAAAGTGTGACCGTTGCCATAGCGATTCACAATCCAAAACAAAATAGAAGATCTTTTGAAAGGAGAAAAGTCATCAAATAGTTGTGTAATACAGGAAGCTGAAACCGCTGTATAAGTGGATAGTTTTTAGTTTAAAAGGCCCATGTTAAGCCATTTTCTGATCTGTTATAATGTTGTTGGGAGTTTTGTTTTGTTTTGAGTTCTTCTCTCAAACTGAAAACGCTCCGTTCCACCTTGTGATGTCATCATGTGGTAAAACAGGAAGTGCTCCGCTGTGTTTTTAAACTCCACACAACTTCATTTCTAGAATTATTTGGATGATTTCAGCTCCTGGAATTGCCAATTTCTATGGAACTAAAAGCTAAAAGGAGCTGTTCACTTGAAAACTACCACTTCATGACATCACGAGGTGGAAGAGAGCGTTTTGAGCTTTGAAGATAAAGACAGATTAATAATAAAGTGTTACTCAAACGTGTGTGAATGAAACAAAACACAACTCCAGGTCTGTTTTCGAGGAAGTTATAACTTGGCCTTTAACTTCTGCCTAATCATAGATGTGGCCTCAGTCAAGTTGCATAATTATTATACTTTATTTATAGATTTTTAAAAATAATAATTATTAATTTATTGTACATCTGTCTTTGGGTTAACGAGTGACAAAATATACTTTCTTTTTTAAATGGTCAAAAGATCCGTAAAGCCAAAACAGACAGAGTTGACGCCATTGAATACATCTATATCTATACTACTATATTCTACAATGAACACACTACGTAAACTAAAAATGTTAAACTCAGAAAGATAATAGGAGTTTTTATAAATAATTATGTTTTTAGGAGTGTAATCTAGTGTAAAGACGTTACCGTAAGCTTTCATTTGAATTTGAAATTGAAAGTGCATTAGAAAAGTAAGTGTAGCTACGCAAAAAATAAATACATACATAAATTAAAAAGTCACATAGGCTTTTCAGATTCTCAGCCCTTGTAATAAAACCTCCATAAAACACAAACATTTTAAAATAGCCATTTGTCAAGATGCAGTGTGCAGTGTCAAAAATATCCAGGCCAAAAAAGTAGGAACAGCACATTTAAATAAAGGAAAACCTGTCAGAAAAGAAGCGTGACTGTGAAGAAGACCGGTCGTTTAGCAAAGCGGCTTGGGCTTTAGCTAAACGCGGCTAAATCTCATTATGCAGACTCAGGTTAAAAAGTGTTTGACAACCCCACATGACCATCAACCGCAAACGCAAACAAGACGCTAACTGTTAGTGAGAGCGATGACCTGCCTCGACGGCCCGGACGCGTTTGAACGAGGATTGATCAGACGCTAAAGAGGTTATCAATACGCTAACGTCTGTGCGAAGCTAAGGTTTCACAAGCAGGTTTAGGTTCAAGAGTGATTTAGGGCAAAGGTTAAATGTTCTAATGTCGTTTCCTCATCACAAACAGACCTGGAGTTGTGTTTTGTTTCATTCACACATGTTTAACACACAAATCCTGCATATTTAGGCTGAGCTCCAATCTGAAGTGGAAACACTCTGTTCCACCTTGTGATGTCATCATGGTAATACAGGAAGTGCTCCACGGCGCTTTTAAACTCCACACACCTTCACTAGAATCATAAAGAAGATTTCAGCCCTGGAATTGCTAATCTCTACTAAACTTAATGTAAAAAAGGTAGCCATTAACTTGAAAACTACCGCTTCATGACATCACAAGGTGGAACAGAGCGTTTTGAGTTTTGGAGATGTTACAGACTAATAATAAAGTGTGACTCAAACATGTGTGAATGAAACAAAACACAACTCCAGGTCTGTTTTGTCTACGGCGAATCCCCTCTCAGTAGAGTACAGACTTTGGAATAAGAAATTTGACTTTTATAAGTGAAATGGTAATAATCAAAAGTCCGTATTGTTTATGTTCAGGAAATTAATGCTAAAAGACTTTATGTGGTTTAAAGTTTAATCTAAAATTGGAATTCTTTAATATGAGGAGAAAAAAGCCCTAATTAGGTTTGTCAACAAAAGGTTAGGTTTGACGATACAAAAACGTTAGATAATCATTTGTGCAGGTATCAACAGCGGAAAGTGTATTTAAACCATAGACTGTTTATATAAATGGACATAGCTAACCTGCTAGCCGCGCGTTCCAAACAGGAAGTGAGCACGTGCGCGCTTCCAGTTCCATCGACTCTGGCTCCAATTCACTTTTTATTGAAAAACTGTCACCACTTTCAATTTTGGTCTTAAAATGTTCGAATTAACCCACTCTACATGATCCTGGTGTTTTTATTTCACTTTTTTGTCTGTAAATCAAGATACGAACATTAATAACAGACAAATCAGGCACCTTCTTTCCCTGAAATCTCTTTTGGTAGCATTAGCAACAGGTTTGACTGACAGTGTTGCTAAGCGCCAGCTCCCTGCTAAACCTGGCTCCGGATTGGCTCTTTGGTTGCTATGATACTCGGCTCCAGATTGGCCGCTATAACTGCTCTAGCCTTGATTAGCTTCACTTGACTGGAGACGAACGCTGTGGGTGACGTCACACTCACTTAGTCCACTTCTTTATACAGTCTATGGTTTCAACTGCATGGTAATAGTAATAATAATAATAATAATAATAATAATAATAATAATGACTTACACTTGTAATGCGCTTTTTCAAAGCCTCTCAAAGCGCTTACACTATAGTCATTATTCATTCATTTCCATACTTGGTGATAGTAAGCTACTACTGTAGCCACAGCTGACGGAAGCGAGGCTGCCAATCTGCGCCATCGGCCCCTCCGACCACCACCTATCATTTGCGCACACACCACTTTCATACTAGGCAATGTGGGTGAAGTGTCTTGCCTAAGGACACAACGACAGAACTTGGTCCGAGCGGGACTCGATCCTCCGACCTTCAGGTTGGGGGACCAACACTCTAACCTATTAACCTAATACTATTAGTTTGTACTGGAAATTACATTTGTAAGTTTGTAAGTTATTTCCTTAGTATTGAATTTTTTTCCTAAGTTTGAAATTTTAATATCGTGACAACACTGGTGCGGACAAGGTGGAAATATCAAAATGCTGTGGACGACTCGTTGCAAACATTTTAGTGAATATTTGAGTAAAACATTACGAGTCTCATGCAGTCAGTTCTTCATATGAGGTTTTGTATCATAGCATGGCTCATAAACACATAAAATACATAAAAATAAGCAGGGTAAAATGATTGACAGTTCAGTTGACCAATCATCTTGCAGAAAAATCATAATTTCAATTGTCAATGCTAGTCATATTATTTCAGTTTTATAAAGCAAAAAGCAACTGTTTTGGAGACGTTTTCATGACAAGTCAACCGTCTGACATCATCACAAGGGAACGTGCTTGTTCCGGCTGCGTTTTAATCTAAATATTGGCAATCAGGCAGATATTAAGCTGGTGTTGTTCATTCCAAACACCTCAGGCTACGATATGAGTATTCACGAAGATGCAGAGACAACAACCAGAGAAACACTACGGGGTCAGGAGCGCTCGAGTCAAAATATGTCACCAAGCAATCACAAATTCTGCAATGGAAAGATAGAGGTGTGATATGAGGCAGTGCACGTGGGCCGCTCACGAAAAACAATATTAAAGAACGATGTAATGGAACAGAAACATCACGATAAATGATAATATGGAAACTACTTTGAGCTTTATGTTGTTGCCTGGGATCCAGTCACCGGTGAATCTCCCCGAGTCCATCCTTATCAAAACAAATCTGGCTGCTTATGAGGTAAAAATAAAAAGAACAAAAAAACAAAATATCACAGGGGGCTGGACATGGGACGATGTTGAAATTTGGTGTTGTGATTATCATGGCCAAAGTGATTGTGATTAACGATTAAATCACGGTTACTGACAGTTTAACTTTTTTTTATGGATGTGAGTAATTATAATTTTAATATTAAGAATAGGTTTCATGTTTAAACAACTGTTTTAGTTCTGTACTTTGTTATAAGTGACAGCAACAAGACATTGGCGCTCAGGTCTGCATATATTATAGAAGTTTTTTGGGGTTTTTTGTAATTCACTATGAACCAGATATTGTGTTTTGTTAATAAAGATTGAATTGTATTGAATAGAACAATGATCTAGAAGAAAACATCATGGACAAGTAGTTTTTTCCTGCACATCCTGGTGATATAAAGCCAATAATTTCTCACAAACGATTATGGTCGACCCTTTTTAATGCGATAAACGATATTATTGTTTATTGTCCCATCCCTACAGGAGACTGAATAACACGGCTGCAGATTTCAGAATTTTACAAGTCTGAAATCTGAGGTGAGACGACTCATATTTCAGTCTAAATGACGGGAGACCATGAGCTCCTTTGTTTTACATGTGTCACTGAAATAAATAAATGTGATGTTTGAGGCTGATGTTTGCAGCAGAGACAGTGGTGACCAGACTGATATCCCTCTGTATAAAACACACAGAGAGATACTATTCTGGATAGGGATGCACTGATCCGGCTTTTTTTCTCTGATACCGATGTTAATACTTTGGCTTTAAGTGTTTGTCAGTACCCGATATTAACTTGTACCACAGCAGAGACTGAAAATATAATTAATTTCCTTTAAATGCAAATGGTGTATGTTAAAAGATAGTTATATGCAAGATGAAAATGAGTTGTTTTGGGTCAACATTGGCCAGTAAATCATCTTATCACAATAATTTATAGATCAAAATAGAAAAACAACTGAAAATGTTCATTATTGACACAGATTCAAGACCAGTATCGTCTCAGTGCATCTATAATTCTGGATTTGTCAGACAAGGCTTACGCCACAGTATAAAAAAGGTTTACTGAGATTATCCTGCTTGATGATTAATGTACGATATCGTTAAAAAAACATGAGCTGCAACATATAAACAGCAGAATGAAAAAATTATTAGCCAAAGAAGCAACTTATGCAACATCTTCTACATAAATTACAAAAAAAAAAAAAAAAAAAATTGTACACATGATAAATATTAAGCCTCAAAATATACAGTTCCAGTTGCTGATTGTGAGAGACTCTGGTCAGTACATGTGGAGTCCAAGTTTAACCCAAAGTTCAATGTCTCGAGTCCAGACCACGAGGAATGTGAGGGCAAAGGTCACAGTAAAGGGAAATGGGAAATGAAACAGCTGAACACACTGTCTCACCAGAGCCTGGGTTTAAGCGGGTGTACGCAGAACCCAATGACCCGACTACACGTATTATAATGAAAACATGAAAAAAAGGCACTGTTACATTAGAAAGCAGAAAAACGAGAACTTTGAATGTCGCACAGCTTTTGTAAATCACGTAACCGAGACCGTAACACTAGTTGAATCCAGGTGGAAGAGTTGGGACTTTCTTGGAACGTAAAAGTATTTTAGAATGTATACATGTTGGGATCATAGTCTGTATATATAAATGGACATAGCTAACCTGCCAGCTGCCGCATTCCAAACAGGAAGTGAGCATGAGCGCGCTTCTGACTTCATCGACACCCAATTTTGGTCTTAAAATGTTCGTATTAACCCGCTCTACATGATCCTGGTGTTTATATTTCGCTATTTTGTCAGTAAATCAAGATATGAGCATTAATAACAGACAAATCAGGCGCCTTCTTTCCCCGAGGTTGATCCCGCTCGCGTTAGCAACAGGTTTGATTGACAGCGTTGCTATGTGCCCGCTCCCTGCCTCGCTCCGGATTGGCTCTTTGGTTGCGATGATACTCGTGGTTGTTTTAAATACCTCTGCTTGTAGTTTTTTTTTTTTAACTAAGAATCCATTTCATGACGATAACGCCGCTACAAAGCCTACGTCCTCAATTCTGCAAATAAACAACTTGCTTTCAAGGCTCTAATTTACCCATGATCCACTTCTTTCAAGCGTTTCAATGGCTTTTTTTATGCTGAAAACCGTGGACTCTGACAACAGGACAGAACTGAAGAGTAGTTTGTTCTGGGTCTGAATGAGGTTTATGTAACAGAGCCCTGGCACACAGTGTATCCTGATCTGAACATGGATAATCACTGCTCTCTCGTTATCATTACATAAACACACTGTTATGAGGGCTGGGAAATGATTTTTGAGTATTATTTAACAGAAGACAAGAGAGTGAATCATGCAGACCTTTGTGTGAGGACTAGGGATGGGATAATAAACGATAATATAGTTTATTGCGATAAAAAGGGTCGACAATAATCATTCATGGGAGAGTTTATATAATTGTGAGAATCGCCAATAGAGATAATCGCCATTGTATCACCAGAATGTGTAGGGAAAAAAACCGACTTATCCACGGGGGGGTCAAAGGAGTCTGTTTTCCCGGGGTTTAGGGGCCCAGAATTGGACTCTCTTCCTATTAATTTGTATTAGAGGGGGGGCCCATGTGAGACTTCTTGCCCAGGGGCCCCAAATTTCAGTTGACGGCCCTATTCATCCAGAATATTCTCCGCTAGATCGTAGTTATTTTCACTGACAAAGTACAACAGCACAATAATTCTTTAAAAATAGAACTTATTCATAACATTAACATTATAATTATTCATATCCATAACATTTTAAACCATCAGCAACTTTAATAATCATTGTGATATAATCGTTAATTGCAATTATTTTGGCCGTGATAATCGTGACACTAAATTTCAATATCATCCCAGGCCTAGTGTGAACCAGAGTTGTTTTGCATATGGTTTCTTATCTTACCTATAAATGAACAAAAAAATACTGTACCAACCCCGTAACAATTACACAACCTCTTTTAATGCCATAAAAAACAAATTATAACAAAAGAAAGGTCTGAAGATTACTGTAGGTGAGATCCAATTATGTAATTTTGTTATAGGAAGTAGCATTGTAATTGATTTGTTAACTATCAATAATGCTCGTTTGTGTGCCTGTTTGTTGTTAGACTCAGTTACAGTCAAAATGAAGCTAATCGAGGCCAGCAGTTATAGCGGCAAATTTGCAGCCGAGTGCCATATTTGGAATTCCAGCTTTGAGTATCATAGCAACTAAAGAGCCAATCAGGAGCGAGGCTGTTGAAAGTAACGCCCCTTCCCGCCCGCACTTAGAATCGCCGTCAATTAAACCTGTTGCTAACGTTAGCAGGATCGACCTCGAGAAAAGAAGGCATCTGATTTGTCTGTTATTAATGTTCATATCTTGATTTACAGACACAAAAGCGAAATAAAAACACCAGGATCATGTAGAGCGGGTTAGTACGAACATTTAAGACCAAAACGATGAGTCTGACAGCAGCAGGTACAGAGAGAAGGGTGACGATTTTTCTTATTTGGAACGCGGTGGCTAGCAGGTTAGCTATGTCCATTTGTATATACAGTCTATAGAAAATATGTAACAATGTGTTTCTGTCAACAGTTGTATAAATCCCGTTGACTGACCTGTCGTATATGATTCCGTCGATGCCTTTCTCTCGGAGCTTCCTCCTGTTCGCGTGGTCGTTGTTGTCCTCGCCCCAGCTGAACACGACCAGGCCTTTAGACTGAGCCTCCTCGATGTAGTTCAAATGCTTCAGCAGCTCCTCTGTGTGCGCGCTGATGCCCTGAAGAGGAATAATCAGAAAGTAATATGATTCAGTTAATGTGCAATGTAAACAAGTTAGGTCTGTGAGTGTAAATTTAACCAGGAAAACTAAACGAAACTGAGAACAAGATGAGATGAAATTATTGCATTTTATGATTGATAAATTGTAGATGGGTTAAGTGTCTTGCCCAAGGACACGACGATGACTAATGACCTTAAATTTGCATGCCTTTTTTGGTTGGTTTAATGGATTAAATTACTTAAAATAAGACAAGGAAACGTTGTGAACTCAAGTGCAATTCTACTCCTGTTTTGGCAGATGAACAAGTGAAATAAAGTGAAAAAGGGCCTGTGCTTTTGAGCTGCAAACTGTTTAAAATCTAGTACAGAACCATTAAGAGACGACAGTAGCTGAGTTTGGTGTTTGTCCGCTGATCCGAAGGTTGGTGGTGTGACTCCAACTCCCACAGATGAATACTGTCGTTTTATCCTTGGGCAAGACACTTTACCCGCCTCGTCCTCAGTGTCTGCATACACATGTGTATGAATGTGTGTGTGAATGGGTGAGAGGTTCCTTAATGTAAAGAGCTTTGAGCGACTTGAAGGTGGAAAAGCGCTGCATAAAAACATGACCCAAAACATCTGATATGGAGAAGAACTATGAGGATATACAATGAGATTTCTGCATTTGGTTCATTTTACAGTTCATTCACGTTTTGAGTCAGATTAGAACCTCGATCACAAATCTGTTTCCTGCTCATCATTTTCAGGATTTCTGTATTTTTATTCAAGTTTTATTAAAAGAATATTTGGGGAATCAAAAAAACCCAAAACGTATCAAGGTCCTGAGTCAAAATGTAAAACTGAACAGAACAGTGCAGAGCTCCTCATGATCCTGGGTGATTACAATTTCAACACACCCACAGTCCTTTACTGCATCATTCACTCACTCCACTCTCTGGTAGGAGACTAGTGTAGCCACAGCAGCCCTGAGGCAGACTGACTGAAGTGAGGCTGCCAATCTGCACCATCAGCTCCTCCCACTACCACCAACACTGACACATCGCATTCATTTTAGGCAATGAGGGGGAAGTGTCTTGCTTAAGGACACAACAGTTTGCACTAGAGACACTGATGGCCCACTGTGGTCTCCCATTCCAAGTACTGACCAGGCCCCGCCCTGTTCAGCTTCAAAGGTCAGACTGGATCAGGTGGCACAGGCTCCATGTAAAACTCACCCAACACAACATTAAATTGACAAAATTATTTTGGTGTTTTATTTTAACTACCATCCATTTTATTTATACACTGTGCACAGAATATTTAAAACATTTTCAAATGTAATTATGTGTTTTATTTTTAAATATATTTGTTTTTATTTAATATGCTCATTTTCCAACATTCTAAACCTGTGTAGAGCTGCCGTTGCCACGGAGATGGTGGAATGTTCATGTGATGATGTCACACAGTGCATCATTTGTGACTTATGTAGGTGTGAGCACAGCACAGATCTTTCAGTTTAAACCAAACCTTTGTCAGAGACGCAGCTCAGAACGAGACAGCACTTTAGCAAACAGTTTGAATCTTTCTACTCCACTGTATTCACACAGCTTCAAAATGGCTGCCCAGATCTACCTGCCCACCATCAGACGGCTGTACGCCGTGGCACAGATACTGGGACGACCTGTGGAATTCACAGAGTCCACCGCGCTACGGCGCTCCCGCCCCGTCTTCGTCATCCGAGTTTCGGTTGGGGACTTGTGGGCAGAAGTGCGAGGGCCCAACAGGAGGGAGACTAAGACCCAGGCCTGTGCCCTGGCCCTCAAGGTCCTGGAGAACCACCATAACCAGGCTCACTCTAATGGCTACGCCAACGTCCAGCGCCTCAGCCGTCCAGACTTCGGTCTGGACAAAGACCCGTGCACTCGCCTGTCCGAGCTGCTCATGGCCTGGAAACACCCACCTGCCCAGTACCGCCTGCTGGAGGGCACGGTGGCCGGCCCCCAATGGGCCTTCACCATGGAGGTGTCCATGGACCGGTACACTGCGGTGGGCAAAGGCGGCTCCAAGAAGGAGGCCAGGAGGAGAGCGACCGCAGCTCTGCTCCAGAAGATGGGCTACACAGTCAGAGAGGAGGATCTGGACCCACCTGCTCCTCAGACCACAGCAGAACCTGCTCCTCAGACCACAGCAGAACCTGCTCCTCTGACCACAGCAGAACCTGCTCCTCTGACCACAGCAGAACCTGCTCCTCAGACCACAGCAGAACCTGCTCCTCAGACCACAGCAGAACCTGCTCCTGAACAAGATGACGCTCTGGAGACCCAACATCCAAACCAAACAGCTTCGTCTCAGCAGAGCAGACCCACTCTACCTGCTCACATCCTTCCGGACTTCCGTCTAGAGAAGGACCCCCGCACTCGCCTGTCAGAGCTGCAAATGATCCGCAGGGAGAAGCCCCCCGTGTACCGCACCGTGAGCAGTGAACTAGTGAGCGGCAGCTGGGTGTTCACTATGGAGGTGTCCCTGGACCAGTACACCGCCTCTGGCTCTGGTCACTCAAAGAAGGAGGCCAAGAGGAGTGCGTCTACTGCACTGCTTCTAATGATGGGCTTCACAGTCCCACAGAAGCATCTGCTCCAGGAGAAACCTGCCCAAAATGGTCCAGAGTCCACTTCACAGGAGCATTCAGAGGGCCAGTCCCCTGAAGGGACTACAGTGAGGGAAGGCTCAGAGACACAGATGTCAGAAGGCTGTGACACACTTTCAAATGTGGCCACAAGTCCAGAGGCTCCACAGCAAACTCCAGACCAGACGAACCAAGAAGAGAGTCACAGTCCACTGGCCACAGCTGAGGACAACCAGGAGAACCAGCCTCTGAACAGCTCAAGTTATAATGATATTTCAGAGGAAATATCACAGGAGAGCCATCGTCACAGCTCTCATGGACCTGTCGAAGACGACTCCACTCGTGCTCCAGAGACACTTGGACTTCCTGAGGCGGAACTGGAGGAAGAGGCTGGACAGGAACATCCAGAACAAGAGGAGCCCAAGAATCAAATGGAGACCCAAAAATCAGAGGATTGCAGAGAGACGGCATCTACTGAAGAGACAATTTTTGAGGAGGAGCTGGAAGAAGTTGGACAGGAGAGTCAAAGTCCAGACTATTTTCCAGTAGTGCTCCAGCTTGAGGTCCTGCAAACAGTTGGACTTAATGAGGAGAAGGAGGAAAACATAACATCAGAAGAAACTGGAATGGAACAGATTCCTGTGAATTCTGTTGCAGAGGGGATTCGAAATCAGGATGAGATCATCTGTATGTTTAACGACGAATCTCCTAAAAGCAACCGGAGTCAAGAGCAGCTCAACAGCAGCTCAGAGAAATACCAGACTCCAACTGAGTCCCACGTACAAGAGGACCAAAGCCCAGAGGACACAGAGGGACTAATGGAGGTCCAGAAATCAACCACGATTCCAGCAGAAGAGTCAGAGGAGGCGGAGCTCCAAACCGCAGCGGAGCCAGATTCAGCTCTAGAGCCCACTGCAGCTCTTCAGGCCTCACAGACACCAGGCTCAGTGGAGAGCCTGGTGGTCCACGCTCTGGTCAAAAAACTATTGAAAAGGCTACCGACCAAAATGAGGTCTCACCACGACAAAGTAGTGGAGACTCTGGAAAAGGCTCTGGACCAGTTCAGAGTCCCAGATGAAGTTCATCTCAAACCCAAAAACATTAAGAAACTGGGCAAAGCCGGAGCCCGAGACCTGATCCACGAATACGGCTCTGCCTGTAAGCTCCTGAGGATGGCTTCGGGACCAGAGCCCACAGAGTTCCAAAACGAAGCCATGAAACATCTGAACACGCGCCTCAGCACCTTCAAGAACCGGCCCAGAACAGGTCTGGTCCGATTCTTTTCAAAATGGGACAAGCCCAAGAAGAGGACCTGTTAGACGGCGTCCATGTGTTCTTTAGGAGGAGTCACTTCTTTGGGAGGACTCACTGAGAGGACACTTCCAACTTTATTCAAAATGCATTTAAAAAACCCCAAAAATTAATAAAAACCCTTACCCCCCTCCCCCCAAATCATTGTTGTCATGTTCTTTTGTATTTCTCGCTCTTAAAGCAGCACTGTGTAACATTTCTGTTGGAGAGCACATCACCTGCATGTTTTTTTAAAAGTATAGCCAAGTTGCATATTAGGACAAAAACCTCATAGATTTAAAATTGTACAGGAAGTAGTGACGTTAACAGTGAGGTTGCCGAGCGCTGTTGTGCACAGAGCCCGTTAAATAAATGCATTAGTTTAATACAATACTGTGGAACATTCTAGATAATATTTTCCTGGAGACAAGCAGGTGGCAGACCCTCTCACTAGAAAAGTTACATAGTCCAGATTTAAGCAGTTCATTTTATTAACTTTTCTCAAATATTAAATGTTCATTCAAAAGTATGTAAAGTAAGACACTACCACACTACCTCATTCAAAGTTGTTTTCATCTTTCTTTTACTACTTTCTACATTTTAAATATAAACAGAAGACATCAAATATATGACATAAGTTATATGGAATTATGTAGGAAATAAAAAAGTAAATTATATGTTACTGTATTTTCCGCACTATAAGGCGCACCTAAAAGCCTTTCATTTTCTCAAAAACCCAAAGTGCGCCTTATATATGGATCAATACTGGTCAATTATGACACCTGTAGTCAGGAGGCGTCGCCGAAATAATAGCGGTCATAACGGGGAGACGGGGAGTCAGCGCTGGGCGACATACGCCACAATCTGCCAATGGATTGCGGATGCCTGGGCTGATATATCAGTCTCAACTGTGGTCCGAGCTTCACGAAGGCAGGAATTGTCACTGAACTGCCAGACAACAGCAGCGACACGGATAATGGCGATTTTGACGAGACAGAATCGTGCACTTTGAATGAGCTCGCCCAACTGTTCAACTCAGACACTGAAGAGGAAGAACTCGACGGATTCGTGAATGAGGAATGAACTGAAAAAGTGAGCTTTACGTGTTTCTTTCACGTGTTTACAACTAAACAAGGCTGGAGATATTGTGAATATGGACATTAACGTTTGAACAACATTGAGTTATTGTTATTGCGTTGCACTATTTTGAGAGTTACTATATTGTGATGCATTAACTTGTTTTGTGAGTGAACAAAGTTTTCAGAGCATTTTTTTTATATTCTATTAATAAAGTTTGACTGACTGACTTATCTGTTTTGTTGACATTCCCTTTAGCGCAGCTCCATCTCGTGGATGCGTAACACAACCCCAGATACTACAGCAGTTTATATTCTATGTGCCTTATAATGCGGCGCGCCCTATATATGAAATTTGTTTTAAAATAGGCCATTCATTGAAGGTGTGCCTTATATTCCTTATAGTGTGGAAAATACGGTACATTGAATCCTCAAAGTAGTCACCCTTTGCTTTGTCGAAAAATACTTAGCAGTTCATAATTCCATATATCTTATTTCATATATTTGACGACTTCTGTGTGTATGAAATGTAGAAAATAGTAAAAAAAAAAAGAAAAAAACATGAATGAGAGGATGCATCAAAAGTATTAACCTGCCGTTTATAGAGTTGATCCACGCATCTCTATGGACACTTCGCAAGCTTCTATGCATGTATAAATAAATAAATAAATAAAAAATAATCTAATTTAGTGTTCTCACCAGAATGTTCTCGCTCTGTGCAAAGCTGATGGCGATCTGTGTGTTTTGGCAGCGGACGTCCATGAGCTCCGGGTACCGCTCACAGATGCCCTGAGTCAGGAAGAGGATGGGGTACTTGTTTTGTTTGTTCCGCACCCTGAAGGAACACAAACAAAGGTTATTTCAGGCGACAGAACATGTCCCTATCTGCCGATGGAATACCGGACAAGTTTGTTTAGTCATGACACCAGGCATAATGGAACATGTTTATATAACGCTAACCGCAAAAAGCTAGTTAAGTAAGTTAAGTCAAGGACGTTTTTTGTTTTGCTTTTTTTTAAATCTGTTTATCCGTCCAGGTTTACATGTAAAAATTCTCGAAATAAGATTAATATTCTGAAAATTGTTGAAACTGTTGCTAGGCAGTGTAATTGAGGTTGTATCACGGGCCTCAAGTGTCTTATATTTGTTATTTAAAGACACCTTATGCAACTTTTCTGCTTGTCTCCATGGACATTTTATTACTTTATCAAGAAGGATCCTGGCGTTTTTTGTTTTTTTTTCAGTTACAGGTGTTTATGTTGCAACAAAAATACTTTAAATATGAAGTGTTTTTACTATGAGCTGGACGGTTTTCCACAGATCTGACATGTAACTTGGTCTAGTGCTTGTTTCCAGCTTGTTTGAATTAAAGCTATACCAAGGAACATTTTAGGTGACATAATAACATACCCATGGAGACAAACTAGTGGCTGACCCTAGTCCGGAAAACTTACATAGTGCACCTTTAATGCCGGAATTAAATAATAAAAATAAATAAATATACACATTTATCATTTTCAATTTTAATTAATGTACATAAGTAATAGTAGTGTTTATTTATTTATTTTTTAAGTAAAATAGTCCAGGTTTAACATGTTAAAAAGTCTTGAAATAAGATTCATATTCTGAAATGGTTGAAACTGTTGCTAGGCAGTATAATTGAGGTTATACTTGTTATTGAAAGGCACACTATGTAACTTTTCTAGTGGGGATCTGCTCGTCTCCATGGAGATTTTATTGCTTTGCCACGAATGTTTCTTGCAACATAAACACCTGCAGTTGGAAAAAACGCCACAAAAATACCTTGAATAAGATGCATTTTTGCTGTGAGTGAGCCTGCTTTCCACAGATCTGACCTGTAGCTTGGTCTAGTGGAGTCACCTTGTCTCCATGGATGTTTATAGTTATATTAAGGAACTTTTTACTTATTTATTTACATTAATGATCCCAAACAAAATGAAAGTATCTATCCGTCTTATAGGGAAAGTGATAACATACACATAAAGAGAAGTAGGTGGAAAATTACATAGTGCACCTTTAATGTACATAAGCAATAGTTTTACGTCTTCACTCACATGGTGCAAATATCTGGGTCAAATGATGAGAACACAATCCGTCTGTCTGCTCCTTTCTGCAGCACACAGGACAAAATGATGTCCAGAAATGTGTTCATGTTGAAGTAGGACGAGAGGTTTCCCTCCCACGACCCGTTCTGTACAAAATCAACCACAAAAAATACATGATTTGACCATTTCATTTGAATTTAATTACAGTTTTATTTAGTTGAAAATACCAACCTTCATTTGGCTGATCCATTTGAGTTCAATGTTGAATCCCACATTTTCAGGCATGGCTTGAAAAATCTAAAATATAAAAACACATTTGAGTTCTTCAGTTGTTATGTAATAAAGGGATAATGGTTTTTGTATGAAATAATGAATATGGGCGGGGCTGGGTACCTTTCAATTTCATTAAAACTTCTTCAATGGCGCTCCACAGTGACTGCCCAAACCACTTATTTATTTTTCTCATAGACTTTCCGAAAATAATTCATATTAAAAGTTCAAAAGCTTGCTCGGGGATAATCAGCTACATGGTAAATAATGACCACAAGTCCTATGATTTTAGTTAAACAGCCAAGTTATTACGGCATTTTACAGAATCCTGCGTTTTAAATGTGCTTTTTGGACTTAAATATCAGTTAGCATGAAGCCGGTTAGCCTCCGCAATGTCTTGGAACTTTTAATATTCACATTTTTTTGAAAAGTCTATGGGGAAAAACAAGTGGAAAATTGACTTCCTGAACCCTTAACATGCTGTCACTGTTGAGCTTTATATCAATGCCTTTTTAACTCATTTTCTATAACAGTGGTTGTCATGGGAAAACAACTGTAGGCAAAAGTCTTAAACCTGTTTTGACACCCTCAAAGTGCAGTGATAAATATAGATTTGCATTAGTTGACTTGACTTATGACTTAAAAAAACTGTATTAAAACAAAAATCTGTATATAGTCATTAAATTCAAATATTATTAGCCTATAGAAGGTTGTGATGTCGTCTGAAACCCAGCAATACCCTCAGAAACCCCTCACTCTTTCCTTTACACCTCCAGTTACTGCACAGTTCAACAGTTTTATTTGAAAAGTGGCTGTGTGTAGAGTTTAGGTGTTTAGACCAACTTTAAATGAACCACTGAAATACTGCACATATCAGGAAGTTGAAACCCTTGAATACCATAATATATATGTTTTTTATGTGAATTCCTCTGTTAACTAGTTCTAATTTGGTTTGTTTTGTAATCTGGAAAAGATACAAACATTTTATCACTCTATAATTTAGCAAGTCACAGCAGCAAAAGCACATTCTTGTTCCTTCTTGTCGTTATTTCATATTTTAATGTCTTTTCTCAAGAGGACATTTATACTGAGTCTTTGTCGCTATACAGTGTTTGTTGTCTTCAGTGTTACGTGGCAACTTTTGAGTCCACGATGAACTTCCCCCTGGGTAAGATCATGTTTATTCTGTTCTAAATGTTGCCAATAACAAATTAAAAAGTATTTACCTGTGAAAGTGAAGGGAAGGGCTGGTGTTCGTCAATTTCATCCTCGTCCTCCAATTCTGCACAAAAACAAGACAAAACATTATGTAAAATGGACTTTTGTGAGCTTTAAGCCTTGTTATAATGTTGTTACCTCCTGAAAAACACACCCGGAGTTGTGTTTTGTTTCATTCATCCCACTCTGTGATGTCATGAAGTGATAGTTTTCACATTAACAGCTCCTTTTTACCTTTTGTTCACTAGAGATTAGTAATTCCATGGCTGAAATGGTCCAAATGTTTCTAGTGAAGGTGTATGGAGTTTAAAAACACAGTGGAGCACTTCCTGTATTACCACATGATGACATCACAAGGTGGAACAGAGTGTTTTCGGTTTGAGAGAAGAACACAGTCTAAATCTGCAGGGTTTGTGTGTTAAAAATGTGCGAATGAAACAAAACACAACTGTTCCTTTAGAGCATTCTAGGTACATTTGCAGTTTTCTGTTCCAAAAGTGTGTGCTCCCCCCTGTGGCCACGCCAATTTCAAGTACTATGTGACATCACGCAAGACTACTTTGATTATAGCCAGGTGTTTTCTGATTAAAAACACGTGTCTGCAGGGGCGGAGTTTGAAATGCCAGATTGCCAAAAGCCAGGTTGTTCAATTGAAATTTCCAAAGATAAACACACAATATTACAACAAAAATATAAACATTTTAACAATATTTTTCATTTTTCAGTGGGAGCGCCCTCTGCCTGTCAGATCCTCATTAATGCAGTTTAAGACTAGACTGAAAACCCACATCTTCTCCCTGGCATTTAATAACTGGCTAAACATGGCATCTCAGTGTTTTATTGCTCTTTTCCTTTGTTTTTCCTCTGTATATTTGGTTTTTTTTTTACTTTTATGTGAAGCACTTTAGTCAGATGAAGTCGTTTTAAATGTGGTATATAAAGAAAATAAAGAAATATTCATTTATTTTATTTTCTATTCATCTGTATTAAACATGATTGGCCTACAGAATATTGTGATGTCATCTGAACGATACCCCCAGACGCCGCTCTGTTTGACATGTGGTTGTGGACGGAGTTTAGGCGTTTAGCCCCACTTTAAACGACCCATTAAATTGAATTAACAACAAAAACGCAAACATCCTTTACAGCTTAAAAAACAGCAAACAGGCGGCGCGTACCTTGGTGTTCGGTTCCGTCCATGGTGGCGACATGAGCCAGCTGTGCAAACAAACAATTAGATTATATCAAAAACTCAGACTACACCAGTTTTATAGTGACGTGCTTTGAATAATTTAAACATTTTTGTACCTACTGTAAAGGAAATTAAAATATTGTGTGATTAGTTTACCTTTGAGAAATCACGTGGTCCTGTAACTAAAACTCATTTGGTCTGGTCGTTTTGACAGTGTTAGAAAACCTTTCATCTAAACCATTTTGTTCCCTTTTGGCTGCTAATCTTATTAAGATATGTTTATAATGTAAGTGAAGATAGATGCAATTAGACCATACAGTTGACTTTCAGATCCCTCTCCTTTCACACCTTGTATTGTTTTGACTCCACGTGGTACATCCTGAGGTGATCGAGCTCATCAATGCTTCCAGGAGTTTCTCTGGCCACACCTCAGTAGGAGTGTCACATCCTTGCTTTGAAATGTATGTTCCCTGATCATCTCAAACTATATAAACCTGGTGATTTCCATCATTCGGGGTCTGACATAAGGGGGAGATGCTGTCGGACCCATTTCTTGCAAGAAATAAACTCTTGTCTATGCTTCAACATTCCTCAGAGCCTGCAAAAGGAGTCTTATTTCCACAACACCTACACTAATCTCTTTTAAATTAATTCTGCAGAGATTCTTCTATTGAATATATGTGTTTGTTTTAATTTACTTTGTTTTTAACCGGCACTTTGAATCAGTAATTTGAAATATAGTGTGAATGAAATGTGTGCCTCTTCTATTATAAAATTATTCATTATTGTAAATGTTTTAAATTTCAAAAGGTAAAACTCACCTTTAGAAGCTGAAGTTGGTCAAAGGTCAAGTCTTTAACTGGCACCTCAATAAGCTCCAGAGTCTTGTCGTTTTTCTGTAAAACACACGATAATTATCAACTAAACGACAAGAAGTTATGTTGTATTTTACTTTATAATTTTGAAACACGGCACTATCCATGGAGTTTAGAACGATGACAATCTAGGACAATTGTCGCAGTGATGAAATTGGAATTATTCTGATGCTCAACGTCCTGTTATATGCAACATTTTGAGGACTTTTTCCTAACTAAAAACAGTGCTAAATTCTAATAACAAACAATATACTTCTTAAATATTTAGCCAAAACACATCTTCATTTTAGGCTATTGAAAACATAAATGTGATATGCACGACAAGTTGAAATATCAATCAAAAAATAAAAATAAAATAACAGGAAGAGGACGTGGTTGAAAGTGAAACTAATAAAGTTTTATCTCATTACATCTAGTTCCTTGTGACATCGTGATTGTGAACACAGAGTTAGCCAAGATTTCTACAGTTTTTCAATTTAATGCCCAGGTCAAACAACTTGAGCTGGACAACACTGTGCAACATGGCTCTTAAATCAGACCTATTATGCAAAAATGACTTAACCTGACATGTTATAGTTGTTTCTTCTCGTTTACCCTCGGAAGTTGTGTTTGGAGTGATTCAGGTTTGAGTTAATCTTTAATCGTTTATTTTCAAGACGCCATTTTGCCGATCAACCCCCGTTTTCACCTCCACCAGGACACGCCCACTGTGATGTACTTTTTTCATTCTTCAGTTTTATTTTCTTAATCAATGATGCACGATTTGGCAGCATTGTGATGTCATTTTAGTACAGATGAAAAAAAACATCCGTTGCTCGCGAGTGTGATCTGCAGCTGTCTATAGGGGGCGCCGACAGCTACACGGCTCTTTGTTGTGACGACGTTTACGGCGACGTCTGCTCCCATTGGACACCGCAGTTTTCTAATGCAGAAGTCAGCGGATTTGTTTCTTTTATTAAGTCGTTTTAGATGAATTTAAAATGTGATTTAAAATGTGGAAATTATAACAAAATGATCCATTTGTGTCATACATTAAAACTATAGAGCGACACAAACACAATCACGAGCACAATAGTTCTGATTTAACATAAACAAAGGTGAAAAAGATGGAATCGAGGCAAAATGAAGACAAAATGAAAAAACAAACAAACAAAAAAACAGCTAATTTACGTCAGACCCTTGGTGTTACTGCGATATCGATTATTCTGTCACCCAATATTGCGATATCAATACTTTTCCCCTAAAACCACCCAACAAAAACATACCTTCTTTTTAGTTGCGATGCAGCAGGTCAGATCGTGGTACACTATGGGGACGGAGTCTTTAGAAAGGTGAACATCAAACTCCACATACGCAGCTCCCTGATAAAACACAAAAGATTATATGATTTAAAGTTTAAGCTTAGGGCGTCTTTGCATTATTAATGTTTAAACTTACATTCTTGGCAGCACTTCTGAATGAAGCGATTGTGTTCTCTCTGATTCTGTGATGCCTGGAAACAAAGAGACAAAGCCAGGGTTTAAGTATTAGATGGTATTATGTTGTGTCCAGTCAGTCTATATGCAGTATTTAGAACGGCTTTTGTATAGCGGCTTTGTGGCTTTTGCTGCGGCTTTCTAAGAACACAATGTAGTTCAGTTCTATAAGTTCTAATAATTATAGGAAATATTGGTAAATGGTCATGTTTTTATGTTGTTTTTTTTAATTGACCATATAAAAAGTGTGTGGAAGTTCATGTTTATTAACTATATCCATATAATTCAGTCTTTAAAAGTGTCATTAAACATGCTATACCCCCATTTTTTTTGTATTTTTGGTATTTCTGTAGCAAAATGCGTCTTGCCCCAGCACAGATATATTGTATAAGCCGCTCTTGAAGACAAAATAAGTCTGCTGTGTATTGTCTGCATCAGATTAGAAAGCATTCCGTAATCAGGAAGTTGGCACGATAGTTGTCGTTAGCTACCGTCACAACAAAAACTCCACTCTTCTCTGTTGTGAAAGTTAGTTAGTTAGTTAGTTACTTTATTGTCCCCGAGGGGAAATTTGTCTTCACAGTCAAAAACACACAGAGAAAAACGCCATACATACCTACAATGCCACACAAACACATCACATATATTGGACAAACACAAAGGCAGGTAATTGACATTGTAAAAGTGCATAATGATAATTAGAGTTCCGTAGTCTATAAATTGTTCAAGTTAATAATGGCTGTGGGTATGAGACTATTTTTGAAGCGTGCTTTGTTACATCTGAGAGTCCTGTATCGTCGTCCTGAAGGCAGTAGAGTAAAGTACCGGTGCAGTGTGTGAGTGTGGTCCTGTGTTATTGTCTGTGCTATACGAGTGATGGCTTTAGAGTTTAACTGTGACAGACTGGGAGTAGGGAGACCAATGTTTTTTGCTGCTAGGTGGGTTATTTTTGTAAATGAATTACGGTTTTTAACTGTGAGCATGGTAAGAAAACATGGTGAGCAGTACAGTAGGACAGGTTGGATGATGCTGGTGTACAGAATAAGCAGTAGATGTGGTGAAACATGGAGTCCTTTTAACTTACGGATAACAGAAAGTCTTTGATTGCATCTTTTTGAAATGTCCAGAGTGTGAAAGTCAAAAGTCAGTTTATGATCAATTGTGAGTCCAAGATATTTGAAATGTTGAACAGTGTCTATTGTGATATTGTCAATACTGGTAGGGTCAAATATTCCAGGGCCAAAGGTCATTTCTTGTGTTTTTGAAAGTGCTTATAGACTCATCGTGGTGAATAATTAAGATACTCTGAATGCATAAAGTAAGTGAGGAATAACTTTGGACCACTGCAAACTGTTTAAAATGAAGTAGTTCTGTAAAAATCTGGTGCATCGCCTTTAATATTTGAGAAAACACTGAGATATTAACAGCTCAACTAATATAAGACTCAGTAGAAATTTGGCAGCGGGAGACTTTATATTGACTGGACATAATTGCAGTCATTAAATCACACAAAGTCCTCACACGCAAGATAAACGTTATACCTGTATCAGTTTTGATCATTTTTAAAAAGGTGCACTTAGAGAGAGAAAGAGAAGCAGAGAGAGGGAGACAGAGAGAGAGAGAGAAAAGGGAGAGAAAGGGAGGCTGACAGGGAGAGAGAAGGAGAAGCAGAGAGAGGGACAGAAAGAGAAAGCAGAGAGAGGGGGGAGAAAGAGAGAGAAAGGGAGAGGGAGAAAGAGAGACAGAGAGAGAAAGAGGGAGGGAGACAGGGAGAGAGAGATAGAGAGAAAGAGGGAGAGAGAGGGAGAGACAGTGAGTGAGCAGGACTTGTCTGATCTGACCTATGACCTGTGACCTTAATTCTGGTTCTAGCTAATGGATTAACAGCTCCATGGAGACAAGCAAATGGCGAAACCCCAACCACAAAAGTTACATACTGCACATCTTAATATCAAGTTCAACTGCTGATAAAACTAATAATGAGTACAAAGGTGGCTCACTTGTCTGAGTGGGTGCTCCCGGCTCCTCTGTGTCCCACATCCAAAGTGCTCCTCTTCTTCCAGTATTTAGCAAAGGAAGAGCGCATGTCACACTGCAGACCACGGATTGGACGAATCACCAAAAAATCAACTGGAAACGAAGCAAATAAAACATTTACTTTCACAATTACACAGCTGTTTGAAATGGGCTCTATAAGAAAATCCACTAATGTCTGCACTTCTGACACGTCTACATGGAGATGGGCTGTAGTTAGACATGTCATGAAGTAACTACAGACAAAAACCCAAGAGCAGATTTAAACCACAAAACATTCTAAATCTACAATATATATAAAAAAAAAAAAGAGCTACGATAATAAAAAACGTCAGAATGAAACACTTTGGTACAGTGCGCATCTGTAACGAATCAAAAAAATTATTAATTCAAACATTTGTGGCTTAAATCTTATTATATAAACCAAAAAAATTACCCAAAATTACCCAGTAGTGCAAAGAAACAGTCCCCACGATAAACTATATTCAACAATATTTTCTTTTTTTTTTACATTTTAGTCATATTTTATCATCACTCTTTTCTGTAAAAACAAAGGTTAAGCAAAAGTTTTAACTCTCAACTATCGCTTTCTTTGCATTTTGGTCAACACACTGTGGTAGAAATATGACTGAGTATTAATGATATTGCAGTATTTTTACTTATACAATCAATAGGTTTCAGCTTCCTCTGTAAAGGCAACAATTTGAGGTTTTTCCATTATCCTAAAGATAGATTGTTTTGTTAATTGCTATGACAACTGTGCAAATTTCCCTTAAGTCTGAAGCATATGTGAAATCTGACCTTTAACTTTCCCGATCGTCTGTCTGGAGTTTCGTCCCATGATGGGGAGGGTCACGACTCCGATGTCTTTCCCGCTTTCCAGAAACAAGGAGGAGAGGAGGCAGGCGGTTCCGACGTATCCTGGATGCATGTCTCCTTGTACCACATGCTCGCCCAAATCCTCTTCAAAAAACTCAAACGTGAGCTCCAAGTTATCGGGATCCATGGTGTGAATGCTGTATTCCGTCCACCGCGATGGTTCGACGGCGTAGCCGCACTCGGGCTGAGAGTGGCGGGACTTGTACCCTTCGGCGCTAATCATGCTAATGCCCAAAATGGTGGTCATTTTGTGCCATGACGCAGCACTGTGCTCCTCCTCTGTCTCGTCTTCCTCCTCCTCAATGCCCTCCAGAGTCAGTTTAATTCTGCAAAAATAAAAGAATCAAATTATATCTAAGTCAAATGTATTAATAAGATAAGCTGAGGTTTCACGGGTTTCAGCTTCCTGTTCTAGGCGACATTTTGAGGACTTTTTCCCCATTCAAAAGATATATTCTGTTCTAAATTATCAATTGCTACTAGGGATGCACCAATACCACTTTTTCTAAAACAAGTACAAGAACTTTATTTTGAATATTCGTCGATACAGAGCACCAGTACCAGACATTATTTTTACATGGGTTCAACTATAGTGGTAAATCTAATTCATTTCATCGGAGTTATAGCCTACTTTTCATCTTAGAATACTTATTTGTGGGGCCTGTCACTGTAGTTAAGTATAATCCAATATAATTTATTTAGATAAACACCTGGCTTTAATATTTACACTTCTGTGCAAACTAACTGCTAAGGAGCTAACCGCTAAAGAGTCACATTTTGGATAACGGTGAGTGTCGTCTTACTTTTACCACGGCTACACTTTCACCAAAGTGGACATGCTATACCTCTTTAAAAAGCTCTGAATTGAGTTGCTAAACTGCTTGTCAATCGCAATTAGTTACAAAGCAAATACAAGTAAATAGTCACCAGTGCCACTTAGCAACCTTAGCATGCTACTATTGTAAACTCAAGGGCTGCGCTGATATCCTTTGTGAACTATAAAAACCTTTAGAGTCCTAAATATTTCCATAGTTCATGTGACATATGATTAAAGCTGAATGTGCTTCTTTATGGTCACCTCTGCTGCTCAGAGGCTGTGAGCATCAAATAAGACACAGTGCAGTTATAGTAGTATCAGCAGCCCACTGATGAGTACGAGTACTGGCATCTGGTATCAAACAGATACCCGAACCGATATCCAGTACTAGTATCAGTACCCAATACCGGTATCGCTAGTTCAATTTTTTCATCACTCTGAAACCCATGGGTTGGACCTAATATAAAAGCTGATCTGAATCAGTTTGACCAAAAACACAATATATTAAACTGTGTAAAATACTAAATTATATCTATAGTAGAAGTTCTCAAAACCTTTCACAACAACTACTACTAAGAAAATATCTGCTCTTCTGTGTACCACCAACACTCCAAATATAAACTTGGACTAAACCAGGTCTAAAACAGGACTACACAATGACTAAGGTTAAAATCGGACCAACCTAAAAGAAGACAAAAACGTGAATGAAATTTACTCTGAATCAAGCAAATATTTGTACAGCAGAGGAATCTGAACACCACCTGAAAACCACTGATCTACAGAATACTTGCAGCCCGCTACAATTCAGTTTGACGAGAAGTTTGACAAAAGCAGTCAGCCTCTTATGACACGGATCATTAGATTAACTCAAACAAAACATGTGGTTCACCTCATCTCCAACACATTTGAGCACGAGCACACACAACATAAACTCTGAGGTCAATCAGGGTTTAGCATACACTGCAGACAGCACTCTTTCTGTAGTTTTGGTTTTGTTTTCAAATTTCTGCTGAACAATATGTTTCAAGGTCCAAAGATTTACTCAACTACAAGGAAAGAAAAGTCTGGTATAGAATCTTTAAAGAGGTGTTTTGTAGCTGTGACTCTTCCCTCTCTTTGCTCTCTGCGCTAAGTCGCTCCCCTTCAGATCACTGCATCCCACTAATGAAACTACTGCACATTGCATCACGTTTGTTGTGCAAGTTGTTGTATACAGTTTTGTATCATTTCATCATTTCATGGGTGACGTACTCTTGTGGGCGGAGCCTTGTACAGAATCTTACAGCTAACCATAAAGAGGGTTCAACTAGGGCCAGGGAGAGATCGCTAAATTACTCAAGCATGCATGGATGACATCTAAACCTCACCGGGCATGTTTTTGAAGAGGGAACAACATTATAACATGATAGAAAGCCAAAATAATAATAATAATTTTGCATAATACACCCTCTTTAAACTGTTTTTTGCAACTACACTGACCTACTTGGGCCTAGTTCAGTAATGTAAGTAGAATTTAAACAGCACCTGAGTAACAGATATGGCCGACACAGTAGCCAGCCAACAGCGCTTTGGAGTTAAACTTTCACTCCATCGGTTTTATATTTCTGCCCTTTGAGTCTCCTCTCTCTTACCTGAAACGAGACTTCTTGAATTTCTTCTTGGTGATGGAAACCGGAGGACTCTTGGAATAGTGCAGGCGAAGGCGAATCTCAGTCTGACACGTGAGCCACCCCGAGTCAACACAGCACACGCCATCTACAGAAGCAAACAGGAGGTCAGGGTTGGCACGTTTTCAGACCGAGAAGCGAGCGAGGCAAAGGAAATACGGCCAAAACAAGCACTCTCAGATAGAACAAACTAGTTAAAGGTCCTATATTACACAAAATGGACTCTTGTGAGCTTTAAGCCGTGTTATAATGCTGTTAACTCCTCAAAAACACACCGAATTTCCACTAAAACACTGCAGTTAGGTGCCTTCGATTTCTTAGAATAACAGTGAGTGAGAGTTCTCTTAATTTTACCACAGCCACACTTTGAGCGATATGGACAAGCTATACCTCTTTTAAAAGCTCTGAACCTGCTCTATTCAGTTGCTAAATCGCTAGCAGCAAAGCCCAACGCAGCACGCACAAGTAAAGAGTCACCAGCACAACATTCGCCTGCGACTATGTAAACACAAGCACTGAACTAAACTATAAAAACCTGAAAAGTGAAGGTGTATGGAGTTTAAAAACACAGTGGAGCACTTCCTGTATCACCACAGGACATTACAAGGTGGAACAGAGTGTTTTCTGAAAGAAGAACAAAGCCTGAATATAAAGTGTTTGTGTGTTAAATGTTTGTGAATGAAACAAAACAACTCCGGGTCTGTTTGAGGAGGAAACAACATTAGAACAAAGATCGGAACACAGCGTAATACGGGCCCTTTCAAACTAAATATTACATCTTCTTTTGAATAAAATAAAGTCCTCAAACTGTTGCAGATATATTTCAGCTTTGGAATTGCCAATCTCTACTGAATTAAAAGGTAAAATGTAGCTCTTAACTTGAAAACTACCACTCCATGACATCACACGGTGGAACAGAGCATTTTGAAGTAAAACAAAACACAATTCCAGGTATATTTTTTGCTGAGGTAACAACATTATAACCAGGCTTAAACTTCACAAGAGTCAAGACCTTTGAATATTTTATCGCTATGGGCAACCGTCCTGATTTTTTTTTACAAACCCACGGACAAAGAGCATAAACATGTTCCCACAATTGTTCAACTTCTCATGACTCAAACCAATGGTACAATTAGAATTTCACATTGTGCAACCCAGCCACAGATCAGTCGATAGAATCTATAGTGTTTGTCAGCAGTGAACGCTGAGCAGACAAACGCAGCACTGACAAAAGCAGAGAGGGGTGGCAACCCCGAAGAATGAAAGAACGAACGGCCGCAAATACAGAGTTCTGTTCAAATGACTAAGCATAAAACGACATAACACAGAGGTTCAGAGAGGGCTTTCTTTCTGTCTTTCTTTCTTTCTGTATTTCTTTCTTTCTTTCTGTATTTCTTTCTGTCTGTCTGTCTTTCTTTCTTTCTGTATTTCTTTCTTTCTTTCTGTATTTATTTCTTTTTTCTTTATGTATGTATTTCTTTTTTTCTGTCTTTCTTTCTTTCTGTATTTCTTTCTTTCTGTATTTCTTTCTTTCTTTCCTTCTGTATTTCTTTCTTTCTTTCCTTCTGTATTTCTTTCTTTCTTTCCTTCTGTATTTCTTTCTTTCTGTATTTCTTTCTTTGTTTTTCATCCTCCCCTTCTTTTTTTCTTTCTGTATTTCTCATTCATGAGCGTCCTGTTCAAAATACAGTCCAAACAAAAAACAAACAAACAAACAAAACAAGTAAGTATCATATATGGAATTCTGTCCACGAGTATCATAGCAACCAAAGAGCCAATCAGGAGCGAGGCTGTGGAAAGTAGGGGTTTAGCAGGGGGCGGGCGCTTAGCAACGCTGTCAATCAAACCTGTTGCTAACACTACCGGGAGCAACCTCGGGGAAAGAAGGCAGCTGATTTGTCTGTTATTAATGTTCATATCTTCATTTACAGACACAATAGTGAAATAAAACCCCCAGGATCATGTAGAGGGTTAATGTGAACATTTAAGACCAAAATGACGAGTCTGACAGCAGCAGGTACAGAGAGAGGGGCCACAGTTTTTCAACAGAAAGTGAATTGGAGCCGGACGTTTGCCCATGCTCGACAGCACGTTAGCTATGTCCATTTATATACACAGTCTGTACAGTATACACTTCATGTACTCACTTTGTATCCCAAACTGTCCATCGTGAACGTTCAGGTGGGCAGCTGAAATAAAGAGAAAAGGGTTTAATAATGAAGGAAACAAGCTTTTAATGAGAAGTAAACAGAAGTTGTGTCTAGGCCTGTCACGATAATTACTATATTGACTTATTGTTCAGTTTATGTTAAATGGAACAATCATTTTGGGGGTCAATATTTATCATGGGGACTTTTTCTTAGTACTAGTCGGGAACTTTTTGTTAATTTTCTGTTCTACGATTAGATTTGAGCAGTGGAGGATGGAATAAATAACTTCTACAACTTGTTTTAAATACAAACTAACTACCAAAGTAAAGGGTTCTGCTGTTGATTTATTGCCATATTGTACATTTAGGACAGTTTTTTGGGGATAATTCCACGTTAGGGTTATTGTGTGAGAGGCATAAATTAGTTTTATCGTCATTTATTATCGTTGTTATCGTGACAGGCCTAGCTGTTCCATTTGAGAGCACAGAAGTTAAGTGTGAGTTAATATGGTGAAGCCCAAATGTCAGGGTTTTGGGCTATGCTAATTTGAGTTAACTAAACAAAAACACTATTCTGTTACACGTTTTCTGTAGTAAGAATCAAACAAAAAATAGACACACTTGAAAACTTCTGCTAAAACCAAACCAAACATTTGAAAGAATATTTCTGAGAGTAAAGTAGCTAAATTAAAATAGCTGAATTTTAACCAAAAAAAGAAGTACGGATTATTTTCAGGTATCAAGAGATATATTTAAACATAAACCTATAGACAAAAACCCAGCATTGAAGTTAAAGTGAATGTTTATCGTTTTATCGACGTGTTAGGGCCGAAAATAGGGAAGACACAATTTTACCAAACCCAAACACGCAAGCATCTATACAAGACACTTTTTGTTCTATATTTACATAACGCAAACAAACTGGGGCTGCAACAAGTAAATCGATTAATCACAACTACTGTATTTTCCAGAGTGTAATTCGCACTTTTTTCATAGTTTGTCCGGGGGTGCGACTTATACTCAGACGCGACTTATAAATGAAATTATTAAAATATATCATTTCACTTTGAGGGAACTCTAGGCGAGATCCAGAGTAAACTTGTTGCTTGTTTTTTTCTGCTTTATTTATCTGATTAACTGTTAATATCTTGCAGTTCTGTCTGTGCTTCTTGTAGCTGAATAAATATAAATGTGTTACGTTAGCGTGATGTACTGATATTCAGCCTGTTGTTCCACATTTTATTATTATTATAACTTACCTTTAAAGATAAAATGTCCATTCATGGTCTGGGATTTTGTAAAATAAATTTCCCCAAAAAATGCGACTTATTGTCCAGTGTGACTTATATATGTTTTTTTTTTAATTATTATGAATTTTTTGGCTGGTGCGATTTATAATCCGGAAAATACGGTAATCGATTACTGAAACTAACTATCTTAGCAATCCAATAATCATTAACTGGTTTATACACGAGCTCCAACACAGACCATGAGCAGAGAAAAGATGTTTTAGGGCTTGGTCAGTAGCAGTGGCAGTAAATACATGAAACTGATACAGAAAATGTTGTGTTTTTTTTTTAAAAAATCGCACCAGGCTGTCCTCAAAACGGTTACACTTTAGCTTTATCTGGGTCAAATTTAGTAAAAATCATATTCATGGTCTTTCACGTTCTGAACAACTAGTCATTTATCGGAAAAAATAAAGGTTAGTCGCAGCACTAATTAAAAACTAACTTTTTTTTGTTGCTGGTAGTGAATTTTTTTAATTGAATAAGTAAATAAACCTGACTGGGGGCTTTGGGTTTGGATGATCTTTCAAAGGCGATTTACACAATTATATAAAATCTCCCGTGGCCGATTATGGCGGACCCGATAAACGATATTACTGTTTACGTCCCATCGCTAGTGTGAAGACAAGTTTTATGTGGTAGATTTTCCAGTTTAGCTGTCATCAGAGACTTGGTTTATTATCTACAGTTTCAAAAGTGCCGGGTGTATCCAGAGGAGATTAACATGGAATGCATCAAAACAACATTGTTTTCTCAATGCAAATTTTAAACAATAGACAGGGCACTGGTGAACTGGGTCACAGGATTAATACAGCGAGTTCAACCACTGACACCCAAAGATCAGGTTCCTTATTTGTGTATTTTATGTTTGAATAGTAATAGTGACTTATGAAACGCAGGCTGTTTTGTATAATCAAATTCTACGACATAAACAAAACATGTCAGGAGGAGTCGAGGCTTTGAGAAGTTAAGAAATGAGAGAAAGGATGCAGCCTTAGGTGAAATAGATCATACTTTAAAGATATTTTTGTTTACATTTTCGTGTTTAATGGTAAAAATGGAAAGGAGGAAGAGTTTTGTAAATAGTGCTAGTGGTAATTTCCCAGCTAATCAATTCACAGAAAAACAGTCGACATAATTGTATTTTAGTTCTGCTTATTTTTTGTACTAGGGAAGTTAAAAATGATACTTCCTTGTTGGACACGGACGGCAGATGCGACATACATAGAGCTGATTCCATAACTTACCTGGCAACCATAATGCTAACAAGGACCAAAACTTGTCAGAATTACACAATAGTTATGATTAGACTAATAGAAATAAACGATAACACTTTTATTTTTACGTAGATGTCAGAAAAATGCCTTCCTTGTGTGTAAAGTGTCCCTGGACTTTTGGACGACATAGATAAAGGGATTCTGTTTTAAAACTCAACGCTACTTCCTGTATTTTTGTACTTAATTTCCTCCCCCTAGAAACTGCCATTTCACTGATATAAAACCACAGACTGTATAAAGACGTGGACTGAGTGAGTGTGACGTCACCCACAGCGTTCAGCTCCAGTCAAATGATGCTAATCGAAGCTAGCAGTTATAGCGGCCAATTTGGAGCTCCATATTTGTAATTCCGACTGTGAGCATCATAGCAACCAAAGAGCCAATCAGGAGAGAGGCTGTTGAAAGTAACGCCCCTTCCCGCCTGCACTACTGATTTAGCAGGGAGCGGGCGCTTAGCGATGCTGTCAGTTAAAGCTGTTGCTAACGCTAGCGGGAGCGACCTCAGGCAATCAAGGCGCCTGATTCGTCTGTTATTAACGTTCGTATTTTGATTTACGGAGAAAATAGCGAAATAAAAACGCTAGGATCACGTGAGACGGTTTAACGCAAACATTTTAAAAACCAAAATGACGAGCCTGACAGCGGCAGTTACAGAGAGACGCGTCAATTTTTCAATACGAAGCGAACTGAACCCGGAATCGATGGAGCCGGAAGCTAACCCGCGCTCGCTTCCTATGCGGAACGTGCCGACTAGCGCGTTAGCTATGTCCATTTATTTATAAAGTCTATGTGTAAAACAAACTATGATAAATATTTACCACAAATACTATCCCACCAAACCAAGTCATAATTAGAAAAACAGTTATAAGCACTTTGAGGGTAAAAGGGGAAGGAATTAGCAGGAGTTTGGTGAACACTTTCAAACCACAGAGTGCAGTCTCGGCATTAGGTCGTTACATTAGCTGATATAGTACAAGTAGTAGTGGTAGTAGTAGTTTTTTATAGTTTTGTAGTTGCAGTTGTAGTATTTTTGTATACCTGTAGGTGTCAAGGTGCGTGGGTGGTGATGAGTCTCCCACACATTGACTATGACGTGACATGGCCCACCTGCATTCTGTAAGGCCAATGTTTAATGTTAGGGTTTTCAAATCAGAACATATTTTACTACGCTTCAAGTTCAGACCGGTCCCAACTGCTCTTTTGGGATTTTAGGAGGGAGTAAGAAAGATATTAAGAGCTGGAATAGTCACCAAATCTCCACCACAGAGCCGCCAGGGGGGTGAGATCTGAAAAGTGAATCGTTAGTTAAGGAGAAGTTATGGTTTACAGGAGGTTTTGGATTTTTTTTTTTTTTTAATTCTAAGAAAATAAAATGAGTTGTACACAAATACGTGATCTAGTCTGCACAGTGGGGTTGTCAAAATTATCAGAAATTCAGATACTAATCGAAACTAAAACTAGATCCTCATTTGAGCTGGTAGCGATACAAAAAAAAGTCACATAAACAAGACAGAAATGATCCTTTTCCTGACAAATATAAGACACTTTGACTAGTATACGTCCATGGAACACTATGAAACCTACTGGACGACTGATGGATTACACAAATATAAAGCCACGTGGAAATAGAAAAGAAAAAAACTACAATTTAACTTTGAAAATCACGTAAAAAACTGTTTAAATATAACCGGAACTTTGAAAATTTTACTATCATGACAATACTACTGCAGAGAAGTAAATTTGGGTCCTGGGTTTGCTCATTTTAAAAGGCGCACTATGTAACTTTTCTGGTGGGAGACTGTCATGTTGAATGTTTGATGATATTGTTTTACCTGCAGTGTCCCACAGTATGGCATTAAAGTGATCTAATCTGTTTCTGTTGCTTTAAAAAAGAAACTAGGTTGTTTTGTGGTGTTGTAATTTCTGTATTTTTCTTTTGCTAGCTTTATTAAAAAAAAGTTGTACGTTGAAACTACTCCGTAAACAGTCTCTTTTTTTGTTAGTTTTTACTTTAACATTCCTTTTGAATAAATTATAACTTTAGTTTTACATTTTTTTCCATTGTAAAATCATTGTTTGTGACTTCCCCTGTCCCTAGCTGAGCCGGGTCGTAACAGCTACGTTGAAAAAATAATTCAACATAATAATATAAACAAAAATAATAACATCTACAAGCAAGACGGTGGACAATCCCTCCACCAGAAAAGTTACACAGTGCAGCTTTAATCTCAAAGTGTGACAAAATTATTTAAAAAGGGAAAAAAATGTCGAAAACTAACCAAACTTGCACAAATGTAGGTTAAAGTACATTTGCCTCTTGGGTCTAACAACGTGTTTTTAAAGTCAAACTTATCGACAAAATGATCAAAAAGACAAAATGGCAGAAAACGAACCAAACAAGAAAACCACGTCCAACACCAAACCCAAGCGCTTTAGCGAAAACACCTTAAAAGGGCCCATATTACGCCGTTGTCTGATCTGTTATAATGTCGTTTTCTCGTCACAAACAGACCAGGAGTTGTGTTTTGTTTCATTCGCATATATTTAACACACAAAAACGCTGCATATTCTTCTTCTCTCAACACGTGTGAATGAAACAAAACACAACTCCAGGTGTGTTTTGAGGAGGAAATATTATAACACACCTTAAAGTTCACAAGAGTCAATCTTGCGTAATATAGGACCTTAAAAAAACAAACCACATTTTTTTATAGAGCCAATGAAGGCAGTTTTTTACGACTTTAATAATGTAGTAGTTCATTTTCTTTTATATTGTTATAATTAATGTAATGTGTGAGTAACTGTACACAAGTAATTTCCCTTGTGAAGAATAATTTGTCTAATGTCTAAAGCTACAAAACTACGATTATGTGTTTTTAAAGTGGTATTGAATTTGAGGGTGTGCAAGTTAATACTGTCAAAGTGCCTTCTAAATACTGTGTACATGATATTTTTAAACTGTCAGTATGTGTGTGAATGCATCTGACACTCCACCTAGACAAAATATGACTTAAAGCTTTAAATATACCAAAACAAGTTTGATTTGTTTTTATAGATTAGAGCTAAAATAAAAGCATTCATTGTCATAGCTGTACAAAGAGCAAAAGAGGTAACGCACACCGGCATAACAGCCAGAAAATACATTGATCTAACTTATAAATTATAAAGAAAGTTAGTTTTTCTTACCTTAGACTCCAAGAAGAAGCCTTTAAAATATCTGTAGTTAACAACAGCTCCTTTCGGCACATTAGCAGTTGCAGTCCAGGTACCTCTGTTTTGGTAGAATAGAAAAGGTAAGTTTTATGGCTGAGCGATTTGTGGAAAATATCTAATGACGATCTTTCTGGCAAGCAATGCAGTTAGATTTGTGATGTAAGCTTTAACAATAGGGTTCTGTTCACATTTGAAATCCAGAAAAATTGACAAATAGACTGAAATCTGAACTGGCAAAGGAAAACAAGGAATCACATTTCAGAGCATGTTTGTACAGATCTAAACTACAGGTTTAGCAGATTTTATGCAGAAAAGGACAGGGGATTTTGTTGTTTGTGGGGAAAACAATGCAGCATTTACAGCATTTGACAATTGTGTCCAATCAAGCTGCAATTTTAACTTGATTACAATTAATCGTGCGGCCCTAAAGTAAGTTTTTTGGATTTGTTTTTGTATATTGTAAGTATTATTTAAATGTTATTGATTGTGTTAACATGTCTCTCTATGGGTCCCGTCTGCGGTCATGTCTGTGGTCCTGTGTGCGCTCTACAGGGTCCTGTCCGCGCTCTACGGGGTCCTGTCCGCGCTCTACGGGGTCCTGTCCGCGCTCTACGGGGTCCTGTCCGCGCTCTACGGGGTCCTGTCCGCGCTCTACGGGTCCTTTCCGCGCTCTACGGGGTCCTGTCTGCGCTCTACGGGGTCCTTTCCGCGCTCTACGGGTCCTTTCCGCGCTCTACGGGGTCCTGTCTGCGCTCTACGGGGTCCTGTCCGCGCTCTACGGGTCCTTTCTGCGCTCTACGGGGTCCTGTCTGCGCTCTACGGGGTCCTGTCCGCGCTCTACGGGGTCCTGTCCGCGCTCTACGGGGTCCTGTCCGCGCTCTACGGGGTCCTGTCCGCGCTCTCTGGGTCCTCTTTATTTGAGGGAGTTACTTCAGCCCTATACTCCAACCAAAGTATTTTCTGTAAATTTGTGTTTGTTGACTTTTATGTGAAGCACTTGGATCAGCTGAAGTAGTTTGTTTTTGTTTTTTTTATGTGGTATATAAATAAGCTTGAATAATAATATAATGATAAAAAATAAAATAATAATGCTCGTTTCATTATCTGCTCTGAACCCCTGTCCCGTTTGTATGTAATTTATATTTGTCAAACACAAATTTTAAGACACTATAAAACAAAAACATAAAGTACTTACACAGCGTCTTCCACAGGATGCAGTGTAACAGCCTTTTGATGGCTCCAGTTGCCTAAGGCTTCACAACTTCCCACAACGGCAATTATCTCACCTGGAACAACCCGGAATCTGAGGTTAGATATTTAAACGTATTCCAATTTTAGGAAACACTCGTGGTTCATTTCATATAAACAAAAGCACAGTGCAAAAAGACAGTAATACATAAAGCAATACATAAAAAAAACACAAAATATGAGGGGAAAATGTACAAGTATTTTTACAACTTCCCTGGTGTTCAAACTCCCAAAAGTAAATCTGTACACAATATAAAAGTTGAGGTGTAGATAATAAGAACACCCAAGGTTAAGGAACAAGTATAAATACAGTTGAAACCCGTAGTTTACATACACTATATAAAAAGACACGTATGCTTTTTTTCCTCTCACTGTCCGACATGAAATCAGACTAAACTTTTCCTGTTTTAGGTCAATTAGCATTACCAAAATTATTTCTATTTGGTTTAAATTTTTCATTACTTTCTTCAAAGTCAGATGTTTTACAGTAAGATTCCTTTGCCTTTAAACAATTTGGGAAAACCCAGATGATGATGTCATGTCTTTGGAAGCTTCTGATAGGGTTACTGACAACATTTGGATTTCATCAAAGACACTGTGGAAGTATGTGAAGGCACACCTGAAACACACTGCTTCTTTCTGCAAGATCATGGGAAAGTCAAAAAAAATCAGCCAAGATATCAGGATGCGAATTGTGGACTTGTACAAGTTTGGTTCATCCTTGGGTGGAATTTCCAGATGCCTGAAGGTGCCACGTTCATCTGTTCAAACTATTATACGCATGTATAAACACGAGTGTCCAGCCATCACATCGCTCAGGAAGGAGACGGGCTCTGTGTCCCAGAGATGAACGTGCTTTGGTCTGAAATGTGCATATCAACCGAAAAACAAAAGCAAAAGACCTTGTGACAATGCTGGCTGAAGCTGGTAAGAGTGTGTCATTATCCACAGTGAAACGAGTCCTGTGCCAACATGGACTGAAAGCCCACTCTGCCAGGAAGAAAAGAAACATACTCCAAAAGAAAAGAAACATGCTCCAAAAGAAACATAAAAAAACCACAGATTAGAGTTTGCTAATCCACACAGGGACAAAGGTCATACTTTTCAGCATCATGAGGAAAGAACATTATGTGGAAAGACTGAAGCAACATCTCAAGACTTCAGCCAGGAAGTTAAAGCTCGGGCACAAATGGTTCTTCTAAATAGACAATGACCCGACGCATACTGCCAAACTGGTTACCAAGTGGCTTAAGGACAACAAAGTCAATGGGCAGACCTGAAAAGGCATGTGCGAGCAAGACGGACTACAAACTTGGCTCAGTTACACCAATTCTGTCAGGAGGAATGAGCCAACATTCCTGGAAACTATTGTGAGAAGCTTGTGCAAGGATATCCCAAACATTTGACCAAGTCAAACAGTTTAAATGGTATCAAATACTAATGAGATGTATGTCAACTTCTGACTTTAAAGAAAGTAATGAAAAAAATGTCTTTTAAAAATCCTTTTCATTATTCTGGCATTTAGCAAATAGGAAAATTGTGTTAATCCCAACTGACCTTAAACAGGAAAGGTTTAATCTAATGTCATGTCAAACTGTGAGGAAAAAAATGTCTTTTTATATAGTATTTGTAAACTTCTGGTCTCAACTGTACTTTCAGAATAGATCATTCAAACTCAGAGTAAACAGCAAAAATCTGTATACAATATACATTTTGAGGTTTATATGCATAACACACAAGGTTAAGGAACAATTTGCAAAGTATAGGTAGGTCTGGTGGTGTATTATTTACTGGATAATGTTGAAATATTTTAACAGAATATTGTGTAGGGCAAAATACTTTTTGCCTGATGGCGGGCTAGTTGCCGAAACATTGCTGCTCCACTGTAAATAAAGATAACTTTGCCAAGATGGAGTGCAGGAGTCATTTTATTTTTGTTATTTTTGATGTAAAACGCTTGTAGATGCAGAGGATTGAAAAAGTCGCTAATTATTATTTCTTGCTGCTCAGGCCCTTTTAATATGTATGTTTAATGTTTATATGAGCATTTGTTTACTGTGATAGTCCCGCTTCATTGTTTTTGTGTCAGTGGCATAAAATAATTTCAATATTATCGTTTATCGCTGTGTGTCTCTGTAGAAATATATCGTGCTTCAAAATTTGTTAATACTGACCATGATGTGATCTCATTTAACGTCAAGTAAAAGCACCATACCTGCGGACGTGTCTGCTCTCACGACAAAATTGACCTTAGTAGTCTCCATGGTTCAAACAGGCACTGAAGGATTGGCAGCAAACACAATCTGAAATGCAGAGAAAATATTTGAAGGAAACTCCACCCTCCATATTGACAAGTCAAAAAGTAGGTAGCAATTAGTTTGACCTTCTTTGCTGTATTCTAACGGCTCCTGTTGTCCGGCTTTAAATAGTAACTAAACCTTTTGGATCAGTGCCAACCACATGGACGAAGAATGCTGAAGGTGTAGTTATGTATACACACAGGACAGCTTATATAATACCCCATAACCTATAAATGTCTCAGATAATTTGACAGCACAGTAGTCCCTTGAAATAAATAAACACTGGATTCAGTTTGTTCAGATGTGTGTTAAGAGCAGATGTATTGATTATAAAATTCTCTAGATAATTTTAAAATAAAGCTGCAATTTGTCAGACAAAAAGTAAATGTAAACACTCCTTCATAGTGAAGTCAATAACTGGTTCATGCTGGTTCAGGAGATTGAATAAAATCATTGTTCATTATATACCTGCTTTACTGATAAGTTCCTGGTTTAGTCTTGATTAGTTTGGGACTGGTTTAGTCCTGTTTAAGACCTCATTCTTGTTAAGTTTTGTGTCAAAGTGTCCAGATTTGGATTGAGACGTGGCAGGCAGGTTTAGTATTTGGTCCAGTTTCTGGTTCATGGTTACACCCTGGTTTAGTCATGGTTAAATCCTGGATTAGTATGAGCTATAGCTGCTGCTTCAGGCCCTAGTTTGGTCTTGCTTTAGTCCTGGTTCAGTCCAGGTTTAGTCCTAGTTTAGTCCGGGTTTGGTCCGGGTTCAGTCAAGGTTCAGTTCACCTTTAGTCCTGCTTTAGTCCTGCTTTAGTACTAATTGAGTCCACGTTTAGTCCTGGTTAAGTCCTGGTTAAGTCCTGGTTCAGTCCTGGTTCAGTCCTGGTTCAGTCCTGGTTCAGTCCTGTTTTAGTCCTGTTTTAGTCCTGCATTAGTCTTGTTTTAGTCCTGGTTCATTCCTTCTTTAGTCTTGGTTCAGTCCTGCTTTAGTCCTTGTTTAGTCCTTGTTTAGTCCTTGTTTAGTACTGTGAAGTCCAGGTTCTGTCAAGATTCAGTTCACGTTTAGTCCTGCCTTAGTCTTGCTTTAGTGCTGGTTTAGTCCTGGTTTAGTCCTTCTCTAGTCCTGGTTTAGTCCTTCTTTAGACCTGGTTTAGTCCTTCTCTACTCCTGGTTTAGTCCTGGTTTAGTCCTTCTCTAGTCCTGGTTTAGTCCTTCTCTAGTCCTGGTTTAGTCCTTCTCTAGTCCTGGTTTAGTCCTTCTCTAGTCCTTCTCTATTCCTGGTTTAGTCCTTCTCTAGTCCTTCTCTAGTCCTGGTTTAGTCCTTCTCTAGTCCTGGTTTAGTCCTTCTCTAGTCCTGGTTTAGGCCTTCTCTAGTCCTGGTTTAGGCCTTCTCTAGTCCTTCTCTAGTCCTGGTTTAGTCCTTCTCTAGTCCTGGTTTAGTCCTTCTCTAGTCCTGGTTTAGTCCTTCTCTAGTCCTTCTCTAGTCCTTCTCTAGTCCTGGTTTAGTCCTGGTTTAGTCCTTCTTTAGTCCTGGTTTAGTCCTTCTTTAGTCCTGGTTTAGTCCTGGTTTAGTCCTGGTTTAGTCCTTCTCTAGTCCTGGTTTAGTCCTTCTCTAGTCCTGGTTTAGTCCTGGTTTAGTCCTTCTCTAGTCCTGGTTTAGTCCTGGTTTAGTCCTGGTTCAGTCCTGGTTCAGTCCTTCTCTAGTCCTGGTTTAGTCCTTATCTAGTCCTGGTTTAGTCCTTCTCTAGTCCTGGTTTAGTCCTGGTTCAGTCCTGGTTCAGTCCTTCTCTAGTCCTGGTTCAGTCCTGGTTCAGTCCTGGTTCAGTCCTGGTTCAGTCCTGGTTTAGTCCTTCTCTAGTCCTGGTTTAGTCCTGGTTTAGTCCTGGTTTAGTCCTGGTTTAGTCCTTCTCTAGTCCTGGTTCAGTCCTGGTTCAGTCCTGGTTTAGTCCTTCTCTAGTCCTGGTTTAGTCCTGGTTTAGTCCTGGTTTAGTCCTTTTTCAGTCCTGGTTCAGTCCTGGTTTAGTCCTGGTTTAGTCCCGGTTTAGTCCTGGTTCAGTCATGGTTTAGTTTTGGTACAGTCCTGGTTCAGTCCTGGTTCAGTCCTTCTCTAGTCCTGGTTCAGTCCTGGTTCAGTCCTGGTTCAGTCCTGGTTCAGTCCTGGTTCAGTCCTGGTTTAGTCCTTCTCTAGTCCTGGTTTAGTCCTGGTTTAGTCCTTCTCTAGTCCTGGTTCAGTCCTGGTTCAGTCCTGGTTTAGTCCTTCTCTAGTCCTGGTTTAGTCCTGGTTTAGTCCTGGTTCAGTCCTGGTTCAGTCCTGGTTCAGTCCTTCTCTAGTCCTGGTTCAGTCCTTCTCTAGTCCTGGTTTAGTCCTTCTCTAGTCCTGGTTTAGTCCTGGTTTAGTCCTGGTTTAGTCCTGGTTTAGTCCTGGTTTAGTCCTGGTTCAGTCCTTCTCTAGTCCTGGTTTAGTCCTTCTCTAGTCCTGGTTTAGTCCTTCTCTAGTCCTGGTTTAGTCCTTCTCTAGTCCTGGTTCAGTCCTGGTTTAGTCCTGGTTTAGTCCTGGTTCAGTCCTGGTTCAGTCCTTCTCTAGTCCTGGTTCAGTCCTGGTTCAGTCCTGGTTCAGTCCTGGTTTAGTCCTGGTTTAGTCCTGGTTTAGTCCTTCTCTAGTCCTGGTTTAGTCCTGGTTTAGTCCTTCTCTAGTCCTGGTTTAGTCCTTCTCTAGTCCTGGTTCAGTCCTGGTTCAGTCCTTCTCTAGTCCTGGTTTAGTCCTTCTCTAGTCCTGGTTTAGTCCTTCTCTAGTCCTGGTTTAGTCCTTCTCTAGTCCTGGTTTAGTCCTGGTTTAGTCCTTCTCTAGTCCTGGTTTAGTCCTTCTCTAGTCCTGGTTTAGTCCTTCTCTAGTCCTGGTTTAGTCCTGGTTTAGTCCTTCTCTAGTCCTGGTTTAGTCCTTCTCTAGTCCTGGTTTAGTCCTTCTCTAGTCCTGGTTTAGTCCTGGTTTAGTCCTGGTTTAGTCCTTCTCTAGTCCTGGTTTAGTCCTGGTTTAGTCCTGGTTTAGTCCTGGTTTAGTCCTTCTCTAGTCCTGGTTTAGTCCTTCTCTAGTCCTGGTTTAGTCCTTCTCTAGTCCTGGTTTAGTCCTGGTTTAGTCCTGGTTTAGTCCTTCTCTAGTCCTGGTTCAGTCCTTCTCTAGTCCTGGCTTAGTCCTTCTCTAGTCCTGGTTTAGTCCTGGTTTAGTCCTGGTTTAGTCCTGGTTTAGTCCTGGTTTAGTCCTGGTTTAGTCCTTCTTTCCACACAGCATCCTCACATTAACATCTAATTGCAGATGACTCCAGCTCAAACATAAGCCGGGGCGGACATAGCTTAACATTAGCGCTTAAATAAACGTTGCCCCCCCAAAAAATGTAACTTTTAACCTAACCTTTTTAGTAATGGCACCGTAGTTTCCTTTGGCAGATCTGTGACAGCCAATTCAGCAAAAAACACGAAAGATTATCCAGCAGAGAGGCATCTGACAGACCGAGAGCAAAAAAATGTGCTCGGGTATTTCACCGGTATCCATCGCCTCTTCCGCAGTTGATAAAGCTAAATGAGCCTCGATAAACCAAAATACCTCTTAAAATTACAACTATTACATCCAAGATCCAAAGAATTAAAACGCTATGGGCAAAGAAAAACCTATAAACAAAGGCTAAATCGCTGTCAAGACCAACAAGACGTATTACGCACTTCCGGGTAACTCTTTCAAAATAAAACGCGCATTAGTTTGTTGACAACTTGTCCAATTTAAATCTTAAATTAACACGTGAATTATTATTTTGTGGGTAAAAATACGCCGTTCAAATTGTGTTCTTGTCTGTTAGAGTGACTTTTAAATAATATAATAAATAATAAATAAAAAAATAACTGCGGATTTGATTTGACGATGATAAAACTCATGATAGAAAATTGATGTATATAGTAAGATAACTATAAAATAATAAATAAAAAGCCAGTATGCCACTTTTAATTTGTCCAGTTAACGCAAAGTAAACAGATAGTCGTACATGTAATTTGCTATTTCATGCTAACTTTTATATCTTCAGAGGCAGTATGCTAATTCCTATCATTTACAAGTCTAAAATGGTATCTATTATTCTGTTAAACTATTACAGGGCTTTTATTTTCACAGGATGGTTTGGTGCACGTGCGTGGCGGTTGACGGAGCTGGTTCATACCGCTTTGCGCCGGATTCGTGGTCAGTCAGCTGTGCCGCATTCACGTACACTACGATAAGATGGTCACACAGAAACATTCAATCCGTGTACCTTCGCCAGTAAGCTGCCAATAATTAATAAAAGTGGCTCTACTCGTTTCAAATGTGAAGTATATCTGGTTAATTTCGTTATAAGCCATTTTAATAACGTAATTTAACGATAAAGAAACTCCTGTTGAGAGAAATGTACGTTTTACGAGATGGTTTAAACGTAGCACTGCTGGTGTCAACGGGGGCAGACAGTTGGTGCAACAATACGGGTCACGATCTGGGTGGAGACCAGCTGGAAACCTTACAAAAATGATAAAAAATAAAATAAACACATACCATTAGCAGAGTAGCACGTGTTGGAACTTCTCCATCAGAGGTTGCTGGTCTTGTTTTGTTGATGCGGTAAAGTGGAAATGGGTGGAGTTTTGAGTGGGTGTGGGGTGGGGTGGGGGGGGGGGGGGGGGACGGGTTGTTGGTCGTGACGTCACCAATGCGCAACCTTGAGCGAAAAAAGAAAAAACAAGTGCACATGGAAGGAGGATTTCATATGATAAAAATTGCAAATTGGCAGGAAGCCCAGTATGTCTCAACGTTTCTACGAAAGCTCCATGTTGCGCAACTATTAGGTTAAAGACTGCAGCGTGCATGTATGTCTATGGGATTTTCATAAACCAGGCAAAATATCAATTGTACAAAGCCTTATTTGTTTTCCAGTTGTGTAAGAATGTCAGATGTATAGAGTAGTTTGAGAATTTTGTACTGAGAAACTTGACTATCCATCCATTTTTCTTCTTCTCCTGCAGGAGCCACTGTCCCAGAGCAGAAAAACTAAAAGAAAAACCTCAGTGGAAATAGAGAAAATTCAAGGAGAACCACAGTGAAGGAGAGATCCACTCCCATGGACTAAACCAGGACTAAACCAGGACTGAACCAGGACTGAACCAGGACTGAACCAGGACTGAACCAGGACTAAACCAGGACTGAACCAGGACTGAACCAGGACTAAACCAGGACTAAACCAGGACTAAACCAGGACTGAACCAGGACTGAACCAGGACTGAACCAGGACTAAACCAGGACTAAACTAGGACTGAACCAGGACTAAACCAGGACTAAACTAGGACTGAACCAGGACTAAACTAGGACTGAACCAGGACTAAACCAGGACTAAACCAGGACTAAACCAGGACTGAACCAGGACTAAACCAGGACTAAACTAGGACTGAACCAGGACTAAACCAGGACTAAACCAGGACTGAACCAGGACTAAACCAGGACTAAACCAGGACTGAACCAGGACTAAACCAGGACTAAACCAGGACTAAACCAGGACTGAACCAGGACTAAACTAGGACTGAACCAGGACTAAACCAGGACTAAACCAGGACTGAACCAGGACTGAACCAGGACTAAACCAGGACTAAACTAGGACTGAACCAGGACTAAACCAGGACTAAACCAGGACTGAACCAGGACTAAACCAGGACTAAACTAGGACTGAACCAGGACTAAACCAGGACTAAACCAGGACTGAACCAGGACTAAACCAGGACTAAACCAGGACTAAACTAGGACTAAACCAGGACTAAACCAGGACTAAACCAGGACTGAACCAGGACTAAACCAGGACTAAACCAGGACTAAACCAGGACTAAACCAGGACTGAACCAGGACTGAACCAGGACTAAACCAGGACTAAAATCTTGGACTAAACTCAGACTAAACAGGACTAAACTAGGACTAAGCCATGACTGAACCAGGACTAAACCAGGACTAAACCAGGACAAAAAACCTGGACTAAATCAGGACTAAAAACCTGGACTAAACCAGGAGTAAAAACCAGGACTAAACCAGGACTGAACCAGGACTGAACCAGGACTAAACCAGGACTGAACCAGGACTGAACCAGGACTAAACCAGGACTGAACCAGGACTAAACCAGGACTAAACTAGGACTGAACCAGGACTAAACCAGGACTAAACCAGGACTAAACTAGGACTGAACCAGGACTAAACCAGGACTGAACCAGGACTAAACCAGGACTAAACCAGGACTGAACCAGGACTAAACCAGGACTAAACCAGGACTGAACCAGGACTAAACCAGGACTAAACCAGGACTAAACTAGGACTGAACCAGGACTGAACCAGGACTAAACCAGGACTAAACTAGGACTGAACCAGGACTAAACCAGGACTAAAATCTTGGACTAAACTCAGACTAAACAAGGACTAAAAAACAGGACTAAACTAGGACTAAGCCATGACTGAACCAGGACTAAACCAAGACTGAACCAGGACTAAACCAGGACTAAACCAGGATTAAACCAGGACTAAACCAGGACTGAACCAGGACTGAACTAGGACAAAAAAAGGACTAAACCAGGACTAAAATCCTGGACTGAACCAGGACTAAACCAGGATTAAACCAGGATTAAACCAGGACTAAACAAGGACTAAAAACCAGGACTGAACTAGGACTAAACCAGGACTAAAAACCTGGACTAAACCAGGAGTAAAAACCAGGACTAAACCAGGACTGAACCAGGACTAAACCAAGACTGAACCAGGACTAAACCAGGACTAAACCAGGATTAAACCAGGACTAAACCGGGACTAAACCAAGACTGAACCAGGACTAAACCAGGACTAAACCAGGACAAAAAACCTGGACTAAATCAGGACTAAAAACCTGGACTAAACCAGGAGTAAAAACCAGGACTAAACCAGGACTGAACCAGGACTAAACCAAGACTGAACCAGGACTAAACCAGGACTAAACCAGGATTAAACCAGGACTAAACCAGGACTGAACCAGGACTAAACCAAGACTGAACCAGGACTAAACCAGGACTAAACCAGGATTAAACCAGGACTAAACCAGGACTGAACCAGGACTGAACTAGGACAAAAAAAGGACTAAACCAGGACTAAACCAGGACTAAAATCCTGGACTGAACCAGGACTAAACCAGGATTAAACCAGGATTAAACCAGGACTAAACAAGGACTAAAAACCAGGACTGAACTAGGACTAAACCAGGACTAAAAACCTGGACTAAACCAGGAGTGAAAACCAGGACTAAACCAGGACTGAACCAGGACTAAACCAAGACTGAACCAGGACTAAACCAGGACTAAACCAGGATTAAACCAGGACTAAACCAGGACTGAACCAGGACTAAACCAAGACTGAACCAGGACTAAACCAGGACTAAACCAGCACTGTTGCTCTTTCATTTGCAGATAGAGTTCCAGTCTGTGGGACCAGGTGCCGCTCAGAGACAGAGGGAGGCTTGTCCGGGGCAGGATTTGTGTCACCGTGGCCAAGTATTGGGTCATCCTGACACGGTGGACGTACTTTTTATTTTTACTTTTTAAATAACATAGATGATTTCGTAGAGAGACCCAGGCCTGTTCTTTTTCCACGAAAGCGCTCTGAGTTACGCAACTAAATTACAACAGATGTTTTCCGCACGTGTCTGAGTGTGTTATGCCCCAGAGCTGAACATGTCTGAGCGAACAGGTTACGGGGGAGTTCAGAGTTCACAAGTGGATGGTCTTTTGCCTCAGATATTCCACAGTATGGCATTAAACTTTTCTATGCCACCGGGCCAAGTTACAGGTCAGATCTGTGGAGAGGCGACTACACTCACAGTCAGAAAACCTGTTTTTAAAATGAGCAATGTGAGCAATAGACACACTGGTAATGAAAAAGATGCAGTGATGTAAGTTTAATGCCATACTGTGGAACATTTCAGGGCTTTGCATGAAGAGAAGCAAGCAGGTTATTATTATTATTATTATTATTATTATTATTATTATTATTATTATTATTATTATTTTATTTTTTATATATATTTTTTTATTTTATTGTATTTTATTCATTTTTTTATTATTATTATACTATTTATTTTTGTCCAACTATCTTTTAAACCCAGTGAAATGTTACCAAGGTGTATATAGATTATATATGTATGCATCTTGATTGCTGTACAGAAACAAAGTATAACAAAAACATCTCAAATTAAACTCAAAATACTTCCAACTTCATAAAAAAACAAAGATATCATCATGAATGTAATGCAGCCTGTTTGATTTTGCCTGGAGACAAACACCAGGTCTACTCCATTTTCCACCATAAAAGTTCACGCCATCAGGGAAAAGTTCATCTGGCAGCATAAATTATCCAGGGGTCACAGAGTTCACCTCAGTTGTTTATTCAAATGAAAAATGCAGGTAAAATGCAGTGGAGGGAATTTTAAACCTGTCCTGGAGCTCCCTCTGGTGGAGACACGACAATAACGCAACTTGTGTGATTTATTCAGTCATTTATGTATTTATTTATTTATTTATTTATTTATCCATACAATTAGTAGATTTTACTGGCAAGTACTTACTTTTAGTCCTGAATATTTTTTGACAAATTTAAGAACATTGCATCAATATAAAAGGTTACATAAAAAAAAAGTGTTTAATTCTAGGTTGGTTTATTTATTTATTTTTTTTATTTTTTTGTTTTTTTATTTGTTATACTTTTTTAAAACTTAATTTAATTTTTTGTTACATTTTTATTTTATTATTTTATTTAATTTAAGTGTATTATTTTTATTTAAATATTATTTTATTTTGTTATTTATTTAGTTTTTCTTCTTTTTTATGATACTTTTTTTTTTTACAAATTGCTCATTATTATGGATCTGCATTGTGATTTGAGAATAAAACAGTCTCAAAACGTCATCGTGCGTCGTGTTTTACGTTACAATAACAATAAGACGATCAATAATCCAACTTTTATTATTTAAAGAGAATCGACTGAACAATACTTTTAAAATCTTACCTTTCCCAAATTATGGAAACACTTTTTTATATAAAGTAAAAGAGAGAGAGAGGGAGGAGAGAGGGGGGGAAGAGGGGGAGTGCAGAGAAAAGGAGGGAGAGAGGAGGAGGAAAGAGAAGAAAGAGATGATAGAGAGACCGTGAGGAGAGGAAGGTGAAGAGGGAGATAAGAAAGAGAGAAGAAAGAGACAGGAGGATAAAAGAGGAGGGAGGGAAAGGAGATAAAGAGAGGTGGGGACAGGACAGAGGGAGGAGAGAGAGAGGTGAAGAGGGAGAGGAGAAACAGAGAGAAGAAAGAGACAGGAGGATAAAAGAGGAGGGAGGGAAAGGAGATAAAGAGAGGTGGGGACAGGACAGAGGGAGGAGAGAAAGAGGTGAAGAGGGAGAGGAGAGATAGAGAGAAGAAAGAGATGGGGGGATAAGAAAGGAGGGAGTAAATGGAGGCAAAGAGAAAAAGGTGAGGGGGGAGAGAGAAGAAAAAAAGGGATAAAATAGGAGGATTAAATGGCAGTAAAGAGAGGTGTGGGGACAGAGAGAGAGAGGTGAAAAAGGAGAGGAGAGAGAGAAGAAAACGATGGGGACAAGATAGGAGTAAATAGAGATAAAAAGAGGAGGGAGAGGGGGGGTAGGGGATAAAAGAGGAGGGAGTAAATGGAGGTAAAGAGAGAAAGGTGAGGGAGGTGGGAGAGAGAGAAGAAAAAAGGGATAAAAGAGGAGGGAGTAAATGGCGGCAAAGAGAGGTGTGGGGACAGAGAGAGAGAGAGAGGTGAAAAAGGAGAGGAGAGAGAGAAGAAAATGATGGGGAGAAGAGAGGAGGAGTAAATAGAGATAAAAAAGAGGAGGGAGGGAGGGGGGATAAAAGAGGAGGGAGTAAATGGAGGTAAAGAGAAGCGGGGGACAGGCTAGAGGGAGGGAAGTGGAGAGGGAGAAAGGGGAGGGAGTAAAAGGCAGAAAAGTGGAAAAGAAGGAACAGAAGAAAGAGATGGAAAAGAAGAGAGTAAATAGAGGTAAAGAGAAGCAGGGGACAGGACGGAGGGAGGAAAGAGAGAGAAGTGAAGAGGGAGAGGAGAGACAGAGAGAAGAAAGAGACGGGGGGATGAGAGAGGATGAAGAGAGAGACAGAGGAGAGAGAGCATGAACATGTGAGCGCTTGATAAATGTGAAATGAAAGAGAGACGTGGTGATAAATGAATATTTCAGACCAAATCTCAGACGCTCAGAGCTCAACTTCAGACAGAAGATTTGGATTTTTTTTAAAAGAGAGAAACTAGAGTGGGCTGAGAACATAAATTATCATTATTCTGTAAAAAAAATAAAAATAAAAATCACAAACACAGTGATAATTTGCAACATTATTTGAGGTTTGATTGTGTGAAGATAATTGTGTGAAGTCCCAGTTTTGAGCCCCTGTCCCAGCAGATTCATCCAAAACCACGAATTTGTCTCCGTTTTATACAAGAAAAATCCCAGGTGTCTCTATTTTGGGCTAACTGGATCCCTGCAAACAGTAAAAAATGGAATATATTGTGATTTGTTCAGCCAAAATACTAAAAAAAGTGCTTAAAAATGAGCAGCAAAGCACAAAGAAAATGTCTCTGAGATTAAACACTGGCCATGGAAGAGCTCTTAGCAACGCTGTCAATCAAACCTGTTGCTAACGTGAGCAGGAGCGACCTCAGGGAAAGAAGGAGCCTGATTTTTCTGTTATTAATGTTCATATCTTGATTTATGGACAAATAGTGAAATAAAAAATATCAGGATCATGTAGAGCGGGTTGATACGAACATTTAAGACCAAAATGACGAGTCTGACAGCAGTAGTTAGCGCATTAGCTATGTCCAGTCTATGATACTGACGCAAAAGTGACTTGTGAATATGTCAGTTGGAGGCACTGCTCTGTCTGAAGCTCTGTTACTTATGTTAGACCAGTGGTTCTCAAATAGTGGTGAGATGCCGGGGGGTATGACTCTGCGTATGACACTGTAGATACTGTACGCAGCAAAGAACAGGACAGAGCGAACAGATTGTGACACGGGGCAGTGAACAAGAGACACTTTTGCTAAAGAGACACTATGGAAAACATTTTAACAGGGATGAAAAGAAAGGCGGAGATAGACGGAGGTAAAGTCACCCGAAAAATAAGACGAGGAGGAGTCTGATGAAGAGTATTTAGCTTCACTGGTGGGACACGAGGACAGACCGGTGTTTCCTGTGGACAGCGGACAGTATGAAGACAAATAAGTTAAGACGCCTCATTACACCTCAGTCACGCTGATAAGACGCTGGAGTTTTTTCAGCGTAAACGTGTCAAATATTAACAACAATTATCCACTTTGTAAATGTCACTTAAAGCAGTGAGCACTGAGCATCATATAAGGTGTCCTACCAAACTGCTAAATTACTTGTTTTAATTTGATATTTATTTAATTTTAATGTATTATTTTGATATTTATTTAATTTTAATTTATTCATTTGATGTTTATTTAATTTTTTTTTTTATTTGATATTTAATTTCATTTATTTTGATAGAAAATAATTGAGAAGCACTGTGTTAGACTTTAATCTGAGTTTTGTTTTAGCACAATCTGACCAGAAAGAGCCGCTGCTTTAGCCGGAACTACAACAGATGAACTGATTTGTGCTGTTTTTCAGTTTATCGTTCTCACCGTTTGTTGAAAATAAACCACCTAAACATGACCATGAATGCTCAGACTGATCACAGGCTCCTGGAAATGTGTTTTAAATCCATTTTGTTTTTTGTTTTTTTAGTTTTCAGATTATTTTAAAACATATTTAGCTGTGTTTGCTAATGTGTGCATAAAAAAACAAAAAAAAAATCCCAAAAACTAACATCTGCAGGCCTAAGTGTTTAAATGCAGGATAGTTTAATGCCTTACTGTGGAACATTCCAGACAATGCAACAACATCTAAATGGAGACAAAAGCAGGTAACACTACAAGGGCAAGTTACAGGTCAGATCTGTGGAGAAGCATTCCCACTTAAATAAATGTTTTCATCCCTAAAAACGCCTGAAATTGGGGGAAAAAGCAAGATATATAAGTTTAATGCCTTACTGTGGAACATTTCAGGCCAAGCAACAACATCTCCATGGAGACAAAAGCAGGTGACAGTACAAGAGTGAGTTACAGGTCAGGTCTGTGGAGAAGTATTCCCACTTGAACACGTGTTTTCATTCATAAAAAAAAAACCCTGAAATTGGAGGGAAAAACCCAAGATATATAAGTTTAATGCCTTACTCTGAAACATTCCAGGCCAAACAACAACATCTCCATGGAAACAAACAGGTTACACTACAGGGCCAAGTTACAGGTCAGATCTGTGGAGTAGCATTCCCACTTGAACACGTGTTTTCATTCATAAAAAACCCTGAAATTGGGAGAAAAAAAAACAAGGTATACATGTTTAATGCCTTACTGTGAAACATTCCAGGCCAAACAACAACATCGCCATGGAGACAAGCAGGTTAAAGAGAAAGAAATGGCACTTCCCCCTCATCACACTCTGGTCTACATAGAGAGTGCTCCTTATAGGCCCTGAGTACGAGGCAGTGTGTGTGATGTAGATGTGCTTCACTGGGTCATTACACCTTCTCCCTGAGTTTGCACAAATGCCTGAAGCGGACACTGAAACGGAGCCTAAATGTGTTTCGGTGATGGATTTTCTCCGTCCTATTTACTGTATGTAAATAGATACAACTGCAGGACGGAGATCGGCCCCAATGTGTCGACGCATCAGCTCATTTCTCCGTCTCAGGGCAGGTCTGTTTCATTATATTGATATTGAATTGTTTCTGTGGTGAAGCTTAGAATCAGAATCAGAATCAGAATCACTTTTATTGATCCCCGAAGGGAAATTCTCTTAGTTAACAGATGCCACAACCACAGGATAGAATTAAGAATAAAAATAAAAAGTCATTTAAATAAGAATAATTAGTGTGCGTAAAAGTGAAGCAGAAAATATTGGCTATACTTATTTTATTTTGTTTTATTTTATTTTATTTTATTTTATTTTATTTTATTTTATTTTATTTTTTTATTTTTATTTTATTTTATTTTATTTTTATATTTTATTTTTATATTTTATTTTTATATTTTATTTTATTTTATTTATTTTTATATTTTATAGAGCGATGTTCAAGACACTCACTGCTACAATATTTTCCTGTGATTGTTGTGACTGTGTGAGGGGTTTCTTCATGTATTAACTGGTACAAATTCAGATTCTAGACTGTAATGACGCCATACTCCCAGATGGAGGCGCAAGAGCCAGATTTTCCTATTGATTCCATTGTATTTTGTCATGAAATATCCAAAAGGTAAAGCACAAATGTTAAACCTGATCATTTCTATGTTACTAGATCCAAAAACTCACTGAATTACAACAGAAAATTTAAAGTATTAGTATTTTTATTTTTTATTATTAGAGCTTTAAATATTTCTAACACTTAAAACGCTCTGTTCCACCTTGTGATGCCATCAAGTGGTAGTTTTCAGCTTAACATCTCCTTTTACCTTTTGTTAAGTAGAGATCTGAAATTCTCTCTTTATCTTTATTTACTCCCTCCTCTCTTATCCTCCATCTCTTTCTTTTTCCTCCCTCCTCTCTCTCTTCACCTCTCTCTCTTTCCTCCCTCTGTCTCCACACCTCTCTTTACCTCCATTTACTTCCTCCTCTTCTATCGCACTATCTTTTCCTTCTCTCTCGCTCTCTCTCTCCTCTCCCTCTCCCTTCACTCTTCACCTTCATTTACTTCCTCCTCTTTTATCCCCAGTATTTATTTCTTCTCTCTCTGTCTTTCTCCTTCTCTCTCTTTGCCTCTTTCTCTTCTTTCTCCCTCTACTTTCTCTTTCTCTTCTTTCTCTCGCTTTCTCTCTCTTCTTTCTCTCACTCCCCCTTTACCTCCATTTACTCCCTCCTTTTTATCACACTATCTTTTTCTTCTTTCCCTCTCTCTCTTTCTCTCTCTCTCTCCATTTTCTCTCTGTTCTCTCTCTCCCTCACCCTTCCCTCTTTACCTCCATTTACTTCCATCATCTTTTTCTTCTCTCTCCCTTCTCTCTTCTCTCCCTCACTCTTCTCTCTTTACCTCTCTCTCTATTTACTCACTCCTCTTTTCCCCCACTATTTCTTTCTTTCTTTCTTTCTTTCTTTCTTTCTTTCTCCCCCTCTATCTATCTAACTCCCTCCCTCTCTCTTTCTGTCTCTCCTCTCCCTCACCCTTCCCTCTTTACCTCCATTTACTTCCTACTTTACTTGAAAACTCCCACTTGATGACATCACAAGGTGGAACGGAGCATTTTGAGCTTTGTAGATGTGACAGACTAATAATAAAATGTGACTCAAACGTGTGAATGAAACAAAACACAACTCCAGGTCTGTTTTTGACGAGGAAACAACATTAAAACACGACTTAACGCTTTGTGTAACATAGGACCTTTAATCCAAAACAAACAAAGTCATGTTTTTTATACTATAACATAACAAACCTGACACATTTTTCAAAGTATAAATGTGTGACCCGGTTTCTTTCAGATGTTGTGTTAAATTCTGAATGAGTACACTGTGTTTACTCTGTGTCTCTGTCCATGGTGCTGAAATAACACAGCACCGGGGCACGGGGGACCAAAACGACCCGCCCCAAACGTCCCCGTGGTTACCGTCCCATCGCCAGACGCCCCGCAGAGGAAATGAACGCGTGAACGAACTGATGTCCCCGTTTAATCCCTAAAAAGATCAGATGAAAACAGAGACGGGAGGCGGCTGAGATCAGGGACACGATACGGCGACGTTTATCCGCAAGCTAAAATTAATTTCCTTTGCACGACGAGAGCAGGAAACTCAAAAATAAAAAGTATGAAAGAAGGTAAGAGGCGACAGAGAACGTGAATGAAATGAGACGAGCTGGAGAAAAGAAGCTGGACTCAGAAAAACTCAAAAAAACGATGAGAAAAGTGATTTTAATATTGTACGTTTTGGTTAAAGGGCCAGTAAAACGCTATTTTCTGATTTGTTCTAATGTTTTCTCATCAAAAACAGACCTGGAGTTGGGTTTTGTTTCATTCACATGTTTGAGTCACATTTTATTATTAGTCTGTCACATCTCCAAAGCTCAAAATGCTCCGTTCCACCTTGTGATGTCATCAAGTGGTAGTTTTCAGCTTAACAGCTCGTTTTTACCTTTAGTTCAGTAGAGATTCAAAATTCTCTCTTTATCTTTATTTACTCCCTCCTCTCTTATCCCCATCCCTTTCTCCTCTCTCTCTCTCCTCCCTCTTCACCTCTCTCTCTTTCCTCTATCCTGTCCCCACACCTCTCTTTACCTCCGTTTACTTCCTTCTCTTTTAGTCATAGTATTTATTTCTTCTCGCTCTCTCTTTCTCTCTTCTCTATCTCCCCTCTCCTTCAGCCCTCTTTCTTTACTTCCATTTACTCCCTCCTCTTTATCCCACTATTTCTTTCTTCTCTCTCTCTCTTTCTCTTTCTCGCTCTCCTCTCCCTCACCCTTCTCTTTACCTTCATTTACTCCCTCCTCTTTTATCCCCAGTATTTATTTTTCTCTCTTCTCTCTTTCTCCCTCTCTCTGTCACCTGTCCCTCTTCCTTCTTTTTTTTTTACCTCCATTTACACCCTCCTCTTTTATCCCACTATTTCTTTCTTCTATCTCTCCTTTTCACTTTCTCGCTCTCCTTTCCTTCATCCTTCTCTTTACCTTAATTTACTCCCTCCTCTTTTATCCTCAGTATTTCTTTTTCTCCTCTCTCTCCCCCCTTTACCTCCATTTACTCACTCTTCTTTTATCCCACTATTTTTTTCTCTCTCTCCCTCTCTCTTTCCCTGTCTCTGTCTCCTCTCTCTCTTCCTTCTCTTTGTACCTCCATTTACGCCCTCCTCTTTTATCACACTATACTTTTCTTCTTTCTCTCTCCCTTCCCCTTTACCTCCATTTACTCCATCTTCTTTCATCCCACTATTTCTTTCTTCTCTCTCTCCCTCTCTCTGTCTCCTCTCCCTCTCCCTTCTCTCTTTACCTTCATTTACTCCCTCCTCTTTTATCACACTATCTTTTTCTTCTCTGTCTCTCTCTCTCCTTCTCTTTCTCTTCTTTCTCTCTCTCTCTCTTATTAGTCTGTCCACATCTCCAAAGCTCAAAACGCTCTGTCCTCAAATCTCACATTTAGTCAATTTTGCCATAGAAAGCAACAGCATCGCCACGGAGACAGTACAAGAAAAGTTACATAGTGCAGCTTTAAACGTTGTAGTGAGGTGAAGAGTCAATTTTGCGTAATTTAAAATCTTTAAATTACTCATCTTTCGTCTTTACAAAGCTTGCGTTATCCTGCATTTAATCCATCAGTCAGAAAAAAACAAACAAAAACAACAACTTTTATTTTATTACATGTGTTTTTACTGCACAAATTAACATGCAGTCGTACTCAGAGTGGGCTTGCCTCTCCACAAACATGACATATAACTTGGCCTATAGTATTGATCTCCGTAGAGAATATTCTAAACTTCTTCAGGACAGTATCCCAAAAGTGTGAGAGTAAAACTGTAAACCGGGATGAGGGGCCTTTTTGCTGTCACACACCTCGGATACTGTCCCGGAGAAGTCGTCCTGCAGGTGGCGCTGTCGTCCTGCCTCCATCGGTAGGAAGACAGCACCAAAACCTCTTTAAACCACGTCACAGCAACATCACGTGACCACTGTGAGGCGCTAGTGAGCCGTCCAAACTGTCAGGAGTGAAAACAAACTAAATCTTGGTCTGGAAAAAGGATCTATAAACATAAACTAGAGCGCAGCATTAGCATAAAGTGAAAATATTTACAAAGACGAACACAACATCAGTAAAAAAAAAGTGGAAAAAGTGGATATGCTAATGCTGCTAATGTGGTATTTAGCAAAATGTCTGTGTAATCCCTCAGTCGTCCAGGTCTGATCCAGAACAAAAGACGAAGTTTAAATCTGTCAAACTGGACAAATCGTTGCAGGAGTGAAGACGTTTCGCTGCTCGTCCAAGTCACTTCTTCAGTTCTGGTCACTTTTTTAATTTATCTGTCTGAAAGGAGGAGCTAACCGCACTGAAACTACAAACAGCCATTGTCTCCAGTTTCAGCTGCTCACCCTTGTTCTCTTTGTTTGGGTCTGAGGATGGAATCATGGATCTACAGAAAAAGAGCTTATGTCGTAACGTCGGTGCAGGTGGGACCAAAAAGGTGCAGAACTCGGAGCACGTTTACAGTGTTTAGTTACAGTTTGTGAATTAACAGACAAATGTTGGTTAGACCGACGAGGGGGCGAGGGGCCGGGTGCGAGCCAGAGTCCGGGAATGTGTCGCGGGGAGCAGGGACAGGAACAGGGAGTAACCAGCACCGGAGCGGGAGACAGGACCAGGGACGGAGCCAGAGGTAACCGAGCTGGTGCTGCCCGCATCATCATCTCCGCTACGCTCCACGTTCCGCTCCTGGATCCTGGCCTCACCTCCTGCTCACCGCCGGATCTACCCTCAAACTGTACTATTTGTCATTTCTATAATAAATACTGTAAATATTCCCCGAGTCTGCACTCTTTGGTCCGCTATACCCACCATACTGTGGAATAGTGCAAATACGTCCAACTATTGCCCAGTAAGTTCAAAATTATACCTCTGTGGTCACCTCGCCCTCTGTCCCGCTTCAAGTCAGGTTCAAAAACAGCCATCCAATCACGTTTGTTTATTTCAGTAACGCAAGGAGCTCAATGGTCGCCCATCGTTTCAAATAAAAATGACAGTTCTCGCAATTCAATTAACAGATTTTAGTGTTTTTTGGTCCTTTGTGATGTTTTTTTCTTTCATTTTTCCTCGAAAGCCGCCATTTTTGGACGAAACTTGCACGTCTCTGATTGGCTCATCCACCTGTCAATCACGTCCAATCGAACTCGAAGAGATTCACCGGTTTCCAGACTCAAATTTTCGTAAAGTATTGGAGAGGAATATATTCTGGATCCAAGGCAACTTCAAGTATTCATCAAACTAAAATCAAAAGTACTGACCAAATCCCAGCATTCCGAGTGAAAACAAACAGTTTTCCCGTTAAGTCAACACAGGAGTCGACGTCAAAAATACGACTCCATACTTGAGTTTCTTTTTGAGGAGTCACTTTGGATAACAGCCTCTTCTTTGGATCTATCATCATTCCAAGGACAAAAGGGGATGTAGCGCCCCCAGGAGCGCCTCGAAAAGAAGGAGCTTATCCCAAACGGAAGATCGTAAACTTGGGATAATCGGCCTGTGTCTTCAGCGTCGTCTTTATCCAAACATAACAGACCTCGCTCTTTCTTAGTTCCTATTGGAAAAACAGACAGGGACACATCGAGTAAACATCAAATCACTGTCGGAATAGAGATTAGAGAACAGATTAGGTGGTTTTCAGACTTGTGTGGAGCGCCCCCCTGTGGCACTAGATTTAGTTCAGTTTACTTCACTTTTGGGTCGACTTTATTCACATACACTGCACATAATCTCAGAGACTTCCTGTTTTAAGCGTTCTCGGAGTGGTACGACGTAACTGGAGACAGATAACCCGGTAATTAGGTCTGATTATCAATAAAACCCGGCGACGCGTGTCCGTTAATCAGCAGATTTTTAGCGCAACTGTTGTATTTGGACATAAAACAATTTTCAATCTTTGGCATTTCATTGTTATCTTTGCCACATTAGTTTTCCCTTTTTGCATATTTAATGATCGGACTGACTTAACCATCAAAACTTGCCTTGACTTTTCTTTTTTTAACCATAAAAATCACGTTAAAGGAAGTATCAGCATGTACTTTTGCCCTTTTTTCACACATCTACCTCTATTTTACGTCTCTATCCATCCTTATTTTTCCTTTGCCGCATCAAATAACTGACTGGAAGAACCCGGCGGCCCCTGCGCTCTGATTGGTCGTCTTCGAGAGCGACGTAAGCGCATTACCGTAATGACAGTAACATATTTAAAGAGCTCCACGCCTCTGCTTTGAGACGCCGTTTGAATTTACACGAAGCACAATCGGTCGCGGAGTTACGGTAACGGAAAGTCCACCTCCGCGAGTTTATCGGCGGCGATAGCATCCGACGCTAAAGGGTTAAGTGGTTCTCAATTTCAATTCAATTTCAATTTCCGTCCATTTTCTTCCGCTTATTCAGGGTTAGGTCGCGGGGGCCTCGGTCTAAGCAGCGACTCCCAGACTTCCCTCACCCCCAGACGCGTCCTCCAGCTCCTCCAGTGGGACCCCGAGACGTTCCCGGGCCTCTTAATGTGGAGGAACAGCGGCTCTACTCCGAGCTCCTCACCCTAGCCGTGTATTTTTGTAACGCCCAAAATCGCCTCTTACGGCTGAACATGAGAATCAATTTAACCAACAGAAGGTTTAGAAAATCAACCATGATAAAATGACTGAGGAGGATCGGGACAGCGTTTGGTCATTCCAGTGGTCAACAACGGCAAATCTGTCCTGGAGAGAACACTGCCGGAAGAACTTTATTAGATATTTTAGAACTCCAGCCCAGGGGAGCAATAAGTCGGCATCCCGGGGACAGTGTGGTTCTGAGGACGGGAATCACTACCGCATATTTTGGGCTCGTTCCAAATTAAAACTGTATTGGAGTGAGATAACTTGGTTTTTGGAGTGAACATGCCGACTTTGAAACTATGTACTTAGGCAGGGTTGCTCTTTGGGAACGGAGAAGTGATAAAAAGCTGTTGCAAGCCCTCCTGGCAGCAAGTAAAAAGAACATCAGTAAAAAATGGCTAAACTCCGCCTCCGCCATTGATATAGTTTATGAAATATTTAGGATGGAAAGGCTAACGTACACAATAAACATCCAAAGGAACACATTTTATTGTATTTGGAACGAGTGGATTAAGTACGTAACTCCAATTAGAACAGAATTTTTGTGACTTGATTATATTTTATGGTATAATACATATATAAATGTTTGAATACACTTTGTTTTTCTATGTAAGCTCCCCGGTTCTTGTAAATAGTTGTGTGTTGTTTTTTTTTGTTTGTTTGTTTTTTCCTTTCTACTCTACGGGACTAATTGAGCATGGTATAGTTTTGACAAGCACTTTTTAGGGGCTTTGATTAATAATGCTTTACACAATACTTGTCCTGTAAAAATGTGCCTGTAATCCACATGTGTCAAACTCAAGGCCCATGGGCTAAATCTGGCCCTCCACATCATTTTATGCGGCCCTCGACAAGGTAAATTACAAGGTATGATGGTCTTAAAGTGTCATTTTATCAGGAGACACACAGTTACGCAGCCATATTTTACAACTTTGCAAATGCGTATGTAATATTTATAACTTGAACAAGTAATAAATACAGAAACAATGAATTAACGATTTAAAAAGTAGTTGCATTTATTTAACATCTGGCCCTTTGACGGCAGCCATTTTGTGGATGTGGCCCTCGGTGAAAATGTGTGTGACACCCCTGCTGTAATCTGTGTTCTTCCCGAAATAAAATATTCATAAAAAATAAAAAATAAAAAAAAACGGAAAATCAACAATGAAACAGAAACAAACAAACTGGTTGTGTGATTTCTAGTCCTTTGTAATGATTTAAAAACACGCAAGCCACAAAATCCGATGTGACTAAAATAAAAATCATACATTCGGAATACGACACTTTAATGGATAGTTTGAAAACAGGAGGAACTGGGCCAAAATGTGCATTTAAAGTCCTCACAGGCTCGAGGGCACAATTTGAGCCGATAGAGAGACATTATCAGATTAGTTCGAAGTATTAAGGTTGTAAACAAAGGCTTACCGGGAATCGTGTTGTCGAGAAAGAATCCAAGGAACCCTCCGATGAACATGTGCGTGGTCAGTAATATCTGCAACACCTGGTCGACTTCTTTAACACCTACGACACAAACAAAGGTAGAATTAGTGTTAATGTTTAGGCAATAAGGGGAAAATCTCAAGGAGCGCACACATTTGAGAGAATACTGAAATGTAAACTGTTTGTCATTGCAGGGGACAGCTAAAAAAACATAACTTTCTCTTTAATGCATTGGTTTATGTGGTCTTCTACAGTGCTCTCTGCTGCCACACTCCATTGAGGTCAATTCAGTGGTGAGTCGGTGTAACTGCAAGTAAATGTCCTCTGGTTTTCTTATTCGGGCCTAAACATTGCACCTAAACAGTGTTGAAATTTCCCCCAAAAAATGTTGAAATGTTTTTCAAAGCATAAAAAGAAACATGTGTTTGTATATTTACAATAAAACACAAGTTAATTCATTTTTACAGGCAGTTTACAATGTTGTTTCATGTGCTGAGAAGAATAAAAACACTTCAGAAAAAAAATCTTGACCAAGGCTTTCATAAGTCATGCATCAGAGGGTTAAATAAATGCAAGAATCACACAATCAGACAGACTAATAATAAAGTGTTACTCAAACATGTGTAAATGAAACAAAACTCAACTCCAGGTCCGTTTTTGATGCGCTAACAACGTTCTAACTTGGCTAAAAGCTCGCAAGAGTCCATTTTGTGTCATATAGGATGTTTAATTGTCTCAGTTTGGAAGGTCGTCCTCTGCATTTGACCCATCTCCAGATTTTGGGCTGGACTTGATCAGGACTTTGTTGGAAGAGAGCTGTATGAAAAGGTTTGGAACATATGGAATAGTCTTTGTGCGCAGAAGTATGCTAGCTAGCTCACCGTGTCTAAACGCTAACAGTCACTTTTATTAAAATCAGAAAACATTAAGGCAAAGGCTGAGGCAAAAACTCTCAAAGAGATAAAACTGGACAGGAAGTAGTGGCGCTAACAGTGAGGTTGAGGGCGCTATTGTGCATAGATTGGGTATGTTTTTTCACTAAAATGAGGTTAACTGTGTTCATTTTTAATATAGTTAAGAGCGTATAACATTTGAGACAGGAATATACAAGGCTAAACTCATACAAGAACCCCATGTCCTAGGTTTTCTTAAGACAACATCTTCTTCTTTTGATTTTATAAATAACTTTTGGCTTGCAATATGTGACAATATGTGTCTCAAGCTCATACTCTTATGGTCAAGTTTGCTTCATGCTCTGATAATGTAACGTTGATGTTGTTTAAATCATATCTTCCGCCACTTTACACTGCACAACTCTGGATTTATTACAAAAAAAAAGCCCGTCCCGAGGCTGCAGGTGGATTAAAATGACGCTTGACTGGTGCGACTGCGGAGGCTGCGATGGAACATAAGATTCAGTACAATCTGCTTCAGTCCAAGATGCAGAGACTCTGTTGTGGTCGTCTTTTTAAATCGTAAATGTCACTGTTTGTATTGTCACTGTCCTGTTTTAAAAATCGACCGTGAGGCTGAAATAAAGAATAATGAAACAAAATGGTACCTGTTACTAAGCTGTTTGGATTCTTCAGTAACCAGTTTGGAATCGTAAGCGCAGAGAACATGGAAAACCCAAAAATGAAAATATTCCTGGAGGAGTTCATATCCGTCGTCTGAAAATGTAAAGTCCACAGGGTTAAACCGTTTACCTCCAGAGCTGATGTTTACGGCGGTTTAACGGTGGTTTACCTGCAGATTAGAAATGCCAGCAGCTGTTATGACTCCAAACATGATTAAAAACATGCCTCCGATTACAGGGTTGGGGATGGTAGTAAATATGGCCCCGATCTTTCCCAGAATTCCTATTAAAATCATGATAAATCCGCTCACCAGGATCACCGTTCGGCTTCCAACCTGTTCATAAATATGTGAGAAGAAGGAACATAAGGAGTTATTGAGCCAGAATACTCTTCCAAACCAGAGTAAATGTTCTTGATAAAGTAGTAGTCGTAATGGTAGTAGTAGTAGTAGTAGTAGTAGTAGTAGTAGTAGTAGTAGTAGTAGTAGTAGTAGTAGTAATAGTAGTAGTAGTCTAATAGAATTGGTAATTATGGTGTTTTGTAGAGCATTAACTTCATCACGTCATTTTTTGTCAACTTTAGCACAAACTAGGTCTAAATCTAAGTGTGTGCCGCCTCCACTGCAATTTCAAGTACTACGTGACATCACACAGTACTGTCCTGATTAAAGCCAGGTGTTTCTGATCACAAACACCCGGCTCTAGCAGCGGAGTTAAAGATATATTTTATACACAGCTCTTGAGAGAAAAAAAAACTAAGTCCACTGTGCACTGTCCGCATCTAATTATAAAGCGTTTTATTCTAATTGTTGCTAACTTTACCTTCATGATCAACTCCGCTGTGGTCTCTGAGTTGTCAAAAGTGCTTATAAACTCATCGTGGTGAATAATTAGAATGATCGGAGTGCATAAGGTAAAGGAGGAACATCTTCAGACCACTGCAAACTGTTTAAAATCGGCTAGTTTTTTTTTTTTTTTTTATGTTTTTAAGACAGTAAAAATCAGGTACAGTGCCTTGAATCCAATTGAATTACAAATAAATTATGTATTGATCAAAACAAAAACTGCAGTTTATAATAAAAAAAATTAAAAACAACTTCTTACCTTAGTGATACCCAGAGCAGCTATGTTCTCACTGAAGGAGGTCGTCCCATTCCCGGTCCCAAAGGCTCCGGCCAGCAGGGACCCCACCCCCTCCACGCCGATGCCCCGGTTGATGGCGTGTTTTGGGGGAGGAGGAGCTCCGGAGAGTCTGGCACAGGAGTGATAGTCGCCCACAGACTCCGCCATCGAGCACACGATCCCAGCCAGCATGCCAAAGACTCCCGCCAAGCTGACCGTCGGCATCCCCCACTGACCTGAAGGACGAGATGGGCAGGAAAACAACATGTACATGGGTTTCAACTTCCTGTTTCAACTGTTACATGGGCCATTTTGAAGACTTTTTCCCATTTAAAAGATGGAATATTTTGTTTTAAATTGTTTAAAAATCCATGGATGGAATTTAAAGGCATTCTACTTGAGTTTAACTATCCTAAAAAACGCGAAAAAACAACATCATTTCAAACGTTTTGCAGCTTGAAGTGATTCCTCTTTTACCTTATGCATTTTGAACATTCTAATTACTCACCATGATGAGTTAATAAGCACGTTTCACAACTCTTTTGCAGTCACAGTAACAACAACTAGCATGCTAACCACAGGCTTCTTGATTACTTGAAAAAAACTCTATATAATAAGATGCAGACAGAACACAGTGGTCTTAATTTGACCTTGTACAATATATATTTGTACTGGGGAAAGACAAATTTCGCTCAAAAAAACTAGTTACGGGTCCTTTAAAGTTTTGAAAGTGGATTTAATTTTGAATATTTAACTTTTTGGTATAACTCTGACCAGTTTTGATTGGCATGAGGACTATCCCAGATTGAAACTTCTTGAAATTATTAATAGAAACAATTTTTTTCACAAAAATAATCGGCGAAAAAAGCAAGAAAAAATGGGAAATTGCTTTTGAGATGAGAATATATTTTTCTACTTATCACATTTTTTTTTAACTAATCAGAATTATCTTTGAAAAAATAAAATAATTCTGGTCAAACAAGGAAGTAAATGAAGTCACAACTATTCAAAATGCAAACTTTCAATGCAAGTTGTTTTTAAAATGGTAAATGGTCATGTTTTTATACAGCACTTTTTTAGGAGGGTTAAGTGTCTTGCCCAACGACATCATTCATCTGTAGGAGCTGGAATCGCATCGACAACCTGTGGATCAGTGGATCTGACCGCTCGACCAATGACGTTTATGTCGAGAGTGGGATTTTAACCTCCGACCTTCAGATCAATGGATAAACTGTCACTACCAACTGAGCTCCTGTCATCTGTAAAAGTCTAGATCAGGGGCGTCAAACTCAACTTCACCGAGGGCCATATCAGCAAAATGGTTTGTCTCAAATTTGCAGATATAAAAAAATATGTC